>NC_142201.1:37262000-37578833 GCF_049639895.1 Pseudopodoces humilis | reverse complement strand
AAGAAAACTTTCAGCTATGATTTCTGTATCTCACTTTCAAGTTCTTTAAAGACTTGAAAATGTGGCTGTAACTGCTTGTAAAGAAATAAAACACTTTTGACTAAATTTAGGCAAAAGTCAATGTAAGTTAATGTTATTGCAAATATTAGCACTTAACAAGGATTCTAATTAGCATGGATATGAATGGTAATATTGATCATGTAGCAATTTTTTTATTCATGTACATTCATAAGCACCTAAAATAAGGTCATGAATAAAATTCACATACTATACATAAAGATAAGCTAACAAAAAATGGCTTGAACAGATACCTGTGTGTTTAAGAGGATCATAGAATCACAAAGAGACTTGCAAGGGACTTCTGGAGATCCAGACACCAACACCCTTAACACACTGGTCAAAGCCCAAGTTTGGCTTAATTTTATGTCCAGATTGGAATCACAGAATCATTAAAGTTGGAAAAGGCCGCCAAGATCATCAAGTTCAGCCTTTGACTGAACACCAGCATGTCAAGTAAACCACAGTCCTAAGTGCCACATCCCGTCATTTCTTGAACACTTCCAGGGATGGTGACTCCACCACTTCCCTGGGCAGCCCATTCCAATGCTTAATGCTTAATTCTTCACCCTTACAGTGAAGAAATTCTTTCTGATGTCCAACATGAACCTTCCCTGGCTCAGTTTACAACCATTTCAACTTTTCTTGTGTCTGTTTGCCTGGAAGAAGAGGCTGACCCCCACCTGCCTACAACCTCCTTTCAGGTAGTTATAGAAAGTGATGAGGCAAAACCAGAATAGTGTCTTGGTTTACAAAAATTTCCTTCAAAATAGATATGTTGCCTTGCTTACAACTAGAAGCTATGGCCATATTAATATATAATTTATTAAAGGCAATAATTTTTTTTTATGGAAGGCAGAGCACAGAGCACATGCTCTTTCATAAACTTACCATTTGAAAGATGAAACAATGTGAGAGATAAAAGAATATTTGAAATAATAACTGCAAGAATGATCCTAAATTGCTACTTATATATACTAGCCGGGTGAAGTCCTATATTTCTCTCTCCTTCTTACACAGAAGCTACTATTAAGTTGCAAGCAGTGCTCTGGTATTAATCTTTTTTTGACCGCTATTTACAATTCATAGCCATCAATTCAGTGGGACACAGCTGTGATAGGACAAATTTCCTTGATATGAGCACTTTTGATGTATGTTATTTAAAGATGGACAATTTGACTCAAAAAATTACCTAATGTTTGTGAAATGCAGCCCATCATGAAGACCAGAAACATAACCCTCACCTGGGAATGAGTGAGTGGAGGTTTTTTAAACAAAAGAGAAAGTTTGGGGCAGCAGCCTGGAAAAGGTTACTAAATTTCAAAACTGTCTTTATGATTCTCATTCAAAAATTAGAATACTTCACTACTCTCAAGAGTAGAACCACTAAAACAGTCCTGCTTCCCCTGAATAAAAGAAGCAAAATTTATTTTAGAAGTATTATTGAAAAGCCAAATTTGTACCTATGGGTTTGGTCTAGGAATGGTCCGCAGCCCACCAAGAGCCATCACACAGTTTAGCATATGGTCAAGTATCCCCACAGACACATGAAGGGAGAGAAGTTATTTTCTGCTTCATTTCAACTCTGAACTTTCACAGAAATGTGTAATTTTTGGCTTGGGTACATCTTTGGCTTTAAAAGAAATGCAGCCAGAATCCTTGTATCACTGAAATGAGATATTCCTTCTCCCAGAGCATCATCTCCTCCCCACCTAATCCTCAGAATCTACCTTCCCTTAAGATTCAAATATTCAGTAAAAATTGCTTTAAGGCTTCAGCTTAAACACCAACAATAACTCCTTGCTGTATCAACACAGAGACATCTTTTATCTCCTGTACAGCATCTGTGATTAAAGAAACCCAGTATCAATAAGAAAGGCGGATGCCCCAAGGCATGACTAAGAGAAATTGCATGCATTACAGGGAATATTTTCTCCCAGTACTGTCATGGGGGGTTTTGGAGAAGAGGATGAGTAAACCAGCCAATATTTGATGGTCACTTCCACTTAGAATAGCCATAATTCATCAGCTTGTTGACAGCACCAGGCTCGCATCTAGAAAAGGTCAATGCCAAGGGAAAAATGGGATGGCACTAAATTAAGAGACTGAAAGGAAGGATTTAACAACATAGCTGTTGAAACAAACCACAATGGGCTGGGGAAGAAATTCTCATCCGGTTGCCCATCAATCCACTGTCCCTGGATGAATAATGCAAGAGGAATACAGTGACACTCAGTCATAGACCAAACCTTTCCAAATGACAATGGAAATTTTTGACATAAGTTTATCCAGACACTTGCAGCCATCACTGTAGACAATGTTCTGCAATGCAAATGCCTCAAATAAAACAAACTATAAAGAAAACTGCAAAAATAGCTATTGGAATGGCCAAGTACCCAAAAAAAACCAAGGAGGATGACTTTTTCTAGTTGTTTACCGCAAGGAAATTTCTGCTTGTCTCTAATACACTGAATTATTGGATAAAGTAAAATTATTACAGTTTTTGCCACTATAGTGCAACATCATAGGTGATGATATATTTTCACATATATGGCGTATATACTCTCAGTATGATAGTATGGCATGTCCATAACAATGTACAAATGCAAGAATAAACATAAATAGGTGCAAATTCAGAAGTATTTTTCAAGGTATAATTTAGGCTTTCAGTTCTACGTGTTCCTTCCAAAAGATGTGAGAACTTATGAAAGTTCAAAATGGGTGTAATTTACAAGCTGAGAAGCTAGAAAAAGTTGCAAGAACACTCAAGCTATATGAAGTGGCCTACTTTAGTGTACTCTTTTCTATTTCTTTTCTCTTTATATTTGTGAGCCTGTTTTTCTGCTTGCAACCTTTCTTTATGACCTGTCAGTGTATGAATTATACTGTCTAAAAATCAACTATTATAAAAGACTGGGGCTGGAATGAATAAAATTCAGGAGAGTAGGTTTTATGAAATTAAAATTATATGATTATTATATGACACTCATGCTAATGTCTTTTTCTCATCCTTTTGCTGTTTTACACTCAGAATTCATAAGAAGAACATGAAAGGTAAATTCAGAGGAGCCTGAGTGTGAGGAGACTTGTGTAAGGCAAAACTACTGTGTAATGAATGCCATCACATCTTTGAGAAAATGCATTAGCTAAACCTTCTCCTAGTTTCACAACTCAATATGAGCTTCAGTTGATCACTGAAGGCTGGGAAGCAAAGGGAACAGAGACAACTCTCAGATGTTTGTTATTTAGCTCTTGTGATACAGAAAATATGTGTTTTAGGAGAAGCTACCAATTTCTTCCTTCTTTCACTGTGCATCTTTTTGCCCATCCTTGTTTTGATTCAAAAGCACAACTAAATATTCAACAAGCTTTCTCCATTTCCTTCCAAAGCAGCTTCACATATGAAGACAAAGCACTCTAAATCCATTCTTTGTTCTTCTTCATTCTCTCCTTTTTCAGTGAGAGGATAGAAAATGATGGACATCAAACCAGAAAGACAGCCAAAACCTGACAGGCTGACAAGCTCTTAAATATACTGTACTATTTCTTATTTTATGCATTTTCATTCTTTCATAGAGATAGATGCCTACAGCACTGTTCCACTTAAAAATAAAAAAACAGGGCACATAGGATGGAATACCGAACAAACTGCTGCCTGCCACGAAGTATCTGTCCAGAAAACATAACACAAGAGCAAATTTTCCTATCTTGAAATGAATAAATTTAAACATGAATCCCAAAAGTCTTTCTAGTATAGGAAATACAAATATATAAATATATATATATATAATGCAAATAGCAATACTCACTTAAAATATTTCATTTAATCTAGAGATCTAAAAATATGTTCCTATTATTGTTTAATTTTCACACATCTACATAATTGTTACTTCAAGTATCCATTATCAGAAGAAACTTGAAGTACAGAGACTCACACCCAAACATTTAAAAACTGCATTATGAATCAATACAGAAGAAAATCCATTATGTTTCCTGTTTTAACTAAACAATTAACGGGAAATAAAATGTCAGCCACTAAAAAGTATTTTTGTGGAATGGCATCACAACATTAGCCAGTTGGAAACTGTGAAAAGAAACAAGCCAGACACTTTTGGGTATATATTTATGTGCTAAAACCCCAGAAATTTAATGGATCTCATTAGAAAGGAGATGATTACGTGCAACTCCTAACACACTCAGCAGTGATGCTTGTTTTTGTTATGGATGGGCAACTCCAAGGTGGTTATAAGCTACATCCTGATGCTCAGATAAAATTCCTCTTTCAGCAGCAAGCTCTGAAGGGTTGATTATATATAACATGAATATAGATGCCTGGAAAAACCCATAAAGATACAAAACTCAGAGGGGTAGTAAAGGGTTAGGGGCTTTTATTTGCCTCAGTGTTACAATATGCTATGGTATTCCTATAGCCATCCTGAGAAAGTCAGCACTTGTGTTGCATGGACACAACATATTTATTCTAGAGCAGCTACAATCTATTCATGAACTATCCTGGTGAATAATGAGATTAAAATATCCAACTTTTAACCTTTGTAATCTACTCCTGATGAAGGCAGACTGTAAAACATAACAGCTTCTTCAAAGAAGCTCAGCTGTTGTGAATATATTTCCAAGAAAGCGATGAGGTTTTTTCTTGAGATTGTGGTTGCTTTTATGGCTGCTTGGAATTTAGTTTACATCAACAACATTCCTGAAAAATGGAGGATCTTCCTCTTTGTAAACATGGCAATTAAAACACATTATGTATAGACTTGAGTGACTAATTACAAGAATAAACTGAGTTAGAAAGCATATATTACTATTGAACTGTGTATAAAAACAATTGGAGGATCAGGGTCAAAACTCTAGCTAATTCCAAACCGTAAGGTGACCTGTAACCTGCCTTCAACTGCTAAAAGAGACAGAATGGGCACACATATTAACATGGTCCTGCTAAATGCAAAGAGAAGACCGTTTTAAGGTTGTAGAAACAGCCCTCTGATTTTTAAAGCAATAAGCATGAAGGTGAAAATATTGGGCATTTTGATTTCCAGGTTTCTTGGAAGCACACTTTTTTACCGGCTCACCAAAGCTGAGCGGTTTACACATGTTCCTGTCTCAAGAGAGGTGTGCATCAAGCCATAGGGCACACAAATTCAGAACTTCAAGAAATAATTCAAAAAGGCTGGAAAGAGGCTGAACTTCAGCCAGTGAGTTGGTGAGCTCCAGGTGATGCCTGCTGATTGATGCCTCTGTAGTCATCCTGAGCTCAGCTGCCTCCTTGCTTACAAGATTGTGGGATTTTTTTGTCTTTTAATAGTTGTTGATCTACATTCCATTTTTCTTGTCCATTCCCTTCAAGTCTTTCAAGAACCTTTTGAATCTTTCTCCCCCAACAATCAAACCATCAGCATATTAAAATATTGCTACAGGCCAGAGGAACTCCTTTTCCTGAGAATGCCATAGTGCTTGCACACCTGTTTCTATATTTAAGTATGCTGAGGAACGTAACTGTTTACTTTGACCTTCGGTTTGACTGCCTGCTTATACTTTCATGTTTAGAGCTATAAACAAGCAATTTTCTTATCCTCAGCTTTATCTGGATTTCCAATTTCTCCCCTGTCCTAAAGACATTGCATGACATGTGTTCATAAAGTCTGTCAAAACTGCATGTGTGTTCTGCTGTTATTCCCACTGGATTACCTCACTAAGTTCTTTAAATAAGCAACAATGCAGATGAAGAGTTTAGACTTAAGCTGTTCCATTTGTTTACATTTCTTAGCTTCCACCTTTTACATTGGTCCAGATAGATACAAGTAGTCCCATGTGAGTCTGTGCATAAAAGCCTATTTTTCAATATTTATCACAACTGAATTTGGTTCTCATGTCTGTATTAGATATGGATGTGTTTATTTTCCCTGAAAACTCCCGGTACTGTTCCTTTGTAAAATCAACAGATTATTTTTGCCTTGCTGCTTGTAATTCCTTACAAAACATGATGTTTCAGATACATGTGAAGAGGCGAGGAAATGTGACCTTTTGGCTGGGACTGGAGCAGTTGGTGTGACTCAGTGCCTGTCGGGGCTGATCTCAGTGGTGCCAGCTCACAGTGGCCCCGAGGGACTGCCCGTGCTGCCACATCTCCAGCCGTGCCCTCTGCAGCCCTGGCACAGCCCGGGCAAGGGGCAAGCCTGCACAAGGGGGATCAGGCACAAATGAGCAACATGTCATCTGTGTCCACGATCTACAAGGGCCAAGGTCAGAACGGAACACAGACCCAATTTAAAATGCACAAACACAATGCCCCGGGGAAGAGCAAATGAATGAATGGACATGGAAAGGGAGCTTTGACTGCAATAAATGAAAGATTTCCCCAACTATAGTCTGTACTGTGCTGCCCTGTTTCCTTTTTATTTTTTCTCATTGTATTTTTTTTTTTTTTAGCTTTGAGTTTTAACTTATCATCAGTTGTATTTATTTATCCCACTTCTACTCTTTTGCAAAGATTTCAGACAGCTGCAGTCAAAAACCCCACTGAAGTTTAGAGACTATTACCCATTATTGTTCTGTTCATATACCTGATTTCTGTGATGGGTAGGGAATAAAGGGTGGGAAAATAACACTAAGGAGACCAAACCAGCTCATAAAGAGTTGGAGCTGCTGTATTTCATGTAACAAAACTGAGACTGCAGTCTGCAGGAGAAATCAAGCAACTGAACATGCAATTAAGCATCTAAAACTTACAGCAGGTGGCAGCTCCTCTACTTCTGCCTCTCTAGTTTGCCTGTCAGGTCTTTTTAATTGTACTTTTTATCTAACTAAAAGCAAATAAACAAGAAAAAAAACCCAAGCATGCCAAAATGCCTAGATATTTTTTAAATGTGGGTAGTTTTCTACTGTATAATTTACAACATCTTAGTACAGATATATCACTTGGCTAATCCAGGGTTATTTCTTTATTCACTGAATGTCTCAACCAGCTGCAAAAAAAGGACAATTCTTATATGTTAACACAATAATAATCATTTGGCAGACCTACCAGTGCTTAAAACAAAATGGGAGAAGCAACTGGTTGGAGTTTTTTCCAAACAATAACATAGTTTTAATATTAAGTAAAAAATAAACATTTCTTTTAAAATCCAAATGTAGAGATTGGTTCATGATACAGTTTGTCTGGGTCCCCAACAATGTAACCTCTCCTTGGTATTTAGACCTGATCCTTCCTACTGATACATCACCTTGCACATTCAGTGTTTCACCAAGCATTCAGAGATGTCAGTGGGAAGCACCAAGATATTTGGGAAATCTCAGGGTGTGAATCAGGCTGCCAGTAACAGGCTGTGACATTCCAAATGAGGCTGCTAAGAGAAAGGAGAAGCCCTCCTCTTCAGGATGTGCACAGACACGATGCTCTGCCAGTGATTAAGAGATGAGTGCTGCTGCAGGGAGCTGCCTCTGCAGTCGTGCTTACAGGTGTGCCTCCTCTGCTGCTTCTGGAAACCCTTCAGCCTGGGAGCTGAACTCTTCCATGGAAAAAAGGCAGCAACTGAAACAATGCTGCCAGTAAACATAAAATCAGAGGCATTAGATATACCTGCCTACACAAGT
Source organism: Pseudopodoces humilis (assembly GCF_049639895.1). Lineage (NCBI taxonomy): Eukaryota > Metazoa > Chordata > Aves > Passeriformes > Paridae > Pseudopodoces > Pseudopodoces humilis. The sequence continues at coordinate 37,571,168 of NC_142201.1, read as the reverse complement.
CACTAATTTCAGTGAATAAACTTTAACTCTTTTATGTACTTGTGTGAGATCAACAATTAGAAAAGAGGGAGTCACCGTGAATAACACTCACAGTTTCTGCTGAGGCGCTCAGTCCCCCGCAGTAACAAGAACATGTTGTTTACATTCCCTGTGATTTGCATCAATAACAAAACTGGTACTTCACAAAAAGACAAACAGAAATTTTTTTATCTTTTTCATTTCTGTCAAGCTTTATGTCTTCAAAGGTCTGGACTAGTATTTCCACCCACCTTTGCCAGCAAACAGAATCACAGAATAATAGAATTATTTGGGTTGGAAGAGACTTTAAAGATCATCTAGTTCCAACCTTCTTTGCCATGGGCAGGGACACCTTCCATTCGGTCAGGTTGCTCAGAGCCCCATCCAACCTGGTCTTGAACACATCCAGGGATGGGGCATCCATGACTTCTCTGGGCAACCTGTGCCAATGTCTCACTGCCCTGAGAGTAAATAATTTCTTCAGAATATCTGATCTAAAAGTACTCTTTCATTTCAAATAAATAAATTGGGAAAAAAAACCTTTGAAGTACATCTAGAAAAACCTGTAAAACTGAGACTAAAGCCAGCATTCTCAAAGGTGATCTCTGATTTTGAGATGATCTCCTAACAGCAATACCTGGAGGCCACATGGTCAGCTATGCAGCACTGGGCACCCTCTGCTTCATTCTCAGCTGCTCTGGTGCTTCTGAAAATCAGGCCAGGAATTCTGGTGCCCCAAATAGAGAACTGTGGGAAATCCACCCAGAAACATTTTCCCCTAAATTCACAAAATCAGTCCCATTTTTCAATCGAGCTGAAGTGCTGGGCTTGCCTGTGCCTGGCCTCCTCAGGAAGCCCCAAGAATGGGCAGGGGCATTTTCACCACTGGTTGTCACTGTTAACCTATGCTGTCCTGTCTATACCTTATGTGCAACACTTAAAAAGAGTTAGATATCTCACTATCAGACTTTAAAAAACCCAGTCCTGATCTAAAAACATATACAGATCAAATGCAATTCAGAGCTGTGGTTGCAAATCAATCCTCAAGTCTACTTACTGAGTGGGTGAATAGATTATCTATTGGTGTTTCATCAGTGTAAGTGTTTAAGAAAAATAAAATCCACTAATTGAGTTCAGAATTAAAAAACAGATCAGAAGTGCTATAGGACAGAGAAAAAGCAGTACAGATGTTCAAGATCTCAAGTCATAGGAATCAAAAGCAGAGTTCATTTGGGCTGAAACACCACGGGTAAATGAACAGGTACATTTAAGTTACAAAAATATTGCTTATAGAAACCTCTCCTCCCATATAACCAATGAAGTTCTAGGGTTCGTTTGCAGAGCTTCTTGTGAATTTTACCAATGCAGAATGGCATTTTTAATCATTAAAAAAGTACCTGGGATCAGATAAACATATAAAGTGGTCTTCAGGTGGGCCTGAGGACATCCTGATACTCAAGGCTGGACATGCTGCAGCTCTGCCTCATTTTTTTGGCAGGAGGGGAGGACTTTAGTTGCCAAATCTTCCTGCCACTCCTCCCTTTTTAGAAATCACTCACCCAGCTTTCTCCAGGAGATGCTAGGACAGACACTGACCCCAGGATGGAAAGACAAGCAGATAATAAGATAATAGGATAATTAATAAGGTAATAAGATAAGAATTTCCCTGCTTTGCCAGCCTTCCTCCCAGACTGAATCCATGCCGTACACTTATCCACATCCAGATCTGGAACATGAAAAGGAATGTTCATAGGACAACTAAGTTGTCACAGGTTTCAGCCTGACATTGTGAAAAGAGGTAGAATTCTGAATAAAACACTTCATTGGAGCTCTGAAATGAGCAGGAAGTTCCTGCTGCTCTGAAGTGATGTCCAGGGGAGAACCATCCACCCCCTGCCTCAGTCGATCAATTTTGTGTTAGCAAAGCTTTTTCAAGAACAGAAATTCAGTAAATGGAGTCATACTTACAAAGAAAAAGGGACAGAAACCCTCTCCTTTTTTTTCTAACCTATCACTGCCTCCAGAATGCTTTTGTAAGCATTTTATTATTTGCTCTTACCAATAATAATAATAAAGTGCTGCGACATTTAAGAAAAAAAACTAACAACCTCCCCTCTCCGCTCACATAGTATCTGTCTCTTGCCTGACACCACTCAGACTCACAACTTGTACAACATCCATAGTCTGCTTAACTTTTACAAAAAAGTTATCTGGTACCTCAGCTTGTGTATCTATAAAACATGACTGACTCAAACCCAATATACACTGGGTTACAAAAAAAGAGGTAAAATTTTAAAATATTACACCCCACAGAAAATTGATACAAAAATACTCAGGATCCTCATTGGAAGGTAAGAATTAATATTTTAAGTACTTGGCTCCACATGTCTGATAAAGATCTACTTGATTTTAGTACTGAAGGTGAGTTATTCTCTTTGGTTAAATGCTAAATTTTATATTGAGATTACAGGAAGAATTATACAGCTACCCCTGGCCAGTGATTTCACCAAATACCAACATAGCAAATACCTAACATTTCTGTCTGGGTGTTCACATCAGTGTCACTCCATGCCCACCATCACCTAAAAGTGATAGCAGAGTGGGCTTCAAAGGCCCTTAATTAAAGCCCTGAGTTTATCCTAAACAGGTCACACCATGAGGACACTACAGGGACGTCATCAAAGACAATTTCCCCAGGACCAGGCTGGCTCCTGCTGTGGATACATGCTCCTGGCATGGGGGAAGCAGGGAGTTAGGGCAGGGAGCAGTCCCTTTCCATGGCACCTTCCCAGGTGCACAGGCAAACCGCAGGTATTGTGATCTGCTTGGAACTGGCCACAGGGCACAGAAGCTGTAAACAGGGACCTGAGCCTCCCAGAAAAATGATGGATTGAGCCATGACAGATGTTCAACATCATTTCCTTTTGGATTCTTCCAGGAAGTCCATCAGAGTGGGCAGATGAAGGAACCTGTTCCTAGCCAGGTTATGGCTCAATTTATGGATATTAAAATAGGCTCTCCCTTCACTGAAACTCAGCAGATTCCAGACTTTCATTATCTTGGCCATTTCTTTAAAATGCTTTTATTAGATTCCACTTCTAAAATCATGTCCTCGAGCAATTTAATTTTTACATTTTTTAAACTTTTGTGGAGTATTTTTGTTCATAGGTCACTCCTTGTTTAATTCTCAGGATAAAAGCCTTCTGTAGGCATCACCACATTTATTAGTAAATAAATTACCACAGTAAATAACTGTAGTAATAAGTAAATAAATGTACCACATAAAATATATTTTTCCTTTGTAATTCACCGCCCCAAAAGGAAAACCCAAATAGAAAATTGAAAAAAAAGTGGGAAATCATTTCTTAAAAACATTCTGTTTTACATACGTTTAAATTAAATACTGAGCAAAAATTATAATAGCGTATTGTGAAAAGAGGTAGAATTCTGTATAAAACACTTTATTGGAGCTCTGAAGTGAGCAGGAAGTTCCTGCTGCTCTGAAGTGATGTCCAGGGGAGAACCATCCACCCCCTGCCTCAGTCACCCTCAAATCTACATTAGATTTTATGTATTTTAATAGACTAAGTAGTTCCCTGACTTGGTGAAACCTCTATCAGGCATCAATCCTCAGTGCCAATGAGCAAAATGGCAAATAGACAGAACTGAGTAAAAATATTCCGAAATAATTTATAGTCTTTAATGTGTTTATTTGTCTAAATATAACATGTATATGATTCTCATTTATGAAATTAGTTAAAGAAACATAAAATTTTATGTGCTGTAATTAATTTTATTAAAATAAAAATCAGGAACATATTATTCATATGGATAGTCTCATCTGAATTTAATCCCTGTTGCTGGGTACTCTGATTCTTTCTAAGGCTCAGAAGCTGCAGGTACATTACTTTCATAAAAATTTTCATCATGAAGAATAGAGAGGCCTTCCAACAATCAGGAGAGTTCCTGTTATGTTTATTTTCTATGGATTAAAACAGCAACCTTAAAGTCTCTCCAGTGCCTTGGATAACAAAGACCCAACCTGAAAACATTTATAAATATAAATAACCTCAATTAATATACCTGATGTTAGAAGGACACTCATATATATACGTAAACTAAAATACACAAAAAACATAATTATCTGAAAAGAGGTACTCTGTGAAGTATTCCATGTATCTATCACTGCTGGCTCCCTTAAGCAGTCATGGAGTTGGCCTCACCTTTATCTGCCACTGAAAAAGTCACAGCTCAAAACTGTGAGATTTGGAACCTAATCTATGGTAAAATGCCTGGATTGGGATGCATTTCCCCCCTATCCTTTCATAACTCAGATATTTATTCTAAAGTGAAAACTGCTCTCACAAAATACTACTGTGCATGAGTAAGTAAGCTGCACATGATGTGAATGACAGTGAAGGGAACTAGGTCAGCTGTGCTATTAAAGAAAAAAAGAAAAGAGCTAATTCAGTAGCTAATCTAAAACCAGAACACAAATAATAAAGTTAGTTTGAAAATTTTTAAACAATGTAGGACTTTTAAAAAGTCCCTTCCTTTTGTTTTATTAAATTTGTATTTTTTCCTCATACTACAAGACAATGCAATTCTTTTCTTGTGAAAGGGCAGATCTCCATTTCCTCAATGGCAAAAAGCAATCTCACATTTGATTTGTAACAGAGAAGGCATTATCATTTAAACATCTGTTTTGGCAAAATAATGAGCCCTTTTTCCAGCCTAAAAATTGCATACTTCTCAAATACAATCCTTGCTAAAATATCCCTTCCACCACCTCTCTCTTTAACTACTGCAGATGCCAGTCGAGGCATACAGTCTTTCTGAGCTCATCTGGAATCTGAATTAAATGAGGTTCTTCCTCCAGTGATGTGTATATCTTTTATATAAGCCTTTTATAGAAGCCTTGCTACTTTTGTACCTCCTTACAAACCCACTGAGAGGTATTTGGTTTGGGACACAGCTTATTAGGATAGAAATCTAAATATATGAGATATTGTATGAGACCAAAACTACAGGATATAATTTCAAGTATTAGGAAATAATTAATTTTAAGTTCCAGTTCATTAAATTGATTTACAAAATCTTTTTGAAAGATAAATAAAACTCCTGAAGTGGAACAGGCAGTAACTGACCCACAGAGCGCACAAAACTATTTCCTATCATTAAGTGGTTTAGATGCCCTGAGCAATGCTCTTTTTGGATTCTGAATGCCTCAGTACTAAAACACATCAGTGACATCAAAAGTCAGATCTGAGGTATTATCAGGAGAAAGAGATGCTGATACTTCTAAATCAGAACATGGCATTCAATTGTCAAAGGTAAGCCCAGGCTTCACTGAACAAGCTATAAGCACCATGTTGTTACTTGGTGTCCCTTCTTCCAATGTGTGCATCCAAACCTGCAGTCATCTCTGCCTCTAGATGAACTTGGTACAGCATTTAAAGACATCATTAAAAATATGTGAGTCCTTTTTTATTTTCCCTTTGTGTTCTGATCTCCTTACTAATTAAGAACAGATTTCAGGGATTCCCTTGTAGTTGCAAAGAAAAGCTGCAGCACCTCTTGGGATTTTTACTGATGAGCAAATGAGACCTGAATACACAGAGAAGTGATGACCTCTTTGGAGAGGTGAGCTGAATCATTTTACTGCTAAGAACTATTTGTTCAGAAAAGCCCTGCAACAGAAGGGGCTGTGTGAAGCAAGAATAAGAAGGATGAAGATAAGTCCTCTCCCAATCAACCCTTGATGCTTATTACAGCCACAAGAATAAGAGTGAAATAATGGGTTTCCCCATTCTTCTCAGGAGATGAAGGTGACCCTGCTGTGATTTCCAGAAATGGAGGCAGGTAAGGGTGGCCACATTGCTTCCATCAGGCCACTGGCTGGGTGTCAGGCTGGTGAACAGTACTCATGACTTGTCAGGCTCTACTTGGGCTTGTCCTGGCCTGCCTGGAGCTTTGCTTGTTTAGCTGTAGCAGCAGAATTCCAGCATAACTCAGGTTAAAAGAGGCTTCAGAAGGTCCAACCAGTACTTGAAACAGAGTCAGATATGAGAGGATGCTGCCAAAGCTTTTTTCCCTGATATTACTTTATTGTCTATATTGCTGGCAAGCAAGGAAAGAAAAAAATCAAATTAAACTTGATACTTGCTCTCTGTTTTCCGATCTCATAATTTTTAAATCAATGTTTTCCAATTACTTGTGAGGAACAGTACAGTGCTGTAACAACAACAAAGTGGTTATGTAATAACAACTTTCTAAGGCATTTCTAACTCAGGCCATATTTAAATCAGCTTTTATTAGATGATAGTGAACCCAAACTCTTCAAATTCCAAGTGTTCACTTTAAACATGTGAAATTCCCTCCAAAATAAGAATCCCCTCTTAACTGAATTACCAAGAAAAAAAAGGAAAAGCTAGAAAGATCAAGTGGGAGTTAAAAATCACAGAGATACAATATTAATAAGAGTAAGAATGCTCAGTGAAGTTGATGCCAAACAATAGTAGTTACTCACAAAATTTAAAATTACATATTTTAGTGGCAATCCCAACACTCTACATATCTGTTGGCATATCTTCTTTCTACTTCTAAAGAAAACCAGAAGCAAAATTCTCAGCCAAAAAAAGGCATAGCCATTTCTGTTCACATTGTTTTCCTGATTAATTTTATAGCTTTAGAAAAAAATTAATTTTTAAAAAATATTTCATTTGTGGAAAGAAGAAAAAATAATTAATTATCTGTAAATTGTATTGTTTTTTAAGTTTGTGATGAACTCCTGCAGAGTATCAGCCTGGATACTCCTATTCACCATATTTGTAATAACCTTTATAATACAATAAGAAATATAAGTAACCTACTGTCCTAATTCCTTACCACTTTTAAAACAACATATGGCTGAGGTTGAACACATTTTTGAGAATTCTGTTTGTTCAGCAAAATTTAGTATCAGCTTAAAATAATCTTTCCTTTAAATTCTATTAAGATTACATCATTAATATAGCTTAAATATATAGGTAGTATTCTAATGCATTTCAAAGTTGAGTAACACCAAGGCAGGTTTATGCATTATATGATTTTAGGTACTTCATGTAACTGAATAAATACTGCTGTTCCCATCTTCTTACTGCAACACAAGCAAAGACAGATCCTGAGATAAAAAACCCTGTGAAGTAAAAGCAAAGGCATATTTGCATCTTATAAAATACCCACTCAGATAAAATCTTTCTAGGCCTGCTTAACACTCTGGGCTTACCTTATCTTATTTACTCTCTTTTCTGTACCACTCTTGCTTCATCTAAGTGCCTACAGCCCCTTCCCACCTGTGCTCATCAAATCCCTTACCATCACTTTCAATGTCCTGCACCTCTCCACGTCTTGAGGGCATCACCTGAGCCTGGGACTACAGGGAAACACAGTCCCTGAAAGCACCCAATCCAACTGGGCCCTGGACTCATCACCCACGTGAAAATCTGATTCCAAGATGTTCAGAAAAATTACTTTATTATTAAATACCATCATTTTACCCATAACAATACTAAAGAATGAAATGGATGGGAAAACACAGACTCGCCTATGCATCACTTAGCTCAGACAGCAGCAGAGACATGGAAACAACAGGATGGAAAAGTGCAGGACCCTTCCTGGCATCTCCTCCATAGCCAAAAATCTCAATCTCCAATGTGATAGTTTTTGTGCCTAGGATATGAAACCTGTCAAGGATTTTGCAGCATATGTGCGGCAGTACATAGAGAAATAAGCTTTGCAATGACTTACAGTCAGAGACTAGGACTGTAGCCAATCTTTATTCTAATTTTTCAGTGCAGAAAAATTACTGTTTTGGAGACAATCACCTCATAATGCTTGTGAGCAGATTTAGCTAACAAGAACTCCACAAAAAACAGGACAGAATAGCAAAGTTGTTATTCTGAAAGTGTGGGAGGGAGCAAATGAGCATCTTTTTGTGAAGCACGTAAGGAGAAAATTCTCAGATCAGAAGCAAATCAGAGTGCAGGTGTGTACAATTTACAGTTACAGAAATAAAAAACACAGCAGGCTATTGCAAAAACGGAGCCACTCTTAGACCAAGTACATAAGCAGCAGAGTGAGGTTTCTGTCCTGCAAATTTCTGAGCTCTCCTGCCCTAATCTATAATAAATATAAGTAGTTAATATGCTATTAACTCTATGAAGACAAAAAAAAATTGGTCTCTTTCTGGGGTGTTTGGGCATTTTCAAAGTGCATTTTGCAAGGATAACAATCCTGTGTCACATTCACTGCATAAAAGCCCATTCTGATCTTGCTCCTGGCAGACATGGGTAAGTAAATGAAATGAAAATTATTGTCCACACCCTAAGAGCAGCAAACTAACTGCTGTATTACCCAGCAGGCTTACTGCCAGTCTTAATTACCAAATTATCAAATCATCAAATCAAATCCTGGCTTTGATAAGGATCAGCATCTTCTCCCTGGAACCTCTATCACGGGGCAGATTTGCCCAGCCCTCAGAGGAGACTCTGTGCTGAGTGCCTCTGTGGCCACTTGCCAAGCCATACTTTCGTGGAACTCCTGGAGCAAAGCACCACACTCTGACACATTTTGCCAGCTGTCCTATATTCTCAAGTGCAGTGACAAAATAAACCATCTCATTATTTGACTTTCTCCCATGCTAATCCATGCTGCTTGGCCAACCAGTGTGAAACTAAATAGCTGATGGCAATTTTTAGTGGGAAAAAAAGACCAAATCTAGGTTTTTGCAGGACTGTGGAATTACTCCAATAGGCTTTCTGATGAGTCATTATCCAGTTGTCTGAAACTTTTGGCAGCAAAGACATTAAAAACATATTACGACTGCCCAGCTTTCGGTCCAGGTCCTTGCTGCAGATGATTTTTTATCTACATTCTTTGCAGGATATTTATTCATGTACTGCTAACTACAATGATTGCAGAATATTTGTTCACTGAGAATTCTTCTTTATACCTCAATATTAAACAGCTGTTTGGTGGCCTTGGATGGCGCTGTTTAAAACAGTGGTTGTAAGTCTATTATTTCCTCAGACTACATCTGCATCAGCCAAATTTTCCTGCTTGTCTCTTTTTCCACAGATGTCCTGAGGAATTCTAGGCAATGACCTACATTAGGGCAGGCTTGCTGCTGCAGCCTCAGCGAACACCTTTCAGTGCTGTTCTGCCTCCCAACTGCTGAGCTCCAACTCCAACTTGCTCTTCTTGCAGTCTCTTGGTCAGCTTCAGTCTTGTAGGAAATAACCCAAACAGCTTAAGAAAAATAATCCACAGGAACTATTCAGAAAGGATTTAATTACTTGACACTAGGTGTCACTGAAAAAATCTTTTCATGCCAGAGAGATAAAAAAAACACGGAGTAGGAATACTGAAAGCATCAGGAGCGGTGATTCTTCTCCACCACTCCACTCTCATGAGTCCCCACTTGAGTACTGTGTTCAGCTTTGGGGTCCCCAGCATAAGAAGGATATGGACCTCTTAGAGCAAGTTCAGAGGATGTCCACAAAGCTGATAAGAGAGCTAAAGCATCTCTCCTATGAAGACAGGAGTCCAAGTGAGCTAGAGTTGTTCAGCCTGGAGAAGAGAAGGCTGCAGGGAGACCGTCCAGAAGCCCCTAAGGGGGCTATGAGTGACATGGAGACCAACTTTTTACACAAACATTTAGTGATAGGGCAAGGGGGAATGCCTTTAAGCTGAAAGAGAGTAGATTAGATTTAGATTAGATTTAGATTAGGTATTAGGGAGAAATTCTTTACTGTGAGAGGGATGAGGTACAAGAAGAGGTTGACCATGGATGCTCATTCCTAAAAGTGGTCAAGGCCAGGTTGGGCAGGGCTCTGAACAACCTGGTCTAGTGGAGGGTGTCCCTGCCTGTGGCAAGGGGGTTAGAATTTGATAATCTTTAAAGTCCTTTCCAACCCAAATAATTCTATTATTCTATGTCCTGGTCTGTTTAGTGTATAACTACTGTAACTACATCCTCCTGGAAGATAGGAAATACCCTCTACACTAGAATATATATATTCAGCAGCAGTGGATATAAAGGAACTCTCTGGCATAACTTTATCTTTCAAGTCTTAGGTAGCCTGTTGAGAGACATGCACCTCCACAGAGGGACCCCTTGCAACCTATGAGTTGAAGATATGTAAGACTAGTCCTCTTTTACTGGTCATAAAGAATGCATAGGACAATCTCACAGGACAATCATCTCATGCTAATTGCTGAAGTTCAGAAAAAAACCCCGGAGTTACTGGTGTGGTAAAAATAGTGAATAGTAAATGTGTTATAAGCATGTTATAACTGTGAGTGACATGTCCTTTAATAACTTACACAAATAAACCTACAATTTCTCTTCTTTTGTGTTTAGGGATCTATACTGCCAGAAATCCATCAGTATCTAGCACAGATACTTCTCTATAAATAAAAATGCTGGGTGACAGCTGAAAAACGATTGGCATCAAGGAATCTCAAGGCTTGAAGTGGTGCTGGCATTTACTACTCTGCTTCATTGAGGGCACACTGCAACAGAGGAAAACCCTGGAAATATCCTATATGTTAGAATAAACTAGTTATCAAAAAAGTATGTTTAACTATTTTAAAAGTATATTAAATAATCATTGGCTCCAAATTGTGTTCAGATAGAGGGACCATAGGGTCCAGACAATAAGATTTGTACTCAAGCCCTATGAATACAGCCCACAAGGTTTCAATTATAGGATCAGGCATAATACAGTTTGTGAAAGAGAAAGAAAAAAAAAATAAAACCAACAAATGACAGTTGTTTGGTTTGTGGTAAGTGAAGTTTAAAGATGATTGGGTAGGATTTCTCAGGCAATCTCTCTACATCTCCATACTACATCTATCACCATAGCAACTGCAGCCTTGGAAGTGTTTCCAAGACTCTAAGAGTAATTAATTTCACAAGAGATGTAAAACTGGATCCCTATTCTCTTATAAAGGAGTTAGATGGATCATGCCAAGTACTCCAACAGCCTAAATACAATACTTATCACAATTTTCTTTGTAAAATCATTTACTCACGGTTTAGATTGTTATTTAATAGCACATTACATGCATCCAATTTTAGGAAGGTGGAGAAGAAGAACATGCTCAGTCCACAAGGACTGGAAACCTGTGAGTTAGTCCAAGGCAAATAAGAAGTGCTGGGCAGCAGTGTGGTCAGTGCTTGTGGGTGACAGGCAATTAAAATTCCAGACAGCAGGCAGTGTCTGCTCCCTGCAGGACATGCAGCAGCACACGGACTGGGAGAGGTCTGTGCTAACATATCATCATCTTCCCAGCTTGTAGTACACAAGCTAGCTAAATAAACCATTATTCCATGTAAGCAAAAGTTGCCTCCACAATTGTATGGCACCACTAATACTTCCTCTTATGTGTGGCAGCCAAACAGGAACTGAGACCAGTGTTTTCTCTGGTCACTGGCTTTAATATCAACTAGAAGTATCTCTACAAAAAATCATACTGCTGGAACAAAACATCCTATTAATCATCCCCCCACACTGCTCAGTATTTCATAAACCAACACACACAGGCAAGTGTGTTGAGAGAGACATGAGATACTGTGATTTAATTGGAAGATAGAGACTCTTGCCGGACAGAAGGTTTATCTTCTAGATAGAAGCAAAATGTTTATAAATTAATTTTATTAAGTACATTTTAAAATACATGGTTTTCTAGAGATGGAGATCGCAGGACAATCTCCCTCCTCCTCATCAGTCCCCTTTCACTAATGGTACTCTCTGCATCCCACCTGTGTGCTTATGCATTTTGCCAAAAAGTGCATGCTCTTCATCTCCACCTTGTTTCTGGCTCACAAGCTTGGAAACCGGTGTTATCAGTGAAACTTTAGGCAGAATATTGCACTTAAACATCCATTTCTAGCAGTAAAATACACAGAAAAAGGGCAACATACTTAAAGTCAACTTGTGCATATTTGGGAAGGACAGCTGGCACCCACACAAAAAACTGCTGCTTTTTCCTCAAACTGCCACTCATTAGCAATGGTCTTCCTGCAACCAGGAACCTGACAGCTCATCATCATTAGCAGCCTTATTTCATTGCTTTCATTACTACTGACTCCTTTTCCTTTCCTGCCTTGTAGTTTTCAGAGCCAAATACTTGAGGAGCTTCTAATTATCATTATTTTCTCTTCATGGACTGGTCCTAAATTTATCATGATGTTCCTCAGTTGGTAATCATTTACCCTTCTAATCTCTTGGGCAGGCAGTTATCACCACATACTTACTACTTACAATTATCAGCAATCTTTTCTTAAATGTTATGCATAAATGTGAAAGTATTGGAAAGGTCATAGCAAGCATAAGAAGCAGAGTGGTGGGATTACACTGAAGTAGCAATTAAGAAGCCCACTTCAACTGATTATTTATATTTGAAAAATATTCCTCTTCACCAGCTTTTCATCAAGAAGCAATAAGGTTGGAAAAGATTCTGAACCAAACCTACAGAGAACTGAACCAGCTTCTCAGACCACAAGGTGGTCAAGGCAGCCCAGATACAAAAGTCCTCCTGGTCATGGTGCAAAATTGTCACAGCTTTACCTGACAAATTACACACTAATCTCAGAATGGGTTTAGCTGGAAACTGCATCCCTCTTCTGAAACTTTAACGAGCATGTGCTAGACTAATTAATTGTAAGAGATTTTCCCAGGAGCAGAGAATGCCCCAGTGACCCCAGATCAGCACAGCAATACTATTTACATTCATACAGGACAAATCATGTTTTCTTTGGGCAGTCTCACATACACTGTGAGAGGCACACTGACAAACAGGGGACAGTCTCTACAGCAATGCAGTATCACATTGTAAAGCCACTTACCCTGATTTAAATCATTTACAGATTTGGCATATTAGATTTCTCTACAGTCAAAAGATTTGCTAGTTCAGAGTTGTTTACTTGCAGTAATTTTCATTTCAGAACAGCACAGTCAAAATTAGCTACTTATTTGAAATAGATTGATAATTAAACATCTCTATTTAGTAAATAAATAAATAAACAAAACTCCATAACAATTCAGAAGACAGAAAAAAAAATTTAGAAATCCTATGTCCCTATAAATCCCACACTCAACAGAATATCTGAATGAGGCTGTCTGATCTTCCATACTTTACATATCTGAATTTGGAGACTTTCTAAAGAACAGGGTAGTTTAAACTAACCTAAATGTCCAGCAAGTCCTGAGCTCACTGTATGTCACCACAGCATCTCCTAAAACTAGTTTGGCCCAGTGACAAAAATGATGGGTAGGCAGCTGAATCCCAGCTTGATGACAATAAGCGTTGTTCTTAAGTGGAGAAATGCCCAGTTAAATATGAATTAACTTAATTAGCAGACACTGTCATTAGAGCAGGGAAAAAGAGCTCAAGTAGGAGCCAGTAAAACTTTTCCTGTAAGCGAAATGCCCTGTAATTACTTGAACTAAATTACATTATCATAGTCTGGGACATGCAGACACTTCCACTCTTTTTTCAGAGCAAGAACTTTGTCTTCCCTCTTCATCTCTCTCACAAATACATTGTAATCCAATTAACACTTTATCTAACCTTTATCAGCACCTTCTTCAAACAAGTTCTGAAAAGGAAATGAAAAAAATATGTTCATCTGTGTATAATGAGGAATTCAAATAGTCCAAAGTACTTTTCTATAATTAGTGGGAAATAATTGAGAGTTTTAAAAGACTATTTCTCTCCAGATACATGTAGGTATGTACATGCTCATCTCTATACAAATAGAAAAACAGTTCTCATGGGACAACTTTGTATTGAAGAATGTACTATATTTTTAAACATGTTTTGCTCTTCAAATTGTACAGGCTCCAAAGAATTCACCCAGAAAACCCCCAAAGAATAGCTCTGGATTATAATAATCAAACATATGCTGTACAGATATCGGGTCTTTGGGGTTAAGTTTTACAGTGATTTTCCGAATTTCTGGTGTGCTAAGCTTTAGAAATGAATGGAATATGCACTGCAGGGAGACAAGACTACCAAAATTTTAACAAAACTATTAATTCCATGCTGCGGAATCTCTTTATCACTAGAAATTAAATCTATTGCAGCTGCTTCTCAGTTTTTGGTATGGTGGGTGGTATCCCTGCCCATGACAGGGGAGTGGAACTGGATGACCTCAAAGATCCCTTTCAACCTATGATTCTATGATTCTATGATTCTATTTATGTAGTTAACACACTCTACTTTAAATTTTTTTGTTGACTGACTTTGAAGTTTGCAATAATGCTTCATAGGTACCTTGCTTCCAGAGGTGCAGTTCATGGTACTATGCCAGGCTGATTTTACTCTTGTGCTTTCAGACATAGATTTGCTTCAGCAAATGGTATTAAATGGTTTTAAATAGTTCAGGCACATTGCTGCTGTGATCCCCAAAGTGCATCAAGAATTCAAATAAAAAAACTACTTTTGTCTTGGTCAAGTGAAAGGGACAAATTTGGAAAATGTAAAACACCTAATTGCCTCTTGAGTCTGAATACAAAAAATTGAAAGTTGCCTGTAATTGTAAATTACATATTTTTGTCTCTAGATTTCTGCTGCTGAATGAAATCTTTTTTTCTGTTTCCTAAGGTAAAAACTCAAATACTGTTACAGAAAGCATCTATCACTAAGCTAAAAGACTGGTGTGCTATTATGTTGCTTGCTAAAACAGAACAGTCATCCCAGAAAGGAAAGATGAACTTTTTTCTACCTGGGAATAATATTGTCATTTCCAGCTAAATTGAACTTCCATTCTTTTATTCTACTCAAACTATTCAAACAATTAAATTTGGAAGATTCCACAACACCATGTCAATGTCAACTTGACAATTTTTTCACTCTCATCTGGAAAACATGATGGTCCTCCTTTTATTCATCAATGTTTAAAAGTGCCTCAAAAATAATCTAAAAAATCTGAGAAACATTTGTCTTGATAAATTGAGGACCCTGCAGGTGAATAGGCAGGAGGTGAAAAACAAAAAATTAATAAAAAGAAAGTATATGCTCAAATATTAACATGCTCTCCATAAAGAACTGCCCAAAGGGTGAGCTTGTGGTTGCAAGCAGGATATATAGAGGAAACAGCTGGAGGAGCTGGAAAACCTCTAAGGCATCTTTAGCCTGTGTTTACCCTCTCCAGACTGCCATTCCCATCATTTAAAGATACAGTGAAGAGAACAGAAGTCTGTTTACTCATTAGACTCCTGGCTGATGAGCAAACAAAGCTTTTGTATTCACAGTTTGAAGCACAGGGAGACCGTGCACAAACCTTTACCTGTAGGCTCTCACTTCACTTTCAGATATCATGGGTTGCCAAAGTGAAGCTGAAATCACCAGCATGCTTCAGATACCATCGATTTGCAGCTGTAGGTCTGTAATTAAAAGCCATGTTTGACATCTGATTTTAACTGACACCCGTATATATGGCTTTAGGCTGGTCTCCACTCTCATTGTGGTTTGTATAACATTAATTGAAAAGCTTCCCTTGAAGGGAAACTTTCTGATGGCCAACCGAGTAAACAGCTTGGGTTCCAATTCCCTTCAATCATCCTACTGATGTGATCCAGTAGGAAGTGATTTTAAATCTGAACTGTCACTAAAGATCAAAGCTCAAGGTTAAAATAAGAAAGAAACAGATATCTGAAGTTTTTCACATGACAGAAACAAAACAAAAAAAAAAAGGTTCAGACAGAACTGTTTTTTAGCTATGCCAGCTTGGAAACAGACCAAATTAATAACAGCCTTTATGCTACAGAGATGCAAAGAAGTCAGGAAAACCCAGAGAAATACAGTGAGGCAACCTAAAAATCCCTCTAAAGTTCCCTTCTGACCAAACATGTTTATTAAATGATGACTTGTTCTAGTAATGCTGGGTTGAAACTGCTGTATATCTGGATAAGGGAGTTTTGGTATTAAACAGATTAGCAAGAGCTCTTGCTTATTAAGTCAGAATTGTACCTATATATTGAAATCCAGTGACCTTTTTCACAGTTGTTAACTAAGGACAATTCACAAGTTGTTTTCTTGGTACATAACAACCTTTTTCATTTCACTTCTTTCACTTTTTACTAAGCAAGAATTGAAAAGAATTGGAGTGCTGCAACTGGTTTCCAAATCAGAAGATAGAATTTTGAGCAGAAGATAACTTCAACTAGCCATAGATGAAATGCAAGTGGGAAAACCTTTTTATTCAAAGTATTACTTTCACTGTAATTAAGAAAAGTGTTTTTTTCAGACAATACCTCCTATGCATGATATGCTGTGAAGTAGCTTTTAAAGAAACATACACTTCATGTTGAAAGGATGTCTCCATCTACACCAAAAGTACTGGAGGAGGTCAACCACCTCTCTTATTTTTCACACATCAGCAAATCAGTCCTGAATTGAGTCTCCCCAGAAGCTCACCTACCTGACTGCACTGAAGGATTTACATCCTAATGACAATTGAAGCCAAGAACAGCAAACACCATTTTTTTCCCTTAAATTTTGAATTGAAAGATATCTATAAAATTAAACTAAGTATCCAGCTGCACCAAAGAAGGGCTAAAATTATTTTTTTTTTAATTTTTTTTTTTTTCTTAAGATCAGCTTGAACATGTACAAAGGCTTGGACAGACACAAGATTTTCCCCGAACAGCTGCTGACATGTCTCCTCAGACACCTCCACAGTAAATGTTTCACTGCACACATGGCTGGAAACACTATTTCCAGCCTTAGGGGACTTTGCAGTACATCTGACAGTTCTCAGCCTTTAACTGGAAAGTATTGTTCATTTTAACCCTGGAAGAGATGGTCACAAATCACCAGATTTTGAAATGTCTACAAGGGCTTTTTTTGTTCAAAGTTTTCCTTCGTAACCTATAACAAGAAATTTCATCACGGACTACTGGAACCAGGGTACTTAGGGAAGCAGGAAAATACACAAACATGAGAGAATGGAAACATACTGCTGCTTTCTCAAAATTAAATCAGCGTTTCTTATTTACTTAGCTGGTAATAAAATTCACAGGCTTTTCAGTATTTGACTAGAAATTATGGGGACATTGCCTGTTTGGATTTGCAACGTGTTGACTTTTTCAGTCACACCATCAAGGGGGACCATAAAGAAGCACTTCTTTATTACTCCTGGCATTTCCATCTATCTTGTCTTAATCACTTTGAGCACTATTTCAGGAATGATCCCTGCCATAACTCAAAAGCCATGCACCAGCACTTCAACCTTTTCAAAGCTTAGACATGATTTCAAATGCTTTTCCATTTCAGTACAAAGATGTCTTACTGAGTGCACGAAAAACCTTTAGCATTCAGCAAGGGAGGTGCAGAGGTACCACCACCAATGCTCCTTCTCCTAAATGACCACAGAAATAATTACTGCTGAGAGCTTATGAAGGGACTAGAAGAGACTATTACAGAATGTCAGACAAGAGTGAAAAGAAGTAATTTATATAGACATATAAATAAAAGCCATTTGGGATTACATTTATAGTTGACAGATCAACTGTTTAGATGGAAGCAAAATACGGCCTACAAGAAAAATAGCACAGAAACACACTGTAAAGAATTTGTGTTCAGGTGTCTTTCAACGTGTCTGATTCAGATGAACAATAATAAAAGTTTCTTTTCATTCTTAAAAGCTTCATTCAAGATTTGACAACCAAAAAATTGTCCAACAAGTTGCACATTATAGAATGAATGCAGTTACTGGGATGCTTATTTTATATATAATAACAGACGCTTTAGTTTCACAAGTCATTAGAATAAGCATATGTCATATCACAAAGAAAAGAGATGAAAAATTCTTCCCATTATCTTCTCTCTCTTTCTGCTATTCAATGACAAGATTATTAATTGCAGATGGTAAAGAAAAATGTCTTATTTTATGTGCACAGCTGCATAGTTATTTTGTAGAGACATTCTATGATTCTATGAACTTCAGATACAAAGTAAAATTCAAATCGTGAAGCATCCTTCCAGTGCTGATTTTAAACCACAGAAATGAACACCAAAAAAATTACTTTTTTAAATTTAAAGTCATAAATACTTTTCTCTCACTTCAGCACGACACTTGCTTAAACTCCCAGAGTAAATCTCTTGCACTATAAATTTTGTTTCTCTTTCCCCTCATCTCCCACCCACAGGAACCTTAAAAGGGAAGCACTGGCAGAACTGCACTCACTGAAATACTGCCTGGAATAGTGATTTATACATCTGGCTGAAATAGCCAACCACTGGATGTCACTGTTACTCCACACGAAGTAAGCAAACACAACCATGCGATTCCCACTACCATAGAATAGCTACTACAGCTAATAGCTCACACTGTTAGGTACTTCAGATACTTCAGAAAAAAAAAAACAACAACAGTAAAAGCCCTTTGAAAAATGCACCGAATTTAAAATTTAGGAGGATTTCAAGGGAGAACCATACTTGGAAAAGTCTTAGGGAAGCTTCAGTGCAAAGGGTGGTCAATGGTGGGCTATGTAACTGCCAAATTTTGGCTTTGAAAGAAACCAAAGGAAAAGTTGGCTTTTCCTTCAGAGTGAGAGAGCAGTTTCCTCTTCAAGTCCTTTATAATTCTGGCTTCTGGGACTCCAGGTTGTCACCAATTGTCACCAATTACATATAGCCTTAGTTCTGCAAGTATTTTTTTAGTTGGAAGAAGACTGACTCACGTGACTTTTTTAGGTAGCACCACAAAGACATATATGCATACATTAAAAAAAAACTCCCGTCAGTCCTCCGCTGAGTATCCTTTTCAGAGAATGGATTTCAGTTCCATTAGTTTCCCATGAGCAAATTGTTTTTCTGGTGTAAAATGTTATATGCTGCTTCACATTGGATTTTAAACAGAAATTTCAATATTCTTACAAGGAAAAAAATCAAGAAGCTTATGCTCTCCCTAGAATGCAAAAACTCCCTTCTTGATCCCAAGTGATTTTCTCTGCATCAGCTTTGAACATGAAACTGCTTCAATCTACTGGATAAGATAAAAACCTATTTCGTTTTCTCTTGTGTGTCATGGTTCACTAAGCAATTGTTTTATCCTTATTTTAACCTCCTCACCTGCCTGTCTCTACTATTTCCAGTAGCCCTTGAAAATACAGAAATAACTCAGCTTGCTATTTCCAACATCACCTCCAAAAAGCAAATGAATCTGAGGCCATAGAATCTGAAAAGAGAACTTACTTCAATTCAGTATGTAGCTAATTGCACTTAACAAAAAGTATAAAAGTATGCTCCTAGTAAATATGAGGTCTGTATAAAAACAAAAGTAGCCCTCACTTGTAAAGGGTTCTGAGTTGACCTTTGCTGAATGGCACATCAAACCTGGCTTTGATCTGTCAGGACACACGGTCCCAGCTCTTCCCAACATGTACATGGAACCCTCCATGTGACAGCCACAGACTCTCGCTGCCTGCTCTTGTGACCAGGACATTGACCACAGTTTAGTGATGAAATTGAATTTTGTGGAAGCATTTGTATTGATGGAAATCATTCACTGGAATAATGGACCGTAAAAGGAAGGCAACGATATGGCACATCACATGTTCCCTGGCCATAAAATAGATTTTTGCCTATAGTTTACACTTGTTTGACTTCTCTTTTCACTTACTGACTAGTCAAAGAATATGTGAGTCATTCAAAACCAGAGTCAGCAGTACAGATTTTGCCACCAACCATGCTTTTAACTTGAGTAGAAAGGCAGAAATTGGTCAGTGGAGACTCTTGAAAGCAGAAAAAGATCTCTCAAAATGTTTCTCTATTGTCTTTACATTGTCATGATGATGAAACCTAGGTAATAGGAAAAGTGGTGTGAGGGTACCAGGGAGAAGAAGCCCTGATGACTGGAAGACCTCGCACAGGGAATGGAAGACCAGACAGTGCAAAATACTGAAATTCCATAGGAAGTACCTTGAGGCATTTCCTGACCTTAGATAAGTCCTAGTCTGAATTTTTCTCCCTTTAATCTTTTCACACTGACTTTAAACGATTCCCTCTTCCATGGTGGGTACTTACAGCTCCTGGTGCCACCTGCCACAGAGGAACTCTGACATCGCAAGGGGATTTTCTTTGATGAACTGTAACAAAATCCATGTATGTACCTGCATTCTTTTGACCCTTCATAAAGGGATTGCTCAATAAATGGAAGGTAAACATATTAAGAATGACAATTTCCATCCAATCATTCAATTTAGGAAAGGACAGACGCTCCTTGCAAAGTCAAATAGTATGGCAAGGTTATCCATAATAAGGATTTTACAGTACAGCTGTCAGCATTCAGAGATCGTCTGTCTACCAGCAGGTATCATTGTCACTATCCTTGGGCTTTTCCTGAAGCAGGAGGGAAAACTGACAAATCACAGAAGCACACACAGGATCTATTGCCTTGTGCATTCAACAGATGTTGATCCTGCAGAGCTGACCATTGTTTTCAGACTCACTTGCAGATGCATCCTTTGTTTATGCAAGGATAGAAGAGAAAGGTTCAGTGGCAAAGGTGCCAGAACTGCACAAACATTTAAATACTGTAGGGGCTGATCTTGATTTGCTTCTGAGCTTGGTGCTTATAACTGTGAATAGTCTTATTATTAAAATTAATGGAACTACTCAAGCAAATAGAGCCTCTAATGCCTTAAATTTCCTGAGTCTTGAGGTCCACAGGTGCATAAATGTAGATCATTACACCCACATGGAGTCCCTTGACTTCCCCCAAAAAACCTTTATTTAGGTGAAATCATCTGCCCACACTGTTCTTTTTTTAAGGATTAGAGATGCAGTTTGTGGCATAACATACCAGGCAATTTTTCTGAACTTCAGCAAGAAGTTAATTGCTTCTTGTTCAGTCAGACAAAGTGAAGCTATTGTAAAGATACAATTTAAGTGCCAAAATAGAATAAGGATTGACACAAATGTGAATATAGGGACCATTCAGAAATTTTTTTGCAGCCATAAAGGACCTCTGCTTTTATATGGTAATAAAACCCTCAACTACAATTTGCAGAGTATTTAATTTTTTTAAGGTTTTTCTGTTTTGCATTTGGAAGCTTCACAGTCTTTTGACATGTTGATGGTCACTTACCAATATTTGTTTCCAGCTTCCACTTTACAGAGACAGGAAACAAGGAAAGACTAAAGACCACAAAATTTATACTGGTGTCTCACCATGAAACTGCTCTGCACACATGTCCCTGCCCTTCTACTTTCCTCCTCTTTCAGGTTTTACCCAAAGCTTACAGAAGTTTCAAAGTAACCAAACACATGAAAGCTCAGAGAGATGGTAAATTGCTAGATCTAATCATTCTCTTTGAATAGTTCCTAGGGGATATGCAAATAAAGATGACATCAAACAATTTCTCAGTTCCATCATAAAACCAGTCCTTAAAATTCACTATATGATATTGTTCCAATAAATTGCAACATAAATTATTATGGATACTGTACTTGGTTAATGATTTTGTATCCATTTATTTTAAGAATTTTTAATTTTATCAATTTAGTTAGAACTACTTTGAAGACTGCACGATCAGACATATTGGATCTGGTAATAGCTCCCCACCTGGAAAGGTAATTATACTTCCCTATTGCTTATTGGATATTTAATTCTGCTTTTACATTAGACACATTACATTGGTACATTGGATTCACTCTGAATCCAGATTTCCTGTAGATTTCTGTAATGTGTGCCAGCCCAATCTGTGAACAGACTACCTGCACCAAAACCCACATGGTACAACACAAATGGAAAGCTTTCTGGCAATAACTGAAAGGGACCCTTTTCTCAAAAATCACAACTGCAAAATGAATGCAACCTATCACACCAAATTAAGCACATAATAAATGTGTAAGAAGCCTGCTTTCCTCAAGAAAATATAAAATATACATGCTTCCAATGGGCTGCTGAGTCTCTGCTGACTTGCAGCTAGGGAGCAAGTGTGGGCCCATTGAAGTCACTCCAGTGACACAGAAACCAGCCAAAAGACCTGGAAACTAAGCTACCCTATGGACCACAAAATACTAAAAACATAGACCATTTTCTCAGGGTGTGAAAGCATGGGGATCATTCCAGGTTTGTTGAAATGGTGCTCACCATGCAATTTACTTAATGAGCAAGAGACTTCCCTTGTCAGTCCCTTTTTTCTCTCTGGTGAGAGAGAGAATGTAACTTCGCTGTTTCTCCCCATGGAGAAGAAAGGATGTGTCTGTAGGTATGTGAGAATATGCATGACTGACAAGTAATGTAGCTTGTAAAATCTTTCAGGCAAAAACCATATCCTCTATATTTTGTACTATTTTACAGTATCAAAACATCACAGAAATCTTTACAAACACCTGACATATTTTTTTTCAGGAAAGAACTGAACATACATTATTTTTTCTAAGAAGTGAAAGAGCTGGCTAAGATGAATCTCCAGCAACCATTCTCATTTTTAATACAAACAGGTATTAGTAAGGAAATTCTCATTCTAAAGCTGTGTCAATATTTGAATAGGGCAAATGGAGGGAGTGCATGTCGGTTAACACAGCAACAATCAGGTGCATCAATCACCAGGCAAGAAAAGAACCAGTTAGAGCAAAAATTGTATTGGATTTGATTAGTAATTAAAACTTAGGCATGTAAGTAGTCAATTCAACATTATACTATGGAAAATGTTTGGATTTTTTTTCAGAGCAATATCAGTTTATTCATTACCTTAAATTTGGTAGCTGACAAAGGAAAAGAAGCTGTGTCCATACATACCATATTTCAACTTGTAAAAGCATCTTACTTGATACTTTTCATAATTTTGAATGAAAAAATTGAGACATGTCTCGATTATATCTTTCCTGGAAAACACCCTAAACAAGAAAGCCAGGTACTGGGTGAACTGATTGTAAGAGGGAAAAATTGAGCCTTAATACAGCCATGTGGAGACCCAGCTATTTAGGGACAAAATTAAAATAAAAATTCTAAAACTAAGATTAAAAATCATATAAAATACAAACTTTTAACAGGACAGAAGGTCAGTGGAGATGAATCTATCATGAATTCTCAGTGCATAGTGCTTTGGCAAATAGGGCTTACAGCAGTCTGGACTTAATAAACCAAAACCAAGTGGAGGTGGCTTTATCTCTCTATGCAATGCGATCAGGTCAGGAATGGAGTTTTCATTTCTGATGCCCATTATTTCACCTTTGGAAGCATGGGAATAAACAGCTGTGGAGCTGGCCAGCATTGTATTTATCTATTCTTTCATCACAGTTTTCTCTGGAAGATGTATATCACATATCCTTGAGGACTGATTCAATGTTCACTGGTCTAAATGTCCATCTGAATGAGGTTGTATTGTGTGTCACAGGCTGTGCCCTACACTTAAAGGAAATGGATCTTCCCTTTGCCCTCCCCTATTATCCAAGGTATTATCACCCTATTAGAAAATGAAGAACTAATACAAAATTGAAATGTAGGCATCCCTTTAACATTTACCAGATAACTGGTAAATATTAAGGGGATGCCTAGGTAAGAGACTGAATAATTTTGAGCAAGTTTTGCCTTGTGCTCTGGGGCAGGTCCAGTCTATGACCCCTGTGACAACAGAGTTCTGAGATCAGGCTCAAAGTTTTGCTGAGGAACAGTATCCTGACTACACATGTCATAGTACTAATGCAGATATGTGAATTTTGAATTATGAGGTATAGCTCATAATCCAGTTTGTTGAGATATAGGTCAAGATTGACTACTCACCATCCACCTTATAGACAAATGCACTATAGCATAGCACTGGCAGTTCCAAGGACAGATGTTCTTTATTTAGTATTCCATACCAGGATAAAACTAATGCTCATTGCATAGAAGATCTCAGAATTCAATTATTGCGTCTTTTGGTAATCATATCCCATTTTTCAAAGAAGTCTGCTGTATGTGGGTAAGGAAATAAATATTCTTAACAAAAACACTGAATGACTTTAAAATCAATCCTTCCTTATTTAAATTATTATTTTGTATAAGATCTGAATGTTAAAAATAAAAATACTTTTTATATTCCATTCTTGCTAAATCTCTAATGTGTAGTTAGAAGGCACCTTTGGCTCCCAGGATAAGAGCATAAAGCATTCAGACATGAAAAAAATATTTTTGCGATTTGTATTAACATGAATTATCATCATAGCTTATGCCATGAACTCAGACAATGTTTCTATAATTTATTGTATGCCCACAGAGAAATACTCTCTGACTAAAACTCTTCAAGCCAAAGCAGTATCTTCTCAACCAGGAAAAGATAATAACTTTGCAAGAAGTAACTTGATATGACAGAGTATCCGATAAAAATATATTTCTCAAAAAATTCAACAAAATGCATCAATTTTACTAAATCCCAAAAGGTTGCAAAAAAACCCAGAAATTGGATATTATTTCTGGTTATCTTATGAGAGGGAAAAAGCAAATTGCAATTGGGATATAACCTCTCCATTCTAACAGACAGAAGCTTTTCAAGATAGATTTTATGCTCCAGAGGATGCAGAAGTCTGGGGAGTGAAAAGAAGGAGCACTATTGCAGATCATTTCTAAACCATTCTGAATTCAGGGAGAAATGCAGCTCAAACATCACAAAATCAAAAACTCAGGCTCCCCAGTCCATTTCCATGCTAAAGCAAGCATCATCTCATCAAATCTTGGGATGTCCTTATCATTTACATTTATCTACTTTGCATTTTTCTATTTCTGCTATTCTATATTTTCTATAACTTTGTTCATGAATTTTACATTTTTTCTGTATTTGCAGCACCATGTCTGGTTCTACATTGAAAATATCATCCAAGGTTTCCTTTGTATCACCACAGAGCAAGTCAGAAAAAAAAAATCAATTAAAAATGCAAAGAAGAGTTCAGATGTCA
The DNA here is from genome assembly GCF_049639895.1 of Pseudopodoces humilis. Lineage (NCBI taxonomy): Eukaryota > Metazoa > Chordata > Aves > Passeriformes > Paridae > Pseudopodoces > Pseudopodoces humilis. Next base: position 37,546,214 of record NC_142201.1, on the reverse strand, counting down.
TTGTTCAAAAAGTTTTAAAAGAAAAATAGGTAATTTTGGTAATTCATATAGGTCATTTATGAGAATAAAAATATAAAATATATTCATTTTGAGTGCTCAGGTATTTCTCACTTTCGTAGTTAGCATTAATTTTTTTCCAGTAGGGAAGCATAGACAACAGTGCTAATTTAAATTTTAATTAGCAATGTCATAAGTAATCTAACAGGCTAACAACACTAATTAAATTCACAGTATATACTAAATTGGAAGTTTCTGTAAGTCTTCATGGGATTGGGGATACAATGAAAAGGAACAATAACTCACCATCAGCAGTTCTCCCCCAGACCTGAGGATTGCCCTACATTAGTATCCTCTGTTAACAGCTAATTGAAAGTTAAGTTTTTAAGTTCTCAATAACACATGCATTGTTTTATTAAAATGTGCCTACTCTGATATAAGAAAGTAATATTAATGATAATACACATGAAGCAAATGTAAAATGAAAGCATGTGCTTTGGAGAGAGCATCTTGGAACAAAGTAGATTTTGATGGCACTTTTCCCAGTACAAGTCCCAAAGAAATTTGGTTTGTAGGAATGTCAGGTATGTCCTAGAGAAGCATGCCTAGCACAACTTTTTATTAAGAATTTGAGATCTTGGTTATATACTGCTGTACTCATAGAACCGATTTCTTAAACCACATGAGTTTGCTGATTATACTCTTGAGAGTATCCTATGCAGCTTGAATCTACCCCATGCTGCTAAATGGGAGCAATTTTGGAAGAAATGCACAGAGATGGTTGAGAGGGTTCATTCATTCATTCATTCATACTTTTTAAAACAAATATAGACAGATTGATGAGTTGAGAACAAAATCAAAAATTTCACATCCAAATATGTATGTAGAAAAAGGGATGCTCAAGGAGATAGAAACAGATATAATTAAAAATAACAGGATTCACATTTCTAAAATTAAAACCAGATATTGATAAACTAACTGGTCTAATGACTTTTCAACCATTAAATTCCTCTTTATTGTCCTGCATTCAATTGCACACATTGTCAAAGAATTAATATTAACTAATAGACTTGTTATCTTCTATATTAGTGCTCATAATGCTAAGCTACACTGCTGTATTGGACAGCTGCCATTCCTATTTTATTTGAATTTTGTACACTAAATATATTTAAGCCGTTAACTGTGGCCAAACACTAAAAATAAAGGAAAGAACTCTGGGAAAGAAAATAGAGTTTATATGACTAAATGAACACAATCCATTTAATAAAGTATTATCAAGTAACCAAGAATAAAAATAATCCTATTTGACAAAGGAAAATAGCAGGTGGGATAGGTCTTTTATATCATAAATATCTATCAAACTGAGATGATGCTAAATCCATTTTAAAAGGATTTATCCTTTAGAGGGCTTTAGAGGATAAAGTTTAAAATGTGTCCCATATCTCACTAAATGCTTAAATGTTTATATCAAAAAAGAGCTGCAGTTATGGCAAGACCGAGCTGTTATTATAAAGAGGCATTTTGAACTCGGACTAACAACAAGCTAAAAGACAATATCGATCTTGCTGTTCCACATACTTTTTGTTGTAAATTTTCTATTACTTCATAAGCATGAATTTTTATGCTATTAACACATTTAATTAATTTTTATAATTACTCTGTGTATTCTGCCTGATGACTTGCATGTAGTTTTGCCACTGCCAATATCTTGTCATAATTTCAGTCTCATGTTGAAACTTCACATTTTTAAGAATTTTTTTTTAATCCTCGTATTGAGACAGCCTGAACAAGTGGAGAAAGTCTGAGGGTTAAGGTGTGAATAATTGAGTAGCACTCCCTCCTGAGGGTGATGCACAGTCACCTGGGGGGTACCACTACAAAGGAAGGCAATAGAGGGATGGCAACCAACAGCTTCAGCTTTTCAGAAGTTTTTGACCCTGTCAAACCAAATGGCACAGAGTGGACTGACTGCAATTTTTTTCAGTACACAAGAGGAACACGAGTGTCAAAGATGAAGCACTAGAAGCCAAGAGTACACATCTTTTGTGTGTGTAACTTATTGAAACCGATAACTGAAGAAAACAAAAAAAACCCCATATTTGTGACTTAAAGACTTAAAATATTTTTTGGAAATGAAATATAATTAATGCTAAACCTTTCTTAGACAAAATTGATTTATCTCAAAAATATTTTAGTTTTAGATTTGGTTAAATAGATCACAGTTTTAATTTAGAAACTACAAAGCAATCACAAGAGCATTATTATCCAAATGGGTGGTGAAAAAGATGAGCTAGTTGAGTGTGTGTACCTCATCATCTCAGCACTGATATCCTGGCCTAGTGAAAAGATTGATTATGCCAGAATTCATTGCACCAATGACATCCAACCTGTACTTTGAAGGTTCAGAAAACAAATTTAGCCTAATTAGGAGATTTTCTAGTGACTCCTCTATCCTCTGTCTCACGGATAGAAGGACTGAACTCGTGAGTTAAGTATGCCAATGGCATACCTAAAGTCTGGGGCAAACCTGGGCTGTTTCTCGGTGTAATAAGGCATGACACCCTGTTTTGCACAACCACAGGAAAAAAAAAAACCCCACACATTATTCACCACTGGCTTTTATCTGAAACCAGACACAATGGGATCAAACCAAGGGAGATGACAGACTTGAATTCAGGTGATGCCCTGCATTATTACATAACTAACCCTTCCTGTCCAGTTTCCATACACGAGGTTTTCCTGTGGTTCTCTGGCACAGTGCCCAGTTTTAACACCTTAGCAATTAAAGAGATGAAGAGACATAGACAATTGGCACTGACCCTCTACAGCTTTTATACCACTGTGAAGGTAAATACAGCCTGCTGGTCCTTCCTCAGTCCACAAGCTTGTAGAAATATTTCAGGCTTTCTCTTTAAACCATTTTCCATCCATTACTCCAGGTTCCAGTTATCTGAACTGCACTGTCAAAAATCTGTGCTCAGGAAGCTCAGTCAAAAGGTATCTCTGAAAGAACAACAGAATCAGTTGCTGTTCTCCTCTGGGAGTCCAAGTTCTCCAAGTACAAAAATAGGCAATCAGAAAGCAAGGAAAAGATTCCCTAATTTTATCTGCAGGACTGGTAATGAATCAACTAGAGGGCAGGCTTGGGTCTTTTGGGCAATTTTTTTTTTAATTTTTAGAAAATTGTATTAAGCAGTGAAATGGCAAGAGTTTATGTATCAGTCCAGATATATAGATACCTTCAGCTTGCTGATTCACAAAAAGCAGCTGAAGACCATAGGATGTCAGAATACTCCTGGGTAGACCCTTCAGAAGATGCTGCTACATTTACAAAACTGTTTATCCCTTTTACAATCAGTTATGTTTACTCTTAATTCTAGCAAGTTCATCCTCTGCTGAAATTCCTCTGTCTCCTTCCTTCTTCCTAGTTTCACATGCAGTTTTCAAAACCATGGAATACCCTCTGAACCATTGGAACCTCTTCTTCCCACTCAGTGGTGTGAGGACAAACTTGTCTAGCAGAAATAACAAAGGAAGAAGGAGAGGGAAAGAAGGAAATAAATTGATATTTTTACTTGCTGCTCTTGTCTAATACTTTTAGGGATGTATGAGCACCGCCTAATCCCCTCAGATCACCTCCATTTCACAAAATTTGATATTGCCCAAGTAATCTGGGTTGTTTTGAAATATCACCGCTCCCTTCACAGCTCTACTGCAAGGCATGTCGCAGTAAGCAGCATTCAAATAAGTAAAACATGACTACCCAAATGTTTAAATTATGCAAAATGCTAACAATATTCTAAATACAGGAAAACTGTTTCTTTAATGCTCTTTTCTGACAGTTCACCACAAGTCCATCCATTTCAAAGGCTTCTCTCTCCACACAGAATTAAATAGCTGCTACAAATGTCCTTTGAACAGGAGCTGCCATCAGTGGGATAGGAACACAAGCAGCCTGGGGACTGGTATCAAACAGGCCCCCAAAAGAAAGATTATGAAGCAACCAAGGACATCTAAAGAGAGAAATCTAGGCTGAGAACTATTTGAGGAATTATCTTGAGAGATATTTCTTCCAGAAAATATATCAGATATGGTTAATGCTGTAATGCTGTACCTTCTATCAGCATGGTCCAGGGCATATATGTATTCTAGTCTAATTTCAGACAGCTGAACTCTGACCTTCTGCAAGTATAGTAATAGCAATCCTTGGAGCTATGTGACTGACTGGCACTTGTGCATTGTGGTGGTCTGTGCAGGTGTCTGGCAGCACAAACAGCTCTAATGCCACCGTGGCAGTGCTGTAACACCGGTGTCCATAACACTTGCACTGCCGGCTGGATTTTCTAACTCTGCTACCCAAGGATTAAATGACTACACATTCACAAGCTTTAAGATGTCACAGTGTCTTGGAAATACCCCTTCTTTGCATAGGTCATCAAGGGAATAACCACAAGTGGATGTTACTGCCCTAGATAAGGAAAGGTAGCCTCGCTGTTTTTTCAGTCTGAGGATATAGTAAAACAGTTCAGAAGGTCAGCTGCCAGAAATCAGAGGGAATATAGATGTTTCTTTGGACGTTTAAAAAAAGACACAAAATCTAATGGGAGATGCCCTTCACCACATGGGGAAAGCTGAGACCTGAAACAAGAAAACAAAGGACATAAACAAAGAAGTGTAGCCACAATGCTGCGTAGGGCTTAGTGCCATCTTGTACAGGGATCAGTGCCATTCCAGGAACAAGGAATACTCTTGCAACACCCAGAGAAAGGCTACCCATTATCAAAAGACATGGAAGAGTTCATAGAGCAAGGAAACATAGAAGATGCAGAGCCCATAAACAACTATGAGCTCTTTCAGACTCAACAAAACTATGGAGAAAGATGGAAAAAAGAAACTCTGTATCACACATATTAAAAAAAATAAATATAAAATATCATTCTTTATTGCTTCAGCATTTGATTCTCTGTGTCCCATCACAATCTCCAAACCCTTCTCTTCCTACGATAAATGTCAGAAACAAAAACTCTCTACTTCAAGGTAGCCAGTTTCTTTCTGGGTCATGTATGTGCTAACTGATGGTAAACAGGGTGAAAAATCTTTAATCAATCTTTACCTTTGAAGAGGAACATGCTAAAAACATTGTGTGCCCTACAAATCGTTCCCTGAAATCTAGTGTGTGGTGGTGTTGTAGGCTATGGTTTTACTGCTGTCTTCCAAAAAATAAATAAATAAATAAATAAATAAATAAATAAATAAATAAAAGCAGCAATAAAGTCAACCAAAAAAAGTCTGGATTCACAAGGAAAACATTTTATCAGAGGCTTATAATGCAGTCAAAAGCAAACATACTCACAAAGGAAACCAATAGAAATGTATATGAAACATTACTGATTTAAGTGTGGTGAAAATCTCAAAGTTTATCAGTAAAGAATTCGCAAACTGGATACTTGTACTATGCCACATTGCAAACATACTAATAAGAACTTCTCAAAAACATTGTTTCTATCTAAAAATACATGTGTTTTTTGTATTCCAGAACAAAAGGTCAAGTGCAAAGGAAACTACTTGCATGTTGCACTTCGGTTCAATAATCAGAGAAATTACAGAATGTTGTAAGGACAAAACAGTAGCAACAGTTCCACTGAGATTAATTTTAGATATTTTATACCAGTGCACAGTTATTTACATTTTTCTGGAGTAATGAGTGATTTGTTGTCTCCTTTTTTTCTAAGAAGAAAATAAATTTTGTCTTACTATGGGGGAGGAAGGAAAACAAAGACTCTTTTCATGTTCAGATGGTGGTGGAGGAGGAGGTGCTGGCCCAAACCACTGGCCCACATTGTTATGCAATGTCCTCATGCTCCAGTGAGGAAAAATGTGTGCCACTGTGAGTGTGTATCTTCCTTTCTTTGCTGCTTTGCTCTGGAAGGTCACCGGTCTTCGGAGAAGAAGGAAGTAGCACTTGTAGGCATTGTTAGTTCTAAAATTTCTTGCAGCAGCAGCAGCAATATTTGGTGAGTTAGGATCTGGATATTGTCCTACTATCCTATTGCGATACTTGTGCTGACGAACCAGCTTGTGCCTGCTCCAACAGTAAACTATTCTGTGTCATCTCTGTTAGGGTTTTGTGAGGTAGAGACCAGTCTGGGCCCAAAAAGAGCTGCTGTTGGAATAGTAATGGCACTGAATATTCCTGTTTGGCCCTGAAATTTTCTGTCTGTGGATGATAAACATGCTTATCCTGGATTTTCTGATACCAAAATAATTACTATTGTCCAAATCTAGGCAGGATAGCAAGACGCATTTCCATCATCAAGCCAGCACTTGCTCATCTCACAGCTGATGGCATTGCAGGGATAGGAAGAGCATTATGCACAATTTCAGGAATTATATCCCCCTGTTTGAAAGTTCTGCAACAGCCAAAATGTAGCTGCATTTTTCCACACTTGCTACTAAGTATTTAGTGGGTTTACAACTACTACTCCACCGTAAGCAATTTTTATGGTATGTAAATGCCTGTGTCACCTGTTAACTTCCATTTGTTGTCCTCATCACGCATTTTTCAAAGGATCTAATTTCCAACATAGCATGATTGACTGCTCTAGTAGTTGCTTTGAATGAAGGAAAACAAAAGGATTGGTTATACATACTCTAAAACAAAGCATTTTAGTCCATTTTTCCAAAATAGAAGCTTCTAATGAGGAAGTTGTAAAGAGAGTAAAAGTCAGTTTGAGGAACAGTGGTCAGGAAACAAGTTGGAGATAGTGGCTGGATGCTTTAAAAAATCCCCATAATGGAGAAGATGAAAAAATGAAATTTTAGGATGTTTGATCCTCATCACCTACCACACCCTGAGAGCAGCTCTTCTACAGCACAACACAATGCTGCATGCCTGGAAATATTAGGACAGTAGGGTACATAGTGCTGCAATTAATTTCTGCCACTGCAAAACACTGTTGCAAGAAAGGAGTGCCTTAGAAAAAGGTTGAAATATGAAAGAAGCAGAACACCACAAAAAAGTCAGAAGCTGTGTGCTACCAGATATTTTACTAGCATAACCTTTTAGTACACTGATGAGTACTTGCAAGTGGAAGCAGTTGGATTTTGATCTATGCTGGATTAAAAAATAAATAATCCAGGCTGTATCTTTTGAAATACAAGAAGAATGAATGTGAACTTTTCCCCTTATTATGTAACAAGATGCAATAAATAACCTGAAGTAGCATAAAAATGCTTATCACAAAATAAAATACTTTTAAAAGGTATATTACTATTGATTTACTGACTGTTTAGGAATATCAATCAAGACTCTAATATAGACTAATTACTAGGGAACACTATCTTCTACTGAGTGTACTAAAATATCACAGTGTCAATAACACATGAAGGTAAATCCTATATCTGCAGTGGCAGTTTCAAGACACAGTGGTGCACTTGTCAATAAAAAGACTGTACAATCTCCAAATTTAAAGTAATTGAGAATTAATTCTGGATTACAGCTCATTCTGTAATTCTGGATTACAGTTACTCTGTGCATGGGGAAATCCCAGGGGTTACAAGGCTTCTTTTACAAACATGTATAGAACAAATAGCACTATATTAAGATGTAGTACAAATATTTGGCTCATTGCTTCATGGTTCATGGATACTTTACTGACAGAAAATAGGCTGCTTTTGTGTTTCATTAACCTTTTCATTATCTTGGCATAAGTCAGTGCTGCTTTTCTAAGAATGAAGGGTTAGAAAACTGTGAGGGGAAAAAAATGAAATTCAGTGATTTCTACAATTTGGTCACATATCCATATCAAATTCAGGACTGATGAACAAATGCTGGTCATGTATGTTACGTTTCACAGGTATTAATCAAACATTTATTCCTTACAATTGTGTGAGCTGGTATCCATAAATTTTCTTGTGAGAAAGAATGTATCAAGAATGTACTAGGGATCGTAAAACGATAATATTAAAAGTGTGCTTCTCATCCTTCTGAAAGATGTCTAAATTATCATTAGGAAAAGGTTAAGCAGGAGCCCTAACAATTTTTTGCTTTTGAAAACAGTATGATATTGAACGCCTTTAAGAGCTAAATTCAGTGCTGTGGTAGAGTGAGAATCTGGAAACCCTCCAATCCCACTCCTCAAAGGTAGTAAGACACAATACTTAGAAGCAATGACATTTTAATGCACAGAAAAGCTTCTATTGACCCTAAAGTTATTCCTGATTGCCCTAACATACAATCAAACCTAAATCCATATTTTGGGATATGAGCAGAAAACGCTTCTCTGACAGAATCAAAAAGCAAAATCAAAATGTGCTTGTTCTGCATCCTCTCAAGAGATTCCAAATAAATCCACCCAGATCATAATGACAGAAAATAAGTAATGTGTATCTCTCTAGTCTGCCACAGTTTTGTTCCAGATGGATGGAGGGAGGAAAGAGAGGAGGAGACTTTATTAATCATCATTCTCTATATAGCTTTAGCTATCTTAGAGAGCTCATTTCAGAGGGCTTTTATGCCAGAGATCTGTGTATCAGCAAAGTTATGTAACAAAAATTCACCAAGACTAGGCAGCCACACCCAAATCTGGATAGATTTATATGTGTTAATTCTTCCTCAAACTGATCTAAAAATTCTATTTTATCAGCCTAAACTGACTTTCTAGATGAAGAATTTCTCTACTGCTGGGTTGGAGACAATTCTTAACAGAGTGTGATGGCTTAATTATGAAAAGATGGGCATCAGGGAACTGCACAAGAATTGTTCAGGTGGAACTCCACAGCTGAGCATTCCAGAAAGCATTGCCATAGCCAGTATCTGGGTAAGCTGCCACTAAACAGATGCAGCTCTGTTTAGGGTGAGTGGAACCAGGAGGCAAAGAAGTTCTGCGACTGGTCTCCACCACCACTCCACCAGGCAGTGCTGCAAAAATGATTTGGGTGCATGATAGCAAAAAACAACACGTACAGGCAGGTTGGAGAATAAAGAGCAGAAAGTGGTGTTGAATATTTCAATAATAAAGGTGTTGAATGGTGAACCATTACTGTTTTTGGGTTTTTTTTTCTCCCCTTCCTTTTCAATTGCCAGGCACATGAACAGACTAGATTTTGTCCTATATTACATCTATAAAATAGCAGAGAGAAAGTGAGGTTTGGTGCAGGGGAGGTGTCAAAAGGTGTCTCTAATCTGGACTAGGATGCCACAGCACACCCTAGGGAATATCCCTCCCCTTGGTTGGGATCCTGTCACAGAGGTACCAGTCACCTGTGCAGGCCACAGTTAAGGAAGAGCTCTCAGGATTTTTCCAGTTATCTGTAGAGGTTGGTTACTGCAGTTTTCAGGGACTTGCTGGGTCTGTTTGGTTTCCCCTTACCCCAGGGCACGTCCTGTTCCTGATAGCAATGTTTCAATTAGGAACAAATGGAAACAAAACTGCTTCTTATTCCTTAACCTTTTCACCTATAATTTTGCCCTCAAGACCTCATTCAGACCTTTGGCACACCTGCTCCATCTAACTACTTCTCTATAGAACAGCATGTGGAGGGACTCGAGTTGTGAATTAATTCTGCCAATACGAAGCCACCAGGGAATATGCCAGTGCAGATTAGTCACTTGCCTCATGGGATATCATGTCAGAAAGAAAATAGCAAAAATATATCAGACAACCTAATGTGCCTGATGCTTTACAAAATACATTACAGGAATGAAAGATATTAAGCTTTGATATAGTCACAAAGCAAAGAAAAAATTCACATCACTTTAAAGAGAGATTTACATGGAAGCCCAGTTGCACTTGTGGATAATGAGACTCTGCTGCAGCTTTGTCTTCTGTACTGATTTCTCCTTCACATTGAAAAATCTGTACAGAATATAGACATGTTTAAACAACTTTAAGACTGTAAATATCACCTGTGAAGTGCAGGAAAAGTGTAGGTTAGTGGTGACAATTTCAACTTCAGATTGTCTATTTTGGCCTAGATCTCAAGAGAAAAAAAATCTATTTGAAGCCTTTTCAGTGCACAGAGCTGAAATAGCTGCAACAAGGACCATTTTTAACTTCTGTTTTAATTTTGCTCACTTGCCTGCTTTGTCTCAGATTTTTGCCTATAGTCTTCATTACCAAGTTTTTGATAATGGCTTCCAGCCCACCACTTCCCAAGTCTATAAAAAGAGTCATAATGAAAATTATTACAAATATAAAAGAAATTTTAAGCAGACAGTTTTTTCTTGTGATACATTTTTTGTTAGGACAAAATGTGTGTTGGACTCCTCCAGTCTTGGAGACTAAATTACCTCCTTTTTCACCAGCCTGAATAAAATCACAGAATTACAGAATTACAGACTATGCTGAGTTGGATGGCACCCACAAAGATCATCTAGTCCATCTCCTGGCCCTGCACAGCACCATCCCCAAGAATCACACCATGTGCGTGAGAGCATTGTCCAAATGCTCCTTGAATTCTGTCAGGCTGGAGCTGTGACCACTTCCCTGGGGAGAAATGTTATCTCCTTCACATTTACACTGTTTTCATGAATTGCTAAGCAAACACTTTTTAGTTACTACTATTTTAAACTATGAAATCGTCAGTCTTCCTTGTTCATGAAAGATCCAAGTACGATTTCTTTAATCCACATCACTTATCAATGATCTCTAAAACTGGAATTTAAAAATCAGTACAAAAGCCAAACCAGAAAATTTAGGAAAGCATTAAAAAAGGCAGAAAAAAATTATGAGAAAGGAAGAAAAGCACATAATGCTTTTACATCTTGGAATTTCTTATGGTTGTGTTCTTCATTTGTCTCTCTGATGGTAAGAAAATTGTATTATCAGACATATGGGTTTGAACCGTGTGCATTGATCTGGATGTAGCAGGACAGTTAAGTCCTCAGTTAAGCAGGGGACAGATGAGAAATTCCAAGATGGAAACATGTCCATGAGGGGGCTCCTCACAGTCCAAGCCATGATGGGGAGAAAACACCATGCAGCCATGTGCAGTAAACCTTCCTGCTGACACCCCTCAAGCCCCAAGTGCCAGCATGCCTATTCCTCTTCAGGGGCTGGTGTTACAGTACCTGGCACTGAACCATCCGTGGTCCTGCTGAGGAAGCATGAAAATTGATGAGAAAGGGCTACAAAAAATGTCTTGAGAGGAGATGTCCCAGTGTGTTATGATCCAACACCCAGCCCACAGCAGATGCCTCCCCAGCATGGCTGGACTGCTGCTGCTCATGCCAGCCATGCTGATACCTCACACAGGCAGCACAGGCAGGCAGCAGAGTAGTCTGACACACCAAGACTCAACAGATTTGTTATTTCTTACATCTGAAGGGTAAAACTAATAAACACTGCATAATGATCCCTAGTGGAAAACTGTGAAAAGATTTATTGATTTTTAGCCTTTTATTTCATCTTCTGAAGCAAGCTGTGTTTTGACATGTCCAATACAGTATGGCATGGCAAACCATAAACAAATGGAAAAAATATATAATTTCACCAAGTTCTGGAGAGCCAATGATACGGTTTACAGGAAATTCCTACGACATGGCTTAACGACCAAGTTTTAACACTCTTGAAGAGAATACAGAAAATGTGAATTTAGCTGAGCCTGAAACAGGAGCAAAGGACACTGTGAGGGAATGGTACATGTGACCCAGGGAAGGAAGTTTCCCAATCAGGAATGGCCTTGCTATAAGCTGATATTCGGTACCATTTGCTCTGAATGAGCAATGACTAGGAAAGGTCACCTGGCTGGGGCTTCACAAGTTAAATCTGCTCCTTGTAGCTGCAAAGCTGTTAAGTGCATAATACTAAACAAATAGAAATTCAAGGCACAAAATTGTAGTTTAACTGGTCACTAGGAAATTATATTTTTTTCTATTCGCATTTCTCTACTTACATTCAGTTCTTTCCAAAACTATGCAGCGGAAAGACAAAACATTAACAAAGAGATGAACTCAGGCTTATCCATATCCAGGTTTAAGTACAGCCCTGAACTCAACTCAGTTCAGCCCTAGAGACGACCACTAGAATAGAGATTTAGTGGCTAAAAAAATCTTATTGCTGAATTCAAATACTTGAGGCAGCATGCCTCACTAAGAGTTGTGAAAAATGTTTAACTTAGATTTCAAACACTTAACATGCACAAGAGTGTGACTGAGAAATTCAGTGAATGCTTCTACAGATATCTCTGTAGATATGCAACTGTGCTATGAAGTCTCAGCATATTAGATCCCCTACCAAACACAGGAGTTATCTGTAATATTTTTCTTGATATAAAGATTATTTTTTTTTAAAAAAGAACTTTTCACAAGGCATTTATGAACTAAAATATGAAATTTTACATAGAGATCTCAATGTGGTTTTTTATTTATTTCAAAATTTGTATGCAGAAACACTAAAATTTTCTTATCAATTATAAACCTAAGTACACTACAGAGATTTGCACATGATTAAGTCAATGAAATTCTGTCTTCTTTTCTCACTGAAGGTGCTGTATGTGGAATCAAACTAAAAGACACTACTCTTCTCACTGTTTGGAGGAGTCCTTTTCAGAAGGATACATAGTGTATCAGTGTAGCTTTTTACCCTGATCAAAACTAAAGGAACTTTTGTGAAACTATTTCTTGTTTTCCTCTATTTCCAATTTTTAATTAAAAATTGCAACTATTTCTAATGTTGCCTGGGAAATAAACTTGGGCTTGAATTATATCTAGAATGGATTACAAAAGGAAATAAAACACTGTAAGAAAATTTGCATCTGGTCTATTTTGCCAAGAAAGGTCTTAAGATCAAATGGGAAGTCAGTGGCAAGAGCTGTAACATCATAAAGGCTGACACATGGAGGTGAAATACCATGATGTCAGGAGTATTAGAAATTGCTTAAATTTGGATCGATTTTGATCACATGAATGAGGACCAGCCTCCTTTCTCCTCCAGCCTAAAATCTTCTCCCAGATTAATTTATTTTGTAGTCTGTTCACAAGGAGTAATGGAATATCTTGTTCGAACTGAATTTTCGGAATTGTACAGCTGTGCAATACAGAAGACCTGAGTGAATCTTACACCACAACACCTGAGACTGTGAGGAGACCTCTCACTTCTCTGCTATGCTCCACTATGCCAGCTCCCTAATCTGGAGTCTCACAGGTCTGGAATCTCAGACCATGAGGGGTTTTTTTACAGCACTTGCTAAACAATCAAGGTGGTAACACCAGCACTAGAATTGACCGGCTCATGTTCGCAAAGCACGCTGGAGAAGAAAAGTAACAGTTTTGTTTTGAATTCTGAAGGATATCCAGCTCATTAAAAGCCATAGTTGATGACAAAAATAGATGCCTTGAAACCCCAGAAATCTGTGGATTTGCAGAGATGTGAATAAAACATCAAATAGAAAGAAAAGAACTTCTTTGAACAGGGTTGGTTGGCAGGGATTTTTAGATTTCTTCTTTTTACTTCTTCAAATCTTCAAGTTTAGTAGGTCATAAATTTAATAAACAAACCATTACAAATAGAATTTGATTCAAATGTTAGTCATGGGACAGGCAGATGCTTTTCCAGAACAAAAGCAAACCTTGGAACTTCCTCCTATATAGAAAAAAGTGAAAAAGATACTATCTACTAGCTTAGTAAAGCCAAATCTGAACAATCACAGTCTGCAAAAATCAATTTTATCAGAATCAAAAATCAAACTTGCCAGTCCTCCTTCTGAAAAAAAGCTCTTAGTTACTCATTACAGAGAAAAACTGAGAGCAAAAAAAAAAAGGAAATTAAAAAGGTACCTAATTTACTATGGTAATACGTGAAAACAGGAGATTTAAATCAGATGTCAATGTAAGGTATGAAGATAATGCAAAACAATGGCCTGGGGTGCCCTCAACTACACCAAATAATTAAGGTCATCAGTTCCTTCGGGTACTGTCTTTGTTACATAGAACACAGATGCATCCTTGATAGGTGCTGAAAGAGAAATATATGCAAGAAGAAAACCCCATTTATTTCTATTTACTATATATCCACTTACACATCATTGCACCATGCACTATATCTCAGTTTTATAGGCAACAAACACATCAGCTGTTCAACTCAAGCACAACAAATCATTTTTACATCATTGATTTGCAAATTTTGCTCACTGAATTGCATTGCTTCAGCCATTTGAAATGAATGTGATTGTTAGCGGTAATAATGGTTTCCTTTACCACCACAACACCCTCATTAAACCACAAACAACTCATGAAACTGCCCCAGATTCCAGAAAATAAATGTGTCCTTTTATCAGAAAGGAAGTATTGCTGAGTCCCTTTAAAGTTAGCTGCATCTGAAGATTTTAAACCAAGAGGCAGAGGGATTTTTCTTTATGAAGGTCTCACTAAAGTACATTGATTTCTGTGTGCATGAAAAGTAAAAATAGATTTTTCATATTTACAAAAAGCCTACATCATTTCTATTAGATCCATAATAGTAACTGTGCTGTTGTTTGTTCTGAGCTAATGACTTCCTTTTCCTTTTAATGCTTAAGCCATGTCCTCACAAATTATTAAATGTATTATATACACCTACTGTTGTTCCAATTGATTTTGCTATTAAAAAGAGAATATTTCTCAATAATAAAGGAGAATATATTTTAGGATTATATATATTATATAAATTATAATAAATACAATATATATATTGTAATATATAAATACATATATATATTGTATTTATATATGTATATATATTTTGTATGTGAGAAAAAAATTATAAGCAAAGCTCCACATCAAATCTTCTATCCGTGTTTTATGCTTCTAGCCAAAAAAAAAAAAAAAATCCAAAACAAAAAAAAGAAGGGTGTCAGAAAGAATTATATGAATCAGTGACTAAGAACTGAGCAAAACTTAACTTTTCATATTTCACATTTATCTAGTCTCCCTCATGTACAAGTATCTCTAGTTAAAAAGAAATTAAAATACCATCACAGCCACTGTCAGGGCTACATCAGGAGCACTCTTCAGTCATGTTTTGAGCTAAAACTGCAGCATTCTTAGAAATAAATTACTGTGTTTCCCTTACACGGCTGTTTGAACAAAACCAGATGTGTCACTCTTAAAATCATGCTAATTAAAACACAGACACAATATTTGAAAATACTAGTAGGATTTCCTAGAGCTAGTGCAGAAAGTTCTAAGTATGTGATATGTGCCATTTATCTTAATGTAGCACTGTCACCCCTGGCAGTGGCATAATGATTCTTTGGAAGGGGGGTAAAAAGCAAAATGAGCTGTTTGCAGCCCCTGTGGCTGGTTACAGACAGCAGTCACTTGTGTACCTGTCCTCTCAGAAACAGCTTGGGCAACCAACCAGGACCCACAGCCTGACACCACAGGGACTGGAAATGCAGCACACCAGGTACCCCACGGGACAGCAGAGAGGAACAGCATCCTGCCTGCACATCCCCTGCAGCTCCTATCCTGTCTTACTGCCCTGGATCGAGGTCTTAGCAAAACAGGTGCTCTGCAAAAGTGACCACAGGCTCTTTACATTAGCCCCTGTGCCCACACCCAGGCCCCACATACCGACTCCGTTTTGCAAGAATAATGAGTATTGGCACATCCTTTTAAGAGGCAGTAATCTCCCCGGCATCCATCCCTGTCTCCTGGGACTGCTCTGACAAGGAGAAACACCAGGATCAGAAAGCTCAGGAAACAGCCAAGGTGGCATCACTTTGACACAGAAGATATTAAATTATACACTAATACAGCTCCTGGTTAATTACCATAGAATAAATAAATGAGTGATGTTTCCTTTCAAGAGCAAAAAACACAGGAAGATGTTGCTCAGTTGGGAAACTGAATTTTTAGAAACTATCCTCTTGAAGTTGCAATTTAAATCTTTATATTGAATTCTGTACCTACAAAGTATGACGAATATCTTTGTACCATCAAGGAGTGTTATCTAGCATGATGCCAGCTGTTGGCTGTTACCAAAGATACAGAATACTGCTGATGCTGAAATTACAGTTTGGGGGAACACAAAAAAAAAAGAAAAACTTCACAGAGGTACAGCAGATATGGATGTGGCCTCGAAAAAATCTTTAAATACTGCCTTTACTCTGCCTGCTTCATGCTGTGTAGTTAGTAAGCACACAGCAGACAGCAGAACTGCGGCAGTAAAAACCCAGCTGCAATCCCATTGAATAAGGCTCCACAGAGAAGGATCATATTGGAACAAAGACCATCTAGCCCTGTAACACAGGACACCAGCCAAATTTATATTAATGTAGAAAGCAAAACTAACAAATGAAAAAAAACAAACAAAAAAATCCCCCAAACCTACAACAACAAAACAGGAAACATAAGGTACATAGAAAATCACTATCACCACTTTCTTATAATAGAAAAAAACCAAACAAACGAACAGCCCAAACCTGTAAATCGTATTCAGATCATACTCAGATATGGTCCTAGTGTGGTGGTGGCCTATGTAAAAATGCTTGTGCCCATTGCATCCCCTCCTTTCTTATAAGAGCAATAACAACAGCATTTTTATGTAGTACGAGGGACATGGACTAGGGTGGAGGCAGATCTCCTTCAGTGAAGAACAATGTTTTAACATGAATACATTTCTTTACAGAAGTCTTAGAAGATACTGGGCACCGCCTTTATTTGTGACTTACATAAACTAGATGATTAGTTCTGGATAAAGGATACAGGGCTATTATAATTTGTTTCTGGACTTTTAATTGTGGAATTTTCATATTTTCAATTAAATGTTTAAATCAGTTTGCTATACACAATGAAGAAAGAGCTTTGGGAATTTAGCATGCTGAACTACACAGACAGCTACAACCTCTATATAATTTGTTTCTTTCATGGTGACTACAATTGCAATATAGTGCTCTGCCAAAAAAAAAACACCCCAGAACCTTCAAAACAATTAGCTATTGCTGTAGTTTATGACTTAATTAAAACCTAAAATTTATCACTTAACATAATGAACATGCAGTCCTTATGAACTTACTTTACAAGCCTATCAAGAAAGCACTGTCACCATGACACTGAGTAATTTTGTGTGACAAGAACCACACTTTAGCATATAAGGAATTTGTATTCCAAGTAAAAACAAAAGTGACACCAGATTTATCACTCAAAGAAAGACTTGCTTACAGTGTTGAAAGAACTACCCTAGGATAGTCCTTCAAATTAAGTATAATTAAGAGACTTTAATTACCTGGATGATAGCCTCTGATTCAGTTTAGTTACTTTCAGTAACATATCTTCTAATCTATGTCCATATGGAGAACAATAGGCTCAGTAGTAATTCTACACTCCAAAAATACTGGGGTCTAGAACTTCCCTTAAAGCAAAAAAAATCAAGGTAAATTTAAGCTCTATAATTAAGTTGCAGAAAGACACCACACTCATTTAAATACTCTTTCAGTCATAAATTTTTGAACCTGGTGAATGAAAACTACTGAATATTATTATTTTATTTTAAAGGAAGTAAGGTTAGTATCTTCATTGTGAGTCTCTATTAGTCAGAGGATGCAGATTTGTCTTCCAATGGTAATAGTTATATTCAATGCCTACATAATTTCACTTCTTGAAGCTTTTATACTTGCACACTGCTAAAGCAATCTAAAACCATCAAGAAAACTCATAGCATTGGATTATCTCAAATATTTTCTAAACTACTTGTGGTAACAGAAGAAAATTGGTGCAGTAGGTTTATGTAGCTCCAAAACATTTGACTGAACATGAACTTTGGCTATTTATCTTTTATTGAATACATCCAAAATTCAAGCATCTCCTTTACACAGTACTATTTTTTTCTGAAACATTCTGGTCAATACAAAAAAAAAAAAAGGTCGAACAACCACACTTTTATTTTTTGTGTTGTGGAGGCTTTTTAAGTCTTGAAGTAATAACCGTCTATCCGATTGCTTCCTAATCTCTGTAATATTTCTAAAGTATACTTTACCTTCACAGCAAGCTCAAAGGTTGTGCCCTACTGCACAGCCATGTCATATTAAACTACCCTCAAGAGAATTTATAGGCATTAAAACTATTTCTAGCTTTTGCTAGAAAATAAGTCAGAGGGGAATGAAGAAATGGTGCACAAAGCAAGCTTAAACTGAAGCTTCTTAGGCAGACACATTTTTGGATTCAATACAAAGTCACAGGAGATTTCACAGAAAAAGTTCCTCGAGGAATATATACTTCTGCTGTTACTGTGATACAGCATGATGGTGGAATCTCCTGCAACTTAGTTTAATTCTTACTTGTGATAAAATTTCCCTTATTGACAATTAATGTTTTGGTGGTTTTATTAAAGATATGAAAAAACAAGAGTATGTAACACTCAAAGTTTCATCCATGACAAGTGAATTATTTTTCTACTCTTTACACAGCTTATCATAATTGTTTTCCTGTGGTTTTCTAATGTTTTCCCCTTTCAGTAGCGTGAAATATTGTACTATTGGTAGGATTATTATCCTATTTCTGAACTGTCATCTGGTCATCATGACATTCGCTTTCTGAATGTTATTTGCGGTTGAAACTAAAATGCACTCAGCACAACCTAGAGCAAAGCTACTGGAAATCTTGAAGAAAATATAAACTATCCCTAAACACAGAAGGTTAAACTAAAATATAAATTTACTCTTAAACAGCTTGCTGAACTAATCAAGCATTGTTGTTGTCTCTCACTTCTTAAAAACATCACCTCTCAAGAATATATTAAAGCTTCTCAGACCTCACAGTCAAACTAATGCCAGGAACACTGAGCTGTAAATCACAGCAATAGTTTTTTTCAGAGTGTTAGAAGTTCAACTACTTTTGAGTCCTTTTATGTGGTACCTAATTTTCTGTAATAACTTAATTACACCAGAAAATAGGCAACTGCTTCATCATTCCATTTAATGAAATAGGAAGTGGGACTTGCAAAAGTATTCACTCTTCTCTGGGCTTTGCTCCAGTTGAATGTAGTGGGAGTTTCATCTAAAATGAACATATTTAATCTTGGGCCATTGGAGCTGCTGAAGGAGGTTATGAGCTACCTACACTGTAGCTACAAACCTGTGCTGCTGAACCATCAGATTTCAATCAGGCACAGCAGCCACACATCACTTTTTCTTTGAGCTCTACCGGACACCAAATGAAGGCCATTGCATGCATTGTTTTCTAAGAAATGATTTAGACTAGATAGTTTCATTTCATTTAGTTCTCTCAAGGATAAAAATTAAGGTCTGGACGTCCATGGAAAGAAGGACAGCACTGAAGACTACTTAAAATCTTCTCAGAGCATTTGAAAGTAAAAATTTTTCTGTGCTCATTTTTGCTTTGCACACTCAAATAAAAATGAATGTCTACTATGACTCTAGCTTTGGACAAGAATATAGCAAAACAACCAGTAGGAATGACTGAGAAAAGCAAATAAAAATAGAAAGAAAATGGACAAAATATTATTGGAAGGATTTTCTATGCTCCGTGCTCCTTACTGGATTTAATTTCTATTTTGAATCATTGTTACTTCCTTTCCTATATTCTTCTTTTTGTATGTGATAATTCAAAATAAAGCTCTAAGCTGTATTTTGTAAGGATTGGCATAAGAAATTTGGGGATTGACACTAGTGCTGTAACTACCTCTCTGCAGCTCTCCAGAGCACTAGGTTTTGTTTATTGACTGAATTCAACAGTTTCCCTTTCATGTAGCAAATAACTCCTTTTAAAAAAGACTGTATAAATATTACCAGTATATTGGGTTGTAACAAAAATATTTTTGGATGATAACATTTGGGATACAGAGGGAAGGAGAAGAGGATCAGAGAGGAGAGGATATGAGCATTATAGACCAGGAGGCCAAAAAAAGCATAACAGAGGCGTGTTCTACTTTTTGAAGCATGAGTTAACTTCCCTCTCTGACAGATCAGTTCACCACTAGCCCACCCAGAACCAGAGAACCACAGAAAATCCTGCTTTGGAAGAGACCCACAAGGATCATCTAACTCTAGGCACTTCACAGGACCGTCCCCAAGAGTTACACCATGTGCTTTTATAGCCCAAAGGGCATCTTCATACCCTTGTTCCCATTTGTTCTACAATTTGTAACAATGGTTAACTTATTAGGACATGCCACTTGAAAATGGAACCCAAACTTTATGGTATCAAAAAATCTTAAAAGTTCTACTAAGTTTTTTTAATGCTCTGAAGCAGACCTTCAAATGCCATAAACACATGACAAAACTTTTTCTTAAGGTTTTACATTAAGAAACTCTTTTTTTTTTTTAACTGATTAATTTCTACACTAAAAAAAAGTTTAAGCTGAAAGCATACCTAAGAAAGCAATACCATGGAAAAGATTTTTCAACAATATGTAAAGAGAAAGGGAAAAACAAGGAAAAGCTATAGTACAGACTAGTAAGACTTCTATTTATGCTATAGATAGCATTTAAGTTTACATAATAATCTTGTACTCTACAGGTAAAATTCACAAATTACCTTTCAGATCTCAACAGGAAAAGGTAAGGTATATATTTAGTCACATATTTTCATTTAATTTACCTCCAGTAACATTTGTTTCTATGATCTTTTTATTCATAGGTCGTTCTCATTTCAAAGCTATCTCTGCAGCAATTTCTATTTTGTATATATGGTGTTTCAGGTGCACCAATCTGTTCCTACCTTCTCCTGGCAATTGTCTTGAAGAGACAGAGTTGGGTGCTAGAAAAATGCATTCTCATTTCCATCTTACATTTCCAAGTTAACTGGAAATTTTTATTACTGTAATTTTTTTGGTTATTTTTATTTTTTTATTATTATTTTTTATTAAGTTTTTTTACTAAAGTAGCCAGCATCATGCTACTGGCTGGGTGGTAAGGTATATCCTGAAGACATTCTCTCTGAAAGGTCTTTTTCTTTCCCTGACCACCTGTTCCTTTGAATAGAAATGAAATTGATTATACATAATGGAAAATCCTTTGGGTTGAGTTTTCCAACTCCATGTGTATATATATTTTTATCGTTTTATTACAGAAGACTGCATTTATCTTCAGCTTTTCCATTCTCATGGTTTAGAAGTTTAGCCACTCTCCATGTACACTCAATTTCCTTTTGGAAAGGAAGCAGTAGTCTTAAGGAACAAAAGTAGAAAATTGGATGCTCTGTTACACGTGCACTTTTCCTGGAAAATCTTTTGTAGCTGGGTTTTGCATAATATTCACTGATTTTAACCCCCTCAGGAATATTGTTTTCAGCCTAATGCTCCATTGCACTAAGCATTTTAACTGCAGGAATACTGCAGAATGGATTTCCTCTGCAATAGAGGGCTGTTAATTAGGCTCTAATATTGACTTAAAAAAACAACAACAACAAAAAAAAACAACCAAAAAAACCCTTACAGGATATTTCTGATTTCATTACCTTTTTAGCAATTTTTAAAGCAAGCTAGGGACCAAAAGGAAAAAAGAAAACACTCCTATAGGAGTCCAATACTCCTCTTTGCCCCCCTATACTCCTATGTTTTATTGGCAAGAAGCATCAATTGGCTTTGAATATCTTAATACTACTTTGACTACCAGGTCATTTTTAGGACATTTTAGTGTCTTCTAGACCGCTAGAAAACACTATTTTTCAACATAAATTTAGCAGAACATCCGAAGCTGTTCTTTGAAGTAAAAGAAATGACATGCTTAAAATATTTTCATATCCCCTGACATACAGCATTTGAAAATACAGAAAGTGGAAAACTCACCCAAATGGTTATTCAAGGATTCAAAAAAGTATTGTTGAGACATATTCTTGAAGCCCAAAGTAAAATGCATATAATACTTATGTGCATGGTGAACTACACTTAAGAAAAGCATTCAAGGAGATATAACAAGCTCCCAAGGGCCAGAAGCTCTGCCAAGAGGGGACAATGTCACACCGACACCTAGCTATAGATGTTACTCAATTTTTTCAGTATCTTAGAAAAAAATAGTAGTTTAATTCTAACATAATATTTTTTGTTTTATTAGATTTATTGCATAGAATAGATATAAAGCCATTTTAATATAAAGAAGTGGAAATAAAAGTGTCCTTTCAGTTTCAACCTTAAATCTTCCATTATTACATTACTTTTAAGACGAAAGAGAAACAACTAACTACATCTCATCAAAAAGAAAGAACCTTGTTCAATTGTATTGACCTAACACCTTCCAAATATAGAAACTTTGCAAGATATGTCACTGATTTAAGTGTAGAGGTCTGAATAAAAGTATGGCTATTTTTCTAAGTGTTATTTACATTTCAAATCACCTTTGATGCTCTCAAGGAGTAGGTGCCAAGTCTAAAGAAGCTTTAGCAGAATATGACCTGGAATGCTTTTCACCTCATTGTATTCCACTTAATTGCTACCCATGAAATATGGATTTTATATTTCTAAATGATGTGATTTTGAAATCATTATGTATTATTCAATGTGTATGCTAAATCTGACATTTGAAATGATTAGTTATGTTTTCTCTGTTAAAAAATATTGCTTTTTTTACTAATCTCTGCTGCAGAAGTTGCACCTAGAAGACTAGAAGAGAGTCTTATTTAGGGAAACTTTTCCAAGATTCAGTAGAAACTACCAAAAGCTGCACCTGGTCCTGCTTTGTCTTCATCAACAGCATAGCTAGGAGATATCCATGGTCAAGACCAAATGAGCCAGATCAGGTTGTGAAAGTTAAGTTTATCTGCATAATGATAAGGTGGCTCAATATAAAATTCCTCTGGAAGAAATCACAACTTAGTCCCTGTGTTCAGGTAGTCCAGTTAGCTAACAAAATAGGCTTGAGGGGGAAAAATAGACACCAGAACTAGAAAAGAGAAGACAAGAATGAGTTCTTTAGCTCATTTTTAGACAGTTACTTCGAACATGAGGTTTTAGCCCCCAGCAAACAAACTATATGAGAAAGACATTTTCTCACTGTTCTGCCACTGATCACCAATTTGTTAAAATGATGAAAAGATAGGGCTTTTACAGAATCTACTGAAGACACATTTATGGAGACAGCATGTGGATGAACAATGCAATTTTGCCATGGTTTAGTGGCAGAAATCAGAGTATTCCACACTGCAGACTATATCAGGCTTTCTGCAGAAAGAATTTCAGTTTTGTTAAACTCATACTACCATAAAGTTACCTCAAATTATTTGAATCTGTCAATAATTTCTGTAGACATTTCCCACATGACAGAAGGCTTTGTGACTACATTCAAACCACATGCTATGGTGCTATGATGAATTTATTATGACTTTCAAAATCAAGAGAGCAAAGGGCAATTCAGACACCTACTTCCTAATCCTGTTAGAGCCTGGACTGAAGCACTCTAGAGAAAGATCTAGAATCTCTGTGCAGACTAGCTTCTACTGTTACATATTCACATATCTCAAATCTCTGCTTCATAATTGACACTTTATATACATCTGCTACCATGGTCATTTAAACTCTTCTCAATTAAACAGCTTCCAAAATTTTATAGTTTTTTAAAAGGAAGATAAAGGAAGGAAGACAAGAAAGTTTACTGTCATTCTTGTACAGCACACATGGGAGTAACAAAGCTACATTCATTTCTGCATGTCAGATTTTTGGGGGTCACCAGGTGGAATTTGTCAACAAAATAAGTTTTTGTCATTATGATATTATGGGCAGTTGTTGACACTGCTAAGGCTCTGGTTTCACTCATGGAAACAACAGAGTTCCCTCCTCACTGAGGCTACCCAAAAGCATGAAAACTACTGAAGTGTGTGAGAAATCTTTGGCATATTCCCTTATTGATATTCCTCATATATAATAATAAATATTCCTTTATTATAAGATTATAATTTTAATAACCTGCCCTACAAAAGGCTGCTTTCCTATCAATATTTCAACACTGATGTTTAGAATGGAATGTGACAAAGAAAAAGATGTCAATAAAAATATTTGCTTGCTTTTTATCATTACTATAGAATAAATAAATAAATTTCATTATTTTATTGTCTTTTTACAGTTGAAAGTAAATATCTACTTTAGAATAAAACAACGGTATGCCACCTTAAAAAGGACTTATCCAGCAGAGCTGGTTTTCCAGGTCACTCCAATCACAGAGTGATATCAAGCTGACGTTAACAGAAAGATACTACTAACAATCCTAAGCATAGCTAGAGAACCCCCTGCTGTCTACCAGTGAGGGGAACTGAGTTGGAAACCTTTAGAAAAAGCATCAGGCCATGAAATGCCAAATAAAATTCCTTCTTCTATCCAGATACAAAGGAAAAACTGTCTAGCGCTACTTTAACAAATAGGACTTGACAAAAAAAGAGAGAAAATAGATGTGGGCATTTTTCAGCATTTCTTATTTTGACAGAGCAAAGAAAGTGAAGAAAAGGAGGTTGTTTCAAATTATTTGAAAAAAATTACATGTGAAAAAACCTATTTACAGAATGTCCATCTCTTTCACCAAAATATGTCTTAGTCTAATTATAAATTTACGCACTAACACACCCCTTTAAGCATATAAAATCAAGAGCCTTTTTTAATGAACTTTTATTTATGAAGTTATTTTCTTTTGATTATGCAGAACTTTTACTAAAAATTATGGGAAGATTTCAGCATTCTCTCCATTCCTAAAAATCTTATAAATTTGGTTGAGTAATTGCTTCTGTTTTGTTCATTTTTGGATTGTTTACTTTATTAAAAAAAAATACCTACTTGAATTCAGTGCTTCTCTTTCAAAGTACTTTTAATTTTTATTTAATACCTTGAATGCCTAGAGTGTTACAATTTCTTTACATCCTTCCTTTGTTCATCAATATCTATGTCAACAGCTTACTTGTGGAGGTATTTTTTGACTTTTCAGTTAAACAACTTATCAACATTTTCTTTACATTTCCATGAGTAATGTATTATTGTTCAAATCCATTCATGAAGCTTCTACCACTGCAGTCTCACACAAAAATTTGTCTATGGAAGTCATGAGGATATCAAGGTTGTAGTGCAATTTTTAAGAGCAAGACTGCAGAACTCCATGCTATATTTCTGAGCTTGATGTATCTACAAACAAATATAACTGACCATGCCTCTTCACAACTAATAAAATCTGTGATCTGCCAGAATAAAAAGTCATTTAGTGTGAATTTTGCAACTTGTCTGTCTCCAACATGGCCCATGTCCCTGCACTTCCTGTTAGGGTAATTCCAACAATTTCAAGTGAGGCTATTTTTATCACATCTAGTTTCTGACAATATTCACTAGTGAGACTGTGTTCATATAGAGAGATTGTTTTCATATGATTGGCAGAGCTTGAAGTGAACCTAATATAGTATACCTGTGGACCTTTCCTCTGTCTCCTTCTTTCTCAATGTCATACTTGCACATCAAAAGCTGTGATTTGAACAAAGTAGTTTAGGCACTACCTCACTCTTCCTCCTATTCCATCTATAGAGCAGTGACCTCCACATGATAATCCCTGAAAATCAAAAATCAGTTGAACTATCTTCTACTCTAATCATGTCAATTGAAGAAAAGTGACTTTTACAGTTCTGAGCACCAGGCAGGATGTTGACACTTGTCAAAGATGCAGTGAAATTTCAGTAAGTATGAAGGGAAATACCAATTTTGTCTTTTATTCTGTTTTCTAATGCTATTCTTCAGCCACCTCCAATGGTCAGATGAATGCTAAATGGGTGATAGAATAGCCTCAGCTGATGCTTCCTGAAGTTGTCATTTCCAATGCCTGAAAGGCCGATTCCTTCATCTCCTTTGCTGCTGGTGCCAATAGATACTTGAAAATGAAGAGACAAGGGCACACTCCTGATCTTCAAATGTCAAGAAGAAAATACTCAACTCATCTTCCTCGTAAACAACTAAATGTTGAAACAGAATTTTAAATGATGCCTCTTCCTATGTTACCCTAATCCTTAAAAGAAATTCTCCAGAGAAAAAAGGGGTGGGGAGAGGGGAAGAGGAAAGTACATGGCTGAAAGCAGGTTGAAATTAAAAATGCATTTCTACTAACAGCCTTTGTGTACTCAATAAAATGAAGGAATTCTCCCTGATATATTCTGTTCAAGAAGCTGAATGAGAATGATGCTTACACTTATACAAATCCTACTTACTGAAGTACAGACCAACAGCTTCAGATCCCACTGAACAAATGGAAAAAAACTGCTACCAAACCTAGAAGTCATTCTATACCACTGTAAAAACAAAGCTAAATTTACAGAGACTGTGCTTTCAGATGGTTCTGTATTAATTGTACTTTACTCTTTTTTCTCACTAGACTATTCTTTCATTATCACATTAACCTTGTACATACACTTTCATGTATTTTGTACTTCCCTTGGCAGTGAACAGCCAATTCCATTCTAGGGTAAAGAAAAAAATTACCAACAAGAATTTTGGAATCCCAGGCAGGTCTAGTTTATAATTTTTTTATTTTTTTAATTTTTTTAATAAAAATTAAACTTTTTTTTTGTTGTTTTTTTTTTTTTGTTTTTAATAAAGCCATACTCATCCAGTAATAAAAGCACTGGGGGGAGAAATAGTAGCAATCCTTGGCAAATATATTAAAAAAATCTTATACTTCTACCTATTCCTAACATCATCTAAGCTAATTTTAAGTGTAGATCTTTTCATAATATTATTCTCTTTCCTGATGATCTGGGCTGTGTTAAGTTTTGGCCTGTAGCCTGAACAGCAATGTGAAAGAGTATAACTGCTTAGGAGACATCAGTCATAACATGGAAGTCACATGCTGGCCAAGAGGGACATGAAAAAGAGAACATATTATGCTTTTGAAACGTTGGCTATATTTTGTTTTATGCCTGTGGCATAAAACTCTTTCTCTATCTTTTCAAAATTCACCAGCCGTTAGGCAATTCTGCAATAAGTAAACAATTCCATGGTGAATTAGGCAATCACATCTCTTTGTGGAAAACTTTGGGTCCTTAGCTCTGTACATCTGTGGAGCCACAAAGTACTGGTATTTCATTTTCATGTTGAAACATTGCTTTCAGTTTTGCAGACACAATCACACTAAAGACTACTTAATACCATGTAAATGTCTGGTAATGCAAAAAAATCTTATCAGTCTGTTCATAAGCCAAAGCCTTCCATAACATCACGTGCTATTGAAAAAAGAAAGCCATGAGTGCACAGAAGGAATTAAGTTTTCAGATTTTTGTTTCACTTACTCAAAGTACAAGGTTTTCCTACAAATCCTGTCTATTAAGTCCAGGTGTTCACGGCTTTCCAGGTAGTGGCATCATGTCACTTTTTATTACAAAATGTTTTAGCGACAAATATATCAGGAAAACAATGTAGAGCCGAGCCACATCTGAATTCAAACACAATGGGGTGACTTGTCTACTCACCCATACTCCAACTTTTTTGCTGCAGTAAAATTCAGGTTTGACTGCTGTTTTTTCTACAGATTTATGATTCCTTGTGAGACACCCTCAGGGAGAGAAAACATGCCCCCAAGACTGTATTTGTAGTCTTCTAAAAAACAAGAATCCTTGTCAAATCAACAGGAATCATTCAAAGGAGCTTCTCATCTGACAGTGAATAGAATATGCTGAATAAACACTGCACAACAAACTCACCAGTTTAACCCTTCCAAGAGGGATTTCTGAAAATGCTCTGTTATGCCAACACTGATACCTATAAGATCAGCAATTGTAATTAGCATCAGAGCTAGACCAACACTTGGTACTTCTAAGAATTTCAGAGCCCTTCAATGTTCAGACAGTATTTTAGAAATTTAAATTTGGATTTTTTAATTACACTAAGCTGTGGGCAGAAAAGGTCCCACCCACCACTGCTAGGATTTATTCTGATGCTCTGCCACAACTAGTGCCTGGTCAAGTAACAAACCAAATGAACCTCACACGTTCTTTTGGGATGCCTGTTTCCACCATAAGCTTCCTCTGAATGAATGGTGCCCTAAAAGAGGGAAAGAGGAAAAGTCAGGAAAGAGTCACTGTTCAACTTGTGGCCCCATATGGGAACAAAGATCTATGATATTTATCTAAATGAGCACTAATGAGTGTATAAATATGCACTAGCCAAATATCCTGCAATACACCAAGGAAGACTGTTAGGGAAAGTTGCCAGCAGGTAAAGAGGAGGATTGAAGAATCTGACAAACCAAGAGGGAAATCAAGGCTTGATGTTAACTGGCTATCTACAAGTTGCTGGACACTTGCTTCCCTAATCAGTTTTGTATAGACACATAAAAATCAGTGGTAACACTTACGTTGTAAATGAACTTTAATCGACTAATAGTTATAAATTTACCTGAAAGGAAATGAAATGTGGTCCCTAAATTCTCCTTTCTGAGGCTTAGTCCCCCAGGAATGACAAGGCTTCAGGGATAATCTCAGCCTTTTCTGTGGACATAATCGCCCACAGACTGTCATAGGTCTGCAAAGCTGCACACCAGATCCTGTCCCTGGTCCCAGAAAATCCCATGGGGAAAGGTGATGGAAGCAGCCCCTGTCCCCTGCGACACGCAGACAGAAGAGACGGCAGTATGAACCCTCGGGCAGGTCCCAATTAACAAACCCTGCCAACATGTGAGAGGCCAAGGCAAAGGGTCACTAGTCAGGACATGCAGCATCAGCATTCCTGTGGGCCTACCCAGATGGTCGAGTTTCCATACAGGATCCAGCCCATGGCTAAAGCTGCCTTAGAAACAGAAATACCCCAAATTTTTTCACAGGGACACGTGGCATATGGGAAGATTACAGGTGATATAAATGTATTGCTGACCATCATTCACTAAGCTTAGCTACACATTTACCTCTTCAAGTGAAAAAATGAACATGCTACAACAATAAAACAAATGTGTATGATGGCAAGATGAAACAAGACCTGTAAAAAATCAATAACAGGAATAATAGGAATAACAGGAATAATAGGAATAATAGGAATAATAGGAATAATAGGAAACCTGCTACAAAAATGTAATGGATATTGTGTATAAATCAGTCATCAAATGCAACTATGGCTTTTGTCAACATCTGATATTTACAGAACTGTAGCTTTTATACAAAGCCCTGTTGAGTTGCACATTACAATGACATTTTAAATATACCATCCTTCTTTTGAAGTCTAATCATAAGGACCCCACATGATACAGAATGCTGTTGTAAAGATATGTAAAGATACGATGATAATTTAATACGCACATATTTGAGCCCACACAATCTTATTGTAGGATATGGGAGATACCTTAGAAAGTTCCCTGAAATTATAGGATGCTTGCATAATTTTCTTTAATTACCTAGGTAAATACCATTCTCATCTTTTGTCTTGATATTATCAGATATAAACTGAATATTCTTATAAAGGTATTTAATTTTAGAGGAATTTTTTTAAAAGAAATCACAAAATATGCATTTGACTATTTCATTTCTTCAAGGTAATGTGGATTTTTTCTCACATAATGAGAGCAAATTTTTGCCTGACTGAAGCCATTCTTCAGACAAACAGAAACATATTTTGGAAAATAGACTATATATCTAAAAGCTCTCAGTTAATTTCTGTTCATCTATCTTTGTATCTAGACATGTATCTTTTGGAAATAGCTCTGAATAACGGAAGATGCATTAACTATACAGTTACAGAAGTGATAGACAGCGCCACATGTGTTTTACTCCACAGAAAGTTGAGGGTTTTTTCTTACCTATACCTCTCGACAATGCAATAGGAAGTCTTCTCAACACTGTTAGAGCCCCACTTACTATGACATGGATTTAAATTTACCATAAAAATTGTCATTAATATTTTCAATATCCATTAGCCACTAATAGAAAGAAGTAGTAAGAGTTTGTTTTGGAAAAAAGTTTTTGACAATTGTTTAAAATTTCAGATTCCAAGTCTTTGGTAGCCTCTTTCCTTACTTGGATGCAATAAATAAGATTAAACAGTAAATAATGGAAAATAAGAAATTTCAAACATGATCCTTTATGCTTTGGAAGTGACAATTAGAAGGGAAGAGAACAAAATGCAAGAGTAGTATACAATAGAGAATGAGATGCATTCAACATTTAGAATTACAGACAACTCCAAATTTCTATGAGCAACAAAGCAGAGAATAAAGAAACATCCAGAACAGTGTAGTTGTATTTATGCAACAAAACAAACATTGGCCAAAAATACAGGGATGTTACCATGAGAGACAGAATTGCTAGAAGCAGAAATTTGACAGACTTGATTAAGCTGCTAGTCCATCAAGCCTGTGCTCAGCCTTTAGCTGTGACCATTGCACAACAGCTCAGAGACAAACCTCCTCCAGAGCAACTGCACTATATGATGCTGTACACTGGGGAAAGCATTCCTCTCGGTCCCTGTGGCAGTCCTCCTACTTCCTGAAGCATGAGATTTGATTACCTCATTTTAGCATACCTGCCTACCTACAGTTACTATTCCTTGTCATACAATTATCGAGAAATATCCAGCTGCAGCTGAATACTCTGTGATCATCCATGCTTTGCAAACTTTGGAAGAGCAACTTTTAACCTTGGTGCTTTTATCTACATTCCAGGGAGAGAGAACACATATAGTAAGAGATTTTTTACACAGGGACATGAGAAATATACATGAGAAAGGAAAATTAATAATTTAAGCAAATATGAAACTGTTTTTACAGATAAAAATTCAACTAGATCCTGGATACTGTAGACATCAATGACACAAACAGGACGTACATATTTGGTTTAAGTGGCAAGAAACAGTGCTCCAAGTTTTGAGTCAAGTTCTGTTATTACCTCCAGCACAGCATTTAAATTCCAGGAGGAAAAAATATGGCCATAGAGTAAGATAAACTAAATGCACACACTAAAATACTGTATCCCTATATATTCAAAGTAGCATTTTTCACTAAACAATATGGTTTAGGAACAGTACTTCAAATAGTAGCCATGTGTGGTATGAAAAACTGAGAAAGGTGGTAATCAATGTAAGCATGAGACTTGAACAATAGTGATACCATCCTAAACATTTCTACAATGATGATATCATTATAGAGTTTTCTACAATACTGTTCTGCTCCACTGTGCTATTTATCCACTTATATCCCTTCTTATCACAGTCTCCTCATGTCAGCCTCATTCCATTCATCTCTTCCCTTCTCACTTCTCCCCTGCCTTATCAAACTCTCATGTCTCTCTGCATTCCTCCTTTTCTTACCTTATCTTGTGTGTGGAAGCATTGGCTTCAGCACATTCAATCAAAAATGTACTGAAAACCTAACCCAGTGAAAAAAGTCATGGACTTAGCATGCATTTTGTACCCCTTTTCTACTACATGCTGTAGCAGGGACATCTGACACTCTTTTGTACAACATAGCAGGGCTATGTTATTAGTTGTTCCTTAAGTGCTACCATAGAATAAATTCATTAACAATTTTCTGTATTTATTTTCAGAAGGCAGCCTGAGCAACAAATTATCTACCTCCAAAAGCAGATATAAATAAGCATAAACCATGCAGATGTTTTTCTCCTCCCTGTCAGTGTACTTCAACTGCTGGAACATGCTGAACTTGTTTACCTTTTGAGAGATGCAGCCCAGTTTACAGAGGAACACAGACCTTGAAACATGCTGTACCCCTCTCAATTTTTTTTTTTCCCAATATGAAGCAAATATAGGTCACTTTCTAACTGATTCCAAACTGAATACAAAATAATTGGAAATGCAAAAATAGTATACATATGTAAGGAAGCACCTTAGTGGTAAACCTTTGAAATAAGAGAGTTTGGATAAGGTCTTTGCCTTTACACTCCTAAAAATGTCACATAAACAGTTACCAAAAGTCTTCACCAAGAGCCTTATTTTCAAATAATTAAAAATATCCATTTCCCTCTCTCCAAAGTGAGCCGGAATATTTCCAAGATACAAATAATGACAAGTGAAATAAGGTCCCATCCTTTTCTTAGTAAAGTCTGTGCTGGAAGATGAATGTGTGGGAGCAGGTTGAGACCATAAAGCATAAGTCTGACATAAGAAAGAAAATAATGTTTTCTACTAATCACAATATTATGAGACACGCCACTCTGATGTGCTTACATTCATGAAACCACAGACACCTCAAGAGCAGTGGGGTTTACCCTTTTCTGATATTTAGCTTTATACTTTTGACCACTAGAAATAATAGTAGAAATCTTTTCAATCACAGAGCAAGCACTATTTGTTACTTTTTCTCTAAACAGATATATTCCTGACTATTTCTACAATACTTTGCAAGGTAGAGAATGATCTTTGCCAAAACATAGGTCAACTACTGTTGCAACAATGTTTTTCTGATGTCAACATTAACCCCTTTTTGATTATTCTTGTAAATGTTTAAAATTTTAAATCATCACATTTCCTCTTCGGTTTTGTCTAGTTTAAACACCCTTCTGCTCTGTTTATTATAAGGTTTTATGCACCTTATTCAAAATACTGCACATGCAAAGCTTTGTTATTCCAAAGCATAAAGTGAGACTCTATGAAAAGCTAGACAAAATTTATTTTTCATTTGACTTTGATTTGAATATTAGAAATACAGACTACTTTAATTCTCACTCTTTTCCAGGCTTCACTGAAGGTGCTCCTATGTTCTTCCTTGAGGCTGAATTTTGTTCTCCTCAGAGAGGTCAATTATGTGGGCTTAAAGAAGTGGCAGAAATAACGACATTGGGAAGCTGCTGAAATGTCAGGAGAAATCCTCAAAGGCTTTTATTTCAGGTGAGAGTTGCCAGAGTGATAGAACAAATACACTTCTCAGCAACAGATACTGATGTTCTCTTCTTTCATGAAGGCTGTGACACAGACTGATGTCTTACTGCAACAGAAACGCTGCCCCAACCAACACCCTCAACACTGTGTACCATGGCAGATCAAAAGCACAAACCCCCGCCTCACAAGAAGATTATTCTGTTAGGTTTGTAGTGTGACATTCCTAATTCTGAAATACTTTACAAAAAGTTGGTAAAACCTCACAGAAATGCAGCCATGTCTCTCTTCTCTTTCTTTGACTTTCTACATCCTTGCAGTGAGGTTCCCACTACCCAGAAGAGGAGCTCTGGAACCACAGCACACAATGGTGGAAGAGGGGACCAGGGAGGTCAGACCTGGCACTGCAGGCTCAGTCATCTTTTAAAGCATCAGTCTCACTAAGAAACCATGCAGTGAATTCCTATGACTTTGATACCTGCTGCTGGACAATAGCACAGATGCACCCCTTCCTCTCTGGTTTACTCCACATCCCTGGTCTCAGAAAAGTGGTAGAAGAAATGGTGAAACAGGAAACACAAAGAAGAAAACACAAGAAGTTTAAGATGTTCTAGAGAGGATTTTTCCTTGTCTACATTTTGGATTTTCCCTTCTCTCTTGCTCTGATACTAAATACAGGTAGTAGTACCGTGCCAGACTGCTCCTATGATGAAAAAGGGAACCAGTGGACCTTCTTAACACTCCCAGATATATCAAATAATTCTGGAGAAAAATCTATTGATGTAAATCCAGAAGACTCTCCTATTCTCATCACAGGAAAATAGGAATCATAAAATGGACTAACATATTATAAGTTTTACCTGCTAAGTATTATAGTTTTTCCTGCTAAGATAGCAGGAAATCCTAGAAGCAAAACAAAACCTGCAGCCCCCAGGAAGTTGAACTAATGAACCATTTGCAAAGGGAGCTGATCAAAATTAACATCAGACCCAACAAAAGCTTCTGCCAAGTACTGCACTGCCACCTTGCTGCTGGCAATACCTGTTCCCCATGGAGAATCCCTGCAGCTGTGCTCCCTTTTTCAGTGCATGGAGCCAGTTTCATTCCTTTTGATTTTGACAAGACAAAAACTGGAAATGAAACCTCATCTTGCTCACCCTTTCAAAAGGAAGAAAGGAATAAGGCAGATTTTTTGACTTTAACATATGAAGTCCATAAGTACTATTTCAAAAACCTCACTAGTAACTGAGATGGCTGTTTGTGGAAAAATCCAGATTCTCCAACTAGCTTTCACAGTTACTTAGTCAGCCATAAATATTAAATTATTCACAATTCATTAAACCATCTAAAATAAATTTTAATGCACTTTTATAATTCTCATTGCTCACTAACATACATGTAGAACTGGGAAGCTTCCAGTAGGTAAATATATCCTATTTATGACTAGATATATATTGATATACAGATCTGAAGCATATATGAATATAAACACTCTGAGAAATGAAGCTGGAGCTGGAGCAATCTAAAGCTTCAAAATAGGTAAGCTTAATGGATAGTCTTTAAGTGAGCTAACCCTTAAAAGAACAGGGAAAAACACACCATGAAAAGGCTCTTGTTCCCATATTTCACATGATAGAAAATAATTAAATATGGTATTACAATAATTACTTTAAATGCATAGAAAAAAATCACGTTATGATTTT
Source organism: Pseudopodoces humilis (assembly GCF_049639895.1). Classification (NCBI taxonomy): domain Eukaryota; kingdom Metazoa; phylum Chordata; class Aves; order Passeriformes; family Paridae; genus Pseudopodoces; species Pseudopodoces humilis. Next base: position 37,511,812 of record NC_142201.1, on the reverse strand, counting down.
GGAAAAAAATTTGAATAATTTCTCTCAGGAATTTTGAAAACCCTATCAAACTCCAAAGAATCTTCTCCTTTACTTTACAAGACTTTGATAGTGTAGGTTAGAGAACCTATTCTCAGAGGACAGAATACAAATCTCAAAGTGCCACAGCAGGCAAAATAGGTATGAAAAGCTCTTGAGACTGATCCTCCTACACAATTTGCTGTCCTCCTGTTTCTGTCTTAAGAAATACTGACAACATAACACTCTTCTATGAAGTGTCTGCACATTTTTCTAGTTCTAATTCTGAGAAATAGTTGAAAAAATCTTATATATGGCAGAATAAAGGGGGAAAAAAGAGCAGCTCTCAATCTAATGCAAAAAAACATTAAAAAAAGGATTTAAAAAAAGGTGAGAAACAATGTAAATTTTCATTTGATAATCTGTATGCAAAACCAGTCTGTCACTGTACCTTCGTTTTCTTCTTAAAGAACGCTCAGCAGCTTCACACATAATACCTTTCCTGTCAGTGCTGTTGCTTAATTAGTCAACGTGATGTGAACCTTATAATAAAAATAATTGAGTTGGGGCCTTCAGTCTCTGAAGAGAAGCATCACCATGTAGGATATTCTCACAGATAAAGGTTTCATATACTGCAAATATGAATGTGATAGGAAGAGGGGACACCGACCTTTTCTGCAGAGAAGGACTATACACAACTTCAGTCTCAACTTAGATTAAAAATGCTACTTAGACTACAGGGCATGCTTCCATTTTTTAAATCTTCATAAAAACTTGGTAATAAGTATAAATTTATGTACATTTTAACTAGCATTCCCATTATGCAGCAGTCATTTTCAGTGATGGTAGTCGGCATATGAAACTTAAAAAATTTTCTTCTCCCATTCTCTCCTAAATAACCAAGGGAAAAACATGTGACATGTAATACAGAACTTCTGCATTTAGGTGTTAACAGATACACAGATGTGAAAAAGGAGTCAAAAAGTCCACCAAGACAGTAAGAGAAAGTGATTGGTTAAAAATATTTTTCTACAAATGGTGATATGTAATTCTGCATACACTATTTCTTGATCCTCAGAACACAGACTTCTCTCTGATGTCATTGTCATTTTATATTCAAATGCATTAGTCCTTAAGGTGAAAGCAGGCACTTGCTGAGACAAAAATGTATTATCAGTATTGTCCATACATTAATACAAAATAAACAAACTTTTATTACAGCACTGATGTTTTGGAATCACTATCTTTAAATTTTTGATCAAATGATATTATTTTTCTACTTAACAAAAGTTTAAGTTGAAAATCATTTTGTAGACATAACAGAGTCTTCTGCTGTGTTTTCTAATGTTTAAAATTTGTCATTGAATGAGCCACTCATTTTTCATTCTCTGTACAAGGAAGAGTAAGCAGTACATTATAAAAACACTCATTTCTTTGCCTCACTTAACTTCATTTAACTTGATTCATTTCCAGAATAATACATAAAACATTGCCTACCACAATTTGTACATGTTTTGTCCCCCTGCAAAATTAACCATCAGGAAACTGCACAGCTTCTGAAACTTGTATTTCTTTCTGGAGGACTGAGAAGTCACTTCAGGAACAGTGCTGGGCAAGAATGTACTCTTCACTGTGCCAACACTTTAAAAATAATGCTCTTCACGCCATGATCCAGAAATTAACTCCCCTCACAATGTGATGGAACTGGAAAGAAAGTGATTCATTTTCTCTAATAGCTCAAGGTTTCTTCATATTTTCTTCCTTCTGATAGCAAATTTGTATGTTTTCCTGTAATAGAATTCTTATTTTGAATGTAAAAAATGTAAAAATTTGTAAATTTTTTTTCAAAAAATGTAAAATGTACATGATGTAAAAAAAAAAATGTAGACGATACTGCTGGAGTTTCCAGCAGGCATTTTATGAGGAGGAATTTTTTCTTTGTCTTAACATTGGCATTCAAGATTTCTTCCATTTTTTCTTCCTAATTAGCTTTTGCAAGACAATTGTATGTTTGAAGCAAACAGAATATTTTCCCTCAGGCATCAGAAACTTAATCTTTCCAATTTCCTTTCAATGGACATTGAAAACAAAGCAGTGTATTGTAACTCAGCTGGGAATTAAGAACTATGTGACGTAAAAAAAGGAAAAAACACTATGTAAATAAATTTAACAAAGATGTAAATAAAAATAAAGTAATGAAAAATCCTTTAAGCCACCTTGTTAATACCTGACAGAACTGCCTGTTCACATTAAAGTTGCTTGCCTTTCAAAGGAAGTTAAGACCGTAAATTTATACAAAACTGAGGAATTTTATATTCACAACACACTGAGTGATTAGCATCAAATCATTTGAAATATCACAATCTGAGGTCTTTCCAGCCACTTTTTCCAGCAGTCTTCTTTGTGACTCAAAAGATTTTTTTTTTTAAATTTTGATCATTCTACAGAGGTAATAGTGCCTCACAGAACTCTTTATTTTCCTTATATCTGATATTAAAAAAAAATCAATAACAATAAGCATACAGTTACAAAACAAACAGTTATATGGTGATAAACCATAAGGCTGTTAATGACCTTTTAGATGGAAGTTGCACTCATAAATCTTATCATTTAAAAGAACCGTTGGAGCGGTTTTTGGATTCTGATCAACAAGTCACTAAGAAAGAAACCACAGGTCTTTAGTTTAAAATTTTGAAGAACTTAATTGAAAATTATAATCTTTGTGGCATATGGCATTCTCCCCCTACACCCTGCCAGGAAAAGAGTTCTATGGTATGTTTTTTTAGGATTGTTAACATTCAGACTTTCATACATAGTACACAGTGATTTCCCTGTGTCCCATTTATAGATAATGCTACACACGAGCGCAGTGTGTGCAACGTATACAGACATTACAGAACTTCTTGAAAGTGGGCACGTGTCTCATTCCTGTGTAGATTTCAACTGTGCCTCCTCAAGAGAGTTCAGCAAGGTACTTACTGATGTGTAGAGGAAACCTTCTCCATTTAGGGCTATATACAGCCCAGTCTTTACACCCTGGATAGCGACAACTCGAAGCCCCACTGGTATAAGGTTGAATAAAGCTGTGAAGAAAAAACATGCCCAGATATAAATATGTTGTGGTTAATACAATAGTCTAATAAACATCATTAGCAAAAAAAAGAAGAAAGAAAAATAGCTTCTGTATAACTTTTTTATGCTTTTAAAATCAGACCAACTCAGAAAATCTTGCTTCTTTGATTCTGGTAAGTAGCTTTTTATTTTCTTGGGCATTTTTAAGGTTTTTGATTAAGAGGTGCCCTTATTAAAGACTGATGTCAAGGGATCTGTTATTTCAAATTTATTTTTTTTTTCTTTTGTGAATGTTATATGTGATACAAACAGTAAGGCACTGGTGTCAGGTAATGACAGAGGCTTATCATAATTCATAAAAGCATTAAAATATGTGCTTAACTTTGTGCATAAATGTTACTGAAAAGAATACAGAACTTGGGGTAATAATTAGAAAATAATTAGAAAACCACCTAATAACAAATACCCTAGAAATACTATATACCTCTGTAGTAATCCAATCAGCCACAACTTTGATTACTCTCTGAAAAAAAGACCAGTGTGAAGAGCGGGAGTTTACCAGCCTCACCACAGAAAAACACAAGTTGTATAAGTAGGTGGCATGAACCAATTCTTCTAAAACTTGTGCCAGCGCACGCCTATATTACATTTACTGACTCCTGCTAGAAAATTAGATGCAAAGCGCACATCAGTCTTGGAAGACCTGGATGAGACAGGGTTCATGCCAAATGTTTGTCCACTCTGGATGAGCCAAGGATTCACAAGTCCTGGGATGAAAACCAAAAGCACAAGCAGTGTGTTCAGCATATGCAGTGGGAACGTTTCTATCAAGTCAGGTCTCAGGAACACAGTAACATCTACAGTGAGTTCCTCAAACTTTAAGAAGGATATCCATAGATGTGACCAAGAAGTGTATTATATGAGGCTATCTGTAATCAGAATGTCAGAGCCAAAGCCAAAATCAAGAGAAAAAGGATCATGTAGTTGCAGTGGACAAATACATTTCTCAAGGTATGAAAACTCCTATTTGGTCAAAGGACAAAAATCCACAGTTTGTTTATGATCAATATGATCAAGTTTTACAACTGAGAGAAAAAAAAAAACATAGGTAGGAATACCTACCAGAAATATAAGCATGTAAAAAAAAAAAAAGAGACACCTTTCCTTCAGCATTGTTATGCAGAAAAATAATATGTAACATCAGATAATTTTAGGAATACACAAAGTCAATATAAAGCTAGGAGTTGTAGCAGAGCACTTCCTAGAGCGGTAGAAAGAAAAATATATTCAAAAGAGCTCTACAAGAACTCAAAGCTATTTGGCAGCTTTACAAAGAAATTAAAAGAGATAAGAAGAATTTGCACAAATAAATAGCATTTTAATTTCAGTTGTTTCCAAAATTCTCCTTTACATTAGGATATTACAGTGCTGTTTACTACAAAAAAAAAAAGTATATTCTGTAATATTGTAATATTATAGATAAGGTTTCCTGTCTAATAAATGTAAAACTGTGAAATATGGCACTCAGAGAAAAGATATCCTAAAAATATATAAGCTAAACACTGCATGGCTTGAGGGCTTTTAGTTCAATATAATTTGGAAGTCAAAAATCAGTTAAGGTCATTATCCTCAAATGAAACAATGTCAAAACCAGCAAAATCACTCTTGTGGGTTGTGGAGGGGGAGTCTGTCACAGCAAAACTAAGTATCAGATAGCAATTGAGTTTGGATTTTTTCCTAGAAGAAAAAAAATTGCAGGAGCAAATCTCCATATGAACACCATGCTAAAGGGACTGAAGAAACAACTGAAGGGACACCAGGAAGGAAAAACAAACAATACTTATAAAAAGAAAAGAGGTGAACACAAAAGACAAGTCAGCCATGAGGACTGTCAGCTAATGAAAAATAACTCCCAGTCAAAGTGGTTCAGTCAAAAATTCTGAAATGTAGATATTATTTGCCATTTTAATACTAAAAATAAAGCATCAAAGCTAAAAAAACCCATAAATCCAACCACCATTGAACAAGAATTACACGCCTGTAGCACAGCAGTGTTTTGTGCAGTCTGTAAAGTTACTGAAGTGGCTTATAGTCGCTGATGAATTCAGAAAGCACTGTGGAGGGCATGTAATGCATCTTTTACTGCCACCAAATTTTAATTGGAGATTTTCAGAGCTCCTGCAATTAATCTAAACACTCAAAATTTTAGAGTGTGACCTGGAATGCTGCAATTCTGTACATTCAGAATAGTCAATAAGCTTCACAGAATCCTTTAGACTTGAGTGAAACTAGGGAGGCCAGTCTACATTCAGCTATTGATTGACAAATGTTCAGCAATGTGCTTCATACTGGGGTCAGCAAAACATGCACCAATAAGGAACAGCATGTGGTTTTAATGCACTTTGAAGCAGGCCAAAAGAAATTCAATTCCCTCCAGAACCTGACTGGGCAGTGCTCTTTACTGAGCAAGACTTTTGTGTTCAATTAAACATTTCACACATTCCTAGGATTCACCTGTGCTATTCCTCACTCTAGTAAAAAATGTGCTCTAAGAAAAGCGGAAAGTCTTCTAGAGAGCTCTGGCATTCCAATTCTGCACAGCCAAACCTACACTCTTATCTGAGTAGGTCACTAAAAAGAGCCATGTCCCCTGCTTCCCTCTCTGTTTCAGAAAATGATCTGAAATGAAAACCTGGGGAGTGGGAAGTGAGGTTCCTGAACAACTTTATGTACCTAAAGTCAGTTCTGTGAGGCCATAGATAAGCTGAGGAGAGGTACGCACCCTCCAACAGCCCTGGAAATTACAGCGGTGCCTGGTGCTCAATATTCCCATGCTGCACGCTTAAGTAGAAAGCCTGGCAATTCCAAATATAAGTAAGAAGTGGGAGCATCAGGGAAGACAAGGGAACTGATTGGCAAAAATGGTGCAAGTAAAACCCTTTCTCCTTGGTGCTAAGACTGTGCGCACTCCTTCACTTTGCTTTGTATTCTATCTAGATCACAGCAATAAAGCATTGTGTTCTCATTTTCCTAAGCCTGCAAGCCTACTCCCACCACAAAAAAGATCAGAAAATGGGGCTGGGGGCAGTTAGCAGGAACAACTGGCATGAAAAAGGGTTATTTGTTTAGGTTTCATGGAGGAGACTTGCAGGCACTCTAAATCTGAGTTGGATTCTAACCCAGTTTTACCAAATGTTTGAGTCCACTTTTTTTATAACCAATCACTCCTTTCTTGAGCCGAACACAAAACCACCATATAACTTTTTCCTTCTTTTACGTTATACCAACACTGTCCATTAACTTGATATCTGAAATGCCTGAAATCAGGTATTTCCATATACTTGTGAAAGTCTATTTAGGTACAACTGACTTGCAGCTACAAGAAAATTGCTATTACAGATGACTGTTTCTATCAAGAATCTTGCTAGAGATGGATTGCTAAAGAGTTATGAACTTGCAGTCTCTTCTGCACACACACTGCCCTCGTGACAGTTAACAAAACTTTCCACAGCACCCAATCTCCAATCAGATCAAGGCAACTATTTATTCAAAGCATCTTTTAGATTGGCAGTGACTGCAAGGAATTTGGTGTTTAGAGGCTTGTCCACCCATTTTTTATGGAGCAAACCCATTCTACCTGCCCAGTCTTACAGAAGACATAATTAAAACTTTTCTTTTAAGTATGACTGAACATTTACCTTTCAGACTAAGATTATCCCAGTGGGAGAAACAGGCTTACCTAGCTCCCAGAGGTGGTGTAAATAGAGGAGTAAATGCCTGTATAATTCTTTGAGGAAAAACTTAAGTAAAAACCAGTGCAAGCATCAGGCTGCAGATATCTCAGTGCAGTAATCCAAAATTAACATTAATTAATCCAAATTTAACAGCACTGCAGGTGTTTTTTCCCTAATCTTTATGTGCTTTATTTCTATCTAATTACCTCCTTTACCATACAAGGGTGCTGTAAAGGTTATTTTATGAGTACCTTCAAACCAAAATATGAACTGGTATGAAGTGGTAGGTATTTTATAAAGAGGTAAAAAAGTTAATGCTTCCACATTCAATTTGGGAGATATAAAGAGAACATTAGAAGCATGCATTAAAAGATGAAAATAAAGGAATGTTTAATGGTTTCAGGATTTCTTGAAGAGCAACTGTACCAGGTACCATGCACCACAAAGGAGGTAAAGCATGCTGCAGCATAATAAAAGATTTGCACAGCACAGCCAAATCAAAATTTACTGGATAATGTTCACTTTTTCATTTATCAGTTTATGAAATAAGACTACCAATGATTAATGCTCTTTTAATTAGAGAATATTATAAACATGTTATAAACACAATTGTAATTTCATAAGGGGTACAAATTGCAACATTGGAGTGTTACAGTCAGGTTTGTCACCTATAAAGGAAAGTATCACCATTTACGCTGCATTTTTTCAGTGGTTGTTGGCTAAGATACACTCTAGGTGAATTAAAACAAAATATAGGGCTGAAAGATTCAGGTTTTCAATCTCAGAAAATAAAAAGTTGCAATTCTCTGTTTCTCAAATTAATTAGTCTTTTATTCACAACTCTTAATTCATGAGACAAAACTCTGAAGATAGACCAAAGCCTAAAAATGAGCTATTTTAGGTGGGGAGGACAGAAGGAGAATGTAATGCTTGTTACTACACGTATGGAAATAGTTTGTATCTTTATGATTTCTGTGTAGTAGTTTGCTTTGTCTAATTAATAATGCTGAGGCCAGTGAAGCAAGCCACATTTGCACCTGTAAAATCCAGGAGAATTAGGGTGAGTGTGACAGCTAGAATGAGTAGGACCTCAGTAACCAGAGCCACAGCTTTAACCACAGTCACTCCTGCCTTTGCTACAAGCAAGACACAAAAGCAAACCAGAAATGAAAGGCATCGGAGGAGTTAAATGAAAAAAAAAAAAAAAAAACCCCAAAAAAAAACTAGATAAAACAAGATATCACTGAGAGTGGGGCAAAAACCAAATAAATACAGACTGTACACACAAGATTGTTTGGATAACAGCTTTGATTTGGTGAAGTGATTTAAGGAAAGTCAGCACCATTAACCAATAGGTGCATTAATTACCATTGTTTCATGAGACATCATTATCTTGGCAAAGTTATAAAAAGAAATTACAGCAATGAACTGAAACCTGTTGGTCTGTTTAGGCTGGGTTCTAATATCATGGCAGACATGAGCAGACAAAAGTACATTCTGGGATGCAATTGCACATCACATCTTTCCTCCTTTTTCATGTGTTTGCACACAGTGATACACTAAAAATCTTGTCATCTCTCTCCGCAGTCTCTAACCTTACTCAAACTGGGATAATGAGCAGCTGATTAAAACCACTGGTAAAACTCATTTGACTTTAGATAGAAGCAAATCTTAATTTTAGTTTGAGCTACCTCTCTATAACTGTGACTCCAAAAGCGTGCAAACTTATGTTTACTGACATACATGTGAAATGAGTACAAAATGATACAGGCACTTGAGGGAATTTTAACTTCAAGTACTACTTCTCTAACTGCTTGACACAAAAATACATGGCAACAGCACAAAAAGTAGCAGCATGACTAAGCTTCAGTTTCCCTGCTGAAGACAAAAAAGAAACTGCATCTTTTTTCTCTCCCTCGCTCCTCTCTCCCTCTGGCTTCTCTGACACCCAGTTACTCAGTGGGCTCTCTTCAGGGACAGTGAATAGAGCAGAAGTCAGGTGGAAGGCTGGCAGAGATGCACACCCTTTGGCAGTCTGTATTTCCTTTTTTTGATGAAAACACACCTTGAATTGAAGTCATCCTCACTATCCAGGTAAGTAGTCTATCTGTCCTATGGACAGCTGATACCTGTCCTTCCCTTCAGCCACCGGGCACATTAAACAGGCAGCCTGCAAGCATCACGGTCAGAAGCAGAATTTTCTCCCTTGGGCAGCTGCCAGAAGTAATTCACTTGTAAGCCTCAGAGAGAAATTATCATGCTAAGGAGTTCACAAAATAAAATATCAAAACACTAGAAATTCCATCCATGAGAAGATGATTGTTTTAAAGTGAAAGAGAGTAGGAAAAACAACACATGCTGCAACAAACAAAAGCAATAGGAAAAGAAAAGTTCAACAGGAAATTAAAGGCAACAAAGTGGAAAGGGAAAAAACTAAGACTGGCAGCACAAAAGAAACAAACATATATTCATACAATAATGAAGATACCAAATAGGTAAATCTTTTCAGCTCTTAATATAGTGTTGATTCATATATACCAACAAAATTTCAGAAGTAGACTGTAAGCCTTCCTGACAAACACATTAATTTTGCATACTTCTGTTCTGAACTGTCTTTACTAAAAAATATTGGAAAATTGGAGTAGTTATGAAAAAAATAATCCCACCAGTTAAAGACAGAAGAAAAAAAAGCATTTGTGAAAAAAAAAAAAAAAAACAACCCCACACCTTTTTAGCAAAAAAATAATTTTGGAGTAAACCAAATTATCTAACAATATTTATGCAAAATTCACAATACTTCTATATTTTATATAGACTTCTATATAATACTTCTATATACTTTATATAATACTTCTATATTTTGTATAGTATTTTGTTAAGTTTGGAGAAGTTAAAAATATCAGATTATTTATTATATAGAATATTCATTCTACGTTTTGGATAAAGAAGAATAAGGGAGATGGGCAGAGAGCTGGAAAATCAGAAATGCATAGAAGAGGAGAGAGAAAGAGTAAAAAAGAAACCAAAAGAGGACAATTTGTGAAGCTGACAACATCAAAAAGAGCAAAGTAAGGCACTGTGGTCTAGCTTTGAAAAGACTCCAAATCCAGAGATCTAAGAGTTAAAAAATCTCTCAGAAATAACAAAAAAGCATTACAAAATTGTTGCAGTCATACACATCTTAGTGCTGAAGCTGAAAATAAGAGAGATGGGCAGAGGGAGAGAGATATGCACTTATACCCTAAGACAGTTCTTAGACCTCACCTATGCAAAACTTCTGTAAAAAGTGAGAATAATCTTGTCCTGTTTAAGGTCTTCATATGTACTCCAGTACTGAAGTGGGCATGAGAAATGGAAACAGAGGGAAGAAAAGAAACAAGGATGGGGGTGGGATGGGGAGGGCATGAAAGGGGAACAAAACCACTTGGAAAACAAGCAGAGATACACAAAAATATATATTAACCGATTTTTCTCAATTAAAAAAAAAAACTAACAAGATGATCATGCTATCTGCTGATGAAAGGTGTTATAAAAGACAGCTATGCATCAATTAAAATAGGGACCTTACCAATGTAAGTCAGAAACCTCAAATACCTTAATTTCTCCAGCCTAATTTCAACATTTTTAATAAAATGAAGGGGTTATTTATATATGCATAATAAGAAGAAAAATCTTGTGTATTAAAAGTGCTTAAAATAAAATTCTAGATGACACAGAAATATTACTTAAATATGTCATGATAATTAAACAAAACACAAATCAACTGTTTCCAGAGTAAGAACAGGTTTGTTTAATTACCATCTGCAGCTGAAGTTATCAAACATATATATATGCTCATTGAACGAAAATACGTAGCAGTATCATATGAAAAGCATACCAAAGCAGCAATCCACACGGCCTTTCAAGACCTCTTTTGTTTGGAACATTTTTAAAAACTGCCACTTTTGTCGTCTCTACAGTGGCATAAAATCTCTTAACATCATTGGAATTCTGGCTGGCACAAGATTTTAGCCCCAAAATTTTTAGTACCTTCAGCAAGGTAATTTAGCATGTGTTTTATGAAGGTCTTTGGTAGTTTAGCATACATTTATTTGCTTGTAAATTCAGATTTTTCTGAGAAATTTAGTTTCCATGTCTTGTTAATTCTTTTTTTTTATTTATTGGAAGATACAAATTTTTTGTTAGATGAGTTTTTAGAAAAAAATTATTTTAATATAATTTTACCACTTTTATAAAATTACCAGAAGACATTCATTGGCCTAAATATCTTCCTCCTAAGGTCCATTAGCACCTACGCCTTCCCCTTCAGAGGCAACACATTTAGGCCAATGTCCTGCATGAGCCATGCTGGTGGAACATCAGGCTTGGAACAGACAGAACCCTCCTCCTTGGGACAAAACACACTCAGAAACCCTCCAAAGGCAGGCATTAACACGGTGCCTGTGCAAACACATTTGAGCGATGCGATCTGCGTGTGCGATTAAGACATTCCCCTGGGGCAGTCACTTACTAGAATTACTGCTGTCATCCTTGGTTCCATCGAGACTTCCATCGGGGTGCATTTGCAAGTAGTAGCCTTGCCTGCAATATAACCTGGTCACTATACCCTTGAGCTGGGGATCTGAAAGACAAACATATTTTGTCACTAGCCTCAAAACTTTTTCCAAGAGTTATCCCTACTTCTCTCACTGTAGGAGGATGTTTGGTGAAGCAGCAGTGCTGTCTTAAAAGTAAGTACTACAACAGGATGTGTGCTGATGGAGATGGAGAAAAAATCTCTCTGCAGAGTGTTGTTAGGTCAGTTCTGTGTCCTGTTCTCTGCCTCCAACATCCTTCATTACAATTAATACAGGTAAAACAGAGAAAAAAAGAACACCCGAAATACCCAGTCAAAAGCTTAAACCATATTAAGCCCTGAAAAGCATTTTAGACTTCAGAAACAATATAGCTCATTATAGACACTAACAAAACATTTGAAAAACCCTACTGGTTTCATATATGTTAGCAACTTACTGTACTGCATATAAGTTTTAAGGAAACTGGGGGGACAAGGTAGGTTTCCTTTCCTATCAAAAGTGGTAAACTTATCTGGTGTAATTTGCAACAGTACCATCTGAAGTTCTCAGAATATTTTAACCAAGCTAGAAGTAGAACCAACTCATCTGCCCTCTCCCACTCCCCAGGGAATAACACCCACAATCAGGGCAAGACATAATCTTTCTTCAGTAGAAAGAAAAAGCTGAAAAAACTCTCAGTAAGCTAAAGCTATGGGAAATCCAGGTAGCTGGAAGAATGATGGTACTCCATTTAATACTCTGCATTTATGAAAATTGCCAAGAATTGGACGGGGAGTGCCAAGTCGCAAACTTTTTGATTCACAGCACAGATGTTGCCTCACCAAATCACAAACTGAGCTGTTGCAAAACTGGTTCAGAGAAAGAAGGCATCACATCTTTAAAAAATTCAGCAGAACTACTTCTGTATGATATCAGTATTAATACTGTTACACATTAACTGTGAGGCCCAGTTCCAGGCAGCCAGTACATAAATTTTGAGAATATTGGCATTAAAATATCTATATCATATCATATCATGCTTAGCTCTGCAATAATTAATTAAATTAATAAATACTTTGATACAGATACATAATAAAATAAACATGTGAACTTTGAAGGAAGACAGAAAGTATGTTCATGCAAGCCTGCGGGCAGAATACAAAATTTGTGTATAATTGCTCTCACAATTAATCATGCTGGGTTACTTAGAGTATCCTAGGGGGACATGAAAACAAACAGTGATAAACAAAACTGCCTCTAAATGGTATGTACTGAAATTTCTATAGAGGCTCAGTTCTATGAAATTATCCTGCAAATGTTGAGTTTTTATTGAATATCCAAATTACAAAGTTGTATTAAACAATAAGCCCATCTAAATTAAAAATACAAGATAAACTGTAAATATAATTAAAAACTGTTACTATAAATAGTAACACTATAAGACTTCTGAGGCATGGAAATAAATAATATGGACAATCGAAGATCAACATATAAGCATGCTACAACTTAAATTTTTAAAATTTAACTGAAAATTCTGCTTTCTGTTAATTTTTACATTATCAAAAGTTTGTCTTTATATATGAATACTCAGAAATAAATATATTTCAAAATTTTAAACATGTTAAACTGCAATTCATTTGAAGGCACTGTCGTCATCAACTTCATCAGGTGATACAAAAGTATTTTCATAATTTAAAAACAAAAAGTGAGTTCCTTTTACACAGGCACTATTCCTGTCAATGTATGCTTTCCATGTGTACTTCAAATTGACAATTTTAAACATGCTTGCTTAACACCCATTAAAAAGGCATCTTTAAAGACTAAATAAAGGTATAATAAAAATAATATTAAAACTTAGATCTTTAAAAATTATTTATAGGAAAAGTATTAACATTCCGAAAAACACTTTCCATACCCAAGGAATCATGAATAAATGACTTTTTATCAACATTTTCTGGTGGAAAGAAGTTTCATAGGAAGGCAAAGTACAGTCAACTCACTGTCACCAGCTGTTTACATCTACTGCTTCAAGGGAAAAATGTCAAACTTAGAAGTCACTTTCAAAGTCATTGTTTATGCTCATTCTATTCATTTTTCTAAACTGACAAAATTAAGTTGACAAAATTAAATATACTTTCTAATAATCATTCATCTGTTTTCATCAAAAGCATTCTTTAAAATTAACCCTGCTTTACCAGCTATCCAAAATTATATCTGAATGAAAGTGAAATGACACATCAATCTTGATGCAAATCATAATAAGCAATAGTCACAAAATAGTCACTCCATACAGCTTCAAGGTAAGTATCTCCAGGATGAAGCAGACAATCCTGTCGGGCAAGAAGTTTATCTCTTCTCCTTGCAGAAAGATTAATTACCCTTTCAGGTCCTTTTTGAGACACCTGAGCAGCAAGCAGAGAAGAGAAATCTGCTAGTCCCAGTATTTCTGTAGCATTTTATCTACCCTTTGTCTTTTAATAATATTACAGGAACAGTCAGATGATTTACAAATGAGTTTCTCAAATTGTATTTGGTTTAGATCAAAAAATTTAGATTTTTTTATTGTTTTTTTTCTCTGTCTGCTAGACAGCAGGAATGAGCAGCAATGCCCAGAAACAACAGCAGAAGACTGGTGGTGCCTGTCCACAGTTGTACTGTGTGTCTCACCTGTTTTTAACTCTCACCACAGTGCAAAGACAGACAGAAAGACAGACCAGCATTTATTCCTACCCTTTAACCCCTATACTCGCTTTTATCTTCCCACAGAGAAAAACAGTGGCAAGAAAATACAGCAATAAAATAAACCAGAAACAGGATAAGAGCAGACAACCTCACCAGAGAGCTCCCAGCTCTCATGATTTTATCATAGGAGTTTTGCTATTAGTTCTCTCTAACTCCTAGCTGCTATATCAATGTTACTTTGTGAACAATATAATTCCTATTTAATTTAAACCACCTTTATTTCAGGGGAACTCAAACTATAAAAAAAGCAAACTTTACCATGCATCAAAAATTATGGAAGAGTTCAACATCTCCTAATGATTTTTATCAATCTTTTTTTGTGCCTTGACTCCTGAGGATGAACAGTTCAGCATGACATGTCAGCAATGCCGTTCGCTGGGAAAAATTATTCTGACTTGTCATTATTAGAGGTTGTATCTTAAAATTCAAAGCCATACTGAATGGACAAAGCAACAGCTCCTCAAGCCTCTTTTTCACAGCAATCTGTGTGACAGCAGCCACTTGCAACCCACTTTTCTTGCTTTTTTTCTTTGTCAGTGGTGATGGTAGGATGCATGATTGCAGTTAGCATGAACATTCTGTCAGGAGCTTTTCTAATGTCCTCGACAAAGGCAGAGTTTAATTAAGATGTCTTCTCTCTCAAATAGTGGCTACAAAAATGGCTTTGGCATTAACTCATGACAGGCTGAATCCAGCTCTTGCTCTAGCACAATTATGACACTTTATGGTTTGAACTGTGAATATTTTCTGTTCACAGAGAGAATGGCTTTTGCGTGTACTTCCCCACTCCAACACACTGCCAGGACAGATGTATTTAGAAACTTTATAGATATAAAATAAACTAGGGAAAAAACTTATTAAATTTGAGTGTTAAGACATAGAAATGCTGAAAGAGCAGTGGTGAATATACCTATTGTATATTTTAAAAATTAGTCCCTTAGCATCCACTGGAGTTTTAATTTTTAGTTTTTACCAGAGGAAGGTTTCTTTTTACTGTCATTATTTATTTTCTCCCTCTTCTGTGCAAAGGGACTAAATAAAAGCCTGCTGACAAGCAAATGCTTAATAGAGGGGTAGTCTCACATCAACTCACATTCTTATGGAGAATAACCTGCACTATCCAGTCTGTCACAAAATGAGTCGCTCAGTGAGCCAAGTAAAAGCTTGTTATTTAGAGGTACATTCTGCTCAGATAGCAGAGCATCAAACTCATGATAAGAGCTCCAGGTCTTTCATGTTTTACTTGTCCTTTATTCTTTGCACTTCCATCTGACAGTTTTCACTTTTGGATATTTTAGTACTAAAAGTACCACTCATAAAAAAGAAAAAAAAAAGTAAAAAAGAAAAAAGAAAAAAAGAAAAAAAAAAGAAAAAAGAAAAAAGAAAAAAAAAAGAAAAATGAAAGAGCATTTTTTATTTAATATTAATGGTACCTTGATAGTTACCATGACTTGGCCATCATGTCTTGATTGCTGATGTTATGGTCAACATTTGTTAGGAACCTTCTCCTTCATCTATTTAACTTTATTGAAAATATAATAAAACCCCATTATAGTCTGTATTCAGATTTTTTTAAAAAGTCAACCCCCAATATCCTGCAACCACAAAATTCCTTTTGAACCTGGAAAGTAAAACACCCACTGAAAGTCCAGAGTGCCTCACCCACTCTAGACTCATCTCCCTATTATTTTGTAAAGCCTGGGAAATGCAAAAAGCCCTTTCTCCTGACTTCCTACACAATAGTACTCCAAAAGTAGTGTGTGTGTAGGGTGTGTTGGACTGGAATTCTTGCCATCTCTCTTGTTGAAGTGTCTCTACTTTGCATAAAAATTAACTTTGTATAATAATTAACTATTCCCTGCTTGCAGGTTAGACCCCATCCACTGTACCACTGTTCAAGACATCTTCAATCCCTCACTGGCTTCTGCCCAGAAACTTATTGTTGCTTCAAATTAATGTCTGGATACTTTATTAAACTTTAAACATGTCTCTGTAATGCTTGTATTTTAGACACATTCCATTAAGCAATTCTACTCTAGAAGCAGGGAAAAATTCCACATAAAAACTACATTTTCTTCTTTGGATTCATACTTCACATATCACAGTTTCTGCTCTAATGCTCTTCCCAGTTTTAAAAAGTCATATTCTTCTCAAGTGTACTGCTTCAGTTCAATTGCAGCAGTACTCAAACAGGTACAGTCGTTACAGATTTTCACATTACATTTTCCCTTGTTTTCGCCAAGCCTTGCATCGTCATTCCAGCACACAGAAGTGCAGGGTCCACTGAAATGTGTGTTACACAATTGTAACGGCAAGCTTCCTGAAGCAAGTACATTGCCAATAGGGAATTCAAAATGCAGAACTTTGTACTTCACTTAAAGGTGATAAAATCCTAAATAGGCATCTAAAACCATCCTTCATTATTAAAGTCTTCAGCTGTTCCAGTGATACAGTGATACATTCAAAAGCTTTATACACTCCTAACTTCTTTATTAGACAGTCCTATCACCTGGTGTCTCAATGTTTCCAAGTTTCTGATCATGTTTTTACTTTCTCTCATTGTTAATAGGAAGTGATACAATACAAACATTTATTTTATATGGTAGTGCTCTCTTATTTGAATAATAATTTTTTCAGTATCTCACAATATGCATCAGAAAATTAAACTTTAATTAAAGACTTGAGAGAATAATATTTTTGAAAGAAAGTTTTGCTCTATTCAGGGCAGAAGGGAAAAGCACATAATGTGAACTCAGAAAAGCAATAGCTTCCATTATTCCCTGTTCCCATAAGTAATAATAGTACTTGTTCTGAAACGAGGTGGCTTTCTCTTTGCTCACTTATTTTTCCGTTCTCATGATGATTACAGGGCACTTAACTTTGGTGTTTATTTTTAACTCTACTTTTTGTCCGTTTGTCTCACATCACAAGCTCATCCCCTGCAGAACCGCGCTTTGAGAGCGCGGTTAAGAGACAGAGAGTCCTCCCACGTTCCTGCGCTGTCATTGTCATTGGCACTTCCACAGCGTTTATGAAATTTCCCGGTAAACTATGAAAGCAGGTTGGAGTTCTGCAAAATGATTGCTCTTCTTAAAAGCCCTCTTTGTGCCGGCATCCTGGCCTTTGTGCTGCAAATGTTTTTATGTTAACTGCAAAATGTGCTCCCTTCCATTTGTGGGCGCTGGCATTTTGTCTCTGGTTCTCACGGTGAGTTTCAAACTACATGAGACTTGTTTCTTGCTATATGGCTTTACTTGCACAAATTTGATCATCAATAGAATTAAAGGAACTTGGCTGCTGACAGGGATAATTTATATCTGTTCAGATTTACAAGATGATTTGATTTAATAGATTGTCTACAGCTTAACAATTATCAGCTTCTACCAGACATAATATTTTTGGAGTGTATTTGTTGGAAGGGGAAGAAGATTAGGTTGTTCAGAAAACACTTTGTTCCAAAATCACAGTTTTATATGAGCATTGTAGTTTAATTTTAGCAAATTAATTTAATAATTTGCATTTCTCTTCCTACTGGACTATACTGTATAAATCTGATGGTTCTGATCTTGCAACACAGTGATTACTTGTGAAGTTCCTTCCTAAACACTGCCTTCCACTTTTGGCTACTACACTAAAATTCAAAGATCTCCAATTTCTTAATATCTAAATGATATCTCAGTTTATGTTGCACACAGGAATATTGAGAAGAAGCTGGTCTCTATTGCAAGCTTATTTAGGTAGCACCAGTTACAGTTCAACATATTTAACTAAAAAGTATCATCTTCCACTAATGAAAAAGCCCCATCTTTGCAACTGTATTCGCTTTCCCAACTTACTTTGAAACACTAAAAGTTCTACTGTCTAAATTCCATGTTAGAGAAGTCTTGCTATTACAGTTTTTATTTGTTCTTTTCATTTTACATAAGCCTAAAAAATACTCAGTATGTCTTACTGAACCTTATTAAGGTAGATAAAATAACATTCCAGTGTTATGTTTTGGAGCTGTTCCTGTACCTGACTTTAGTTTTACCAGGCATATTCTTGATTCTAAATTTCAACAGCAAAATGTTAACATTATACAAAATACTGTTTAATATTTCTCTTGAAAAGAAAAAAGCATCAAGCAATAGATCCCCAAATTAAGTAATTTCTGTGTTTTCAATTTGCAATAGTCTCTACTTTGTTATCTTTCCATGATAAGCCTTTTTCAAGCACTGAATGTAATTTTGCTCATACTCAAAAAATACCAAAGCACAACAACATGACAGCTTCTATTACCATTTCACCTATGTACAAAATTTGACTAATGCACTGCCCTTGGAATCAGTAAATGAATGGGATTTAAAAATGAGATTTCTCTGAAGATGTCGCTGAATGTTGAAAGCACAATAGGATGGGCATAGATGACCTTTGCACATGTAACTGAATATATTTCACATAGCACCTACTATTTATCTCCTTTCATGCTGCATTACTAAGTAATGAAATATCTGAAGTCAGCTTCTATTTCTTTCACCAGCTGACTTAGAACTAAATTTCAAAACACCCCAACAGTCTACAAGTATTCAAAGCCATCAGGGTAATTGTTAATGGAGAGAGGATAACAGGATAATTCTAACACTAAGTATTGAATCCTACACAGCATTCCATTTTCTATTGTTATATTCAGGAAGCTTCCATAATACCAAGTGGCAGGGGTCTTTAACTTGCTATTAACTTGATTTAATTCTTGACAGAATACATAGAAGTCTAAAAAATGAAGTATATTCCCTCTGTTTAGATATGCAAAACCATCACATCTGAAATATGCTTGTGAAGAACATAGTGTATTATATTTAGTTTTATTTACTTGCCAATGGCTCAAAATATTGAAATAAGCCATTCAAATTACATTCAAGAAATTTAAATTAACAACTAACCTAAAAATTGGAGAAAAACAGAAGTTCCACTGCCAATGAACTGGGAAAAAGATTTTTCCCTAGTTAGGAAGTGACAATTAGAAATTGCAAAATATAGAATCATAGACTCATGTAGTTTGGAAAGACCTTTAAGTCCAGCTGTTAATCCAGTACTGCCATGTCCACCACCACGTGCCTGAGTGCCACATCTACACATCTTTTAAATACCTCCAGGGATGGTGACTCCACCATTCCTGGGGCAGCCGTTTCCAACGCTTTTACCCTTCCAATGAAGAATTTTTTTTTCTAATGCCCAGCATAAACCTTCCCTGGCACAACTTGAGGCCATTTCCCTTTGTCCTGACACTTGTTACCTGGGAGAAGAGGCTGACCCCCATCCAGGTACAGGCTCCTTTCAGGTGGTTGTAGAGAGTGATAACATCCCCCTTGAGCTTCCTTTTCTCCAGTCTAAACAACCCCAGCTCCCTCAGCCAATCCCTGTAAGATTTTTTCTCGTAAGGTGTGTCAGAGACACATTGCAGAGCAAAGATTCAATTTTCTTTGATAGCTGAACAACTTAAGAGCTTTCCTGCTTTCAGGTGCAGAAGATTTCAAATATCTCCTAATGCAGCAGTCTCATTTTTTTACTGCCACCACAGATGCAATACTACATTTTATAAAATTACAGAAATCAAAAGTTGTCATCTCCACATGACAGTTTGTTGAGCTGAGTAGACTGAGTTGAGATTTGTGCAGGTTTAAATATATAAATCATAAAGCCAAAAGAAACAGGAGTTATTCTTTTTCATCAGTGCTAAAAATTTAGTGCAGAAATGTAAAGTCCTGATTAACAAAATAAAAGCCTTAAGTAGTAACCAAAGATAAATAAACCTATTTCAAATTAAAAAACTCATTTAAAAGAAAATGAAGGTGTTGATAAAACATTACATTAGTGCTCAATAAGGTACAAAAAAAAAGGGATTTCTTCTTTATATCAGACAGGAAAACATTTATTGTGAAAAATTTGGATCAATAAACCAACTTACAACCTTTAAAAATTAGAAAAGTAAGAATTTTACTTAGTAGAACACTATGTATTTTTATAAATTATTATTTAATCATTATGCTTTAACATAAATACTCATTGTCAAACCATGTCATTCACCATCACTGTCTGAACAGACTTTTTTACAAAGACAAAATTTTTTTACAAAGAAATGTAAAATGCAAAATGCAAAATGCAAAATGAGATCTGTTAAGTGCAAATTGCAATTCATGAAGAAGCAATATTACTGGAGACAAAGAAATACAAAGGAATATTGATTGAGAAATGGATAATCTTATTGTGAAAGGGAAATAAATATATTTCCATATTTGTTATTAGTTAAGAATATGATTGTTTCTTTATAAAGCAAGATTACAGAGGTTCCATCAGGCAAGCAGAAGTTTGTGCTGTTGGTATGAACACAGTGCCTTATTTACTTAGAAATATACTTATTTTTACAGGAAAGCACGAATGCACTGGCATTAATTCTCTTATAGAAGAGCTACAAAAGAATTTTTAATATCATTACACATACAGTGTCATTAACTACTTTTTTAATATTTTAAATAGCATTACCTTCCCCTTTCACAAAGAGTCGCTGTTTTCGCTTATAAACTCCGAGACCAATAATAGCAACAGAAGTGAAAATGAGGCAGCATTACCAAAAATACTGTAATTGAGGATGCTCTGCTTTTTTAATTTATTTATTTTTTTAAAAAAATATACCCAAGAAATGTCATGAGTTACCAGAAATGGATTAGTGAGAACTATTTGAACCTGAAAATAGGTTGTCATACTACAGATGAAATTATTTTTTGCAGTGTAACTAAGTGTTACCTGGGACTGCTCTTTAACCAGGAAAGAAATAGTAGACTATTTCCTATGTTTTATTCTACTATATGCACAAACACTTGCATGTTTTCTTTGTGAGAAGACTGCGAGATGGAGAGACAGAAAGAGAAGTAATGCATGGCTGCTTTGGTTACCTGAGATAATTTTTTTCCAAATTCTCCCTGTGAGAAAGTGAAAAGTCCATTCAGCCTGCAGATTGCAAAGCTTTGTAATCTGTGGCATTAAACACAATTCAGAAATCCTAAGAGTAGCAGCTTGAAAAACTGATTTTCAGAGACAAGAAAATAATCCCCTGCACTTGAAGAACACAGTCTGAATCTTTTTGAATTCCAAATAAGAGAGTAATTTCTTCTATCCTCGGTATGACAAAACTGAAGCTACTTTGCTTATTTTTTGAGTTTGGGGTTAACTTGGGCCATGCCTTCAAGGCTTTTTTGTCTTCTCCCCATCTCTGCTATCCAAGAAAACTTGGAATACACAGAAAGAAAACAAACTATTATGAAGTTATATGACCCCAGGATCTGGGCTTTAAGGAAATCAACAGAATTTGACACTAATGATACAGGACAATCAGAGGAAACTGTGACAGGCAGTCACTCAACTCAAACCTCTTTGAGGGACTTCAGCACAAACAACTTTGTTTCTCTGGAACTTCTCTTTTTTCAAGACCGTCTCTAGCAAGAACAAAAAGGCATGGCTAAAACTGGCAAATTCCATTCATTCTACCCGATGCTCCTAGAGGAAAAAAAACAAACCAAAAAAACCCAAACAAAATCAAACTGTTTATCCTGCTTAGATTACCCTGACTGTTTTGAAAACACTATTTAGTCCAGTTATTTAGCTACTAACCAGAAAATAATCAGACCTATACTCATCGCATTTATGAGAAAATGTGCAGAATCAGTTCAGATCAACTTGATTATTCACTAATAAGGAGTAAATCTTCCAGTTCTGAATCTTTTGATAAAATAGTGGTGACACACTCAGCAGAGACTACCCTGCCACTCACTGCCACCTACAGAAAATGAAAGAATTTTATAACATATCAAAAGATTGAAAATACCTGTTAGGTCTTGGAGGAGCCCAAAGTTGGTTCATGTTTTGATGATGTCCAAAAATACCTCAAAAACCCTGACAGGTCTTTCAGTCTCTAAATCTAAATTTTATTACAACATAGACCAGAACATATAGCTTTTAAATATATAACCGGAAAATGAAATAAAAATAAGTGCTTTATAAGGAATCTCCCATCCTATCTAATGAAATTTTGCAGTGATTTAGTGCAAAATCTTGCTTTGCCTCCAGTGCAGCTCTCTCATCATGCAGATCTGGCTACACATCTACCATGCATGCTTCCTTAACGTGTTCAGATTGCAAGCCTTCCTTCCAGTGTTTCTCACATCCTGTCTTTCACTCCCTACCTACTGCACTCTCATTCCTTTGTTGTTTCCAACTGTATTCTGTTCAAGTATTGTTTTCATGCTGTGCATGCCCAACAATAGTGACTATTCAACAGGACATAAGAAGATAACCCTCCACTCCGCTGCCAAATCACATCTTAACTTTAATAACAAAATAGATTTGTAAGCTTCAACAAATAAAACAAATTTGCCTTCAGTCACGTATGTCCTTCTTTACAAATTTACAGAGACAGATTCTTTTCAGGCTGTGAACCTAACAGAAAATACAAACTACCTTGTAGCTACCAGGAAATGCAATGCAGTCTATAATTTCAGGTTGTATCACAAAGATCCAAACCCACCAGTAACTTCAGCAACCATCCAGCATCAAGTGCATTTTGCAGAGTAGGGAGCCAGACTGAAGAACCATGGCAGTTTCAAATGCGTATGCTCTCTCAAGATGTGTAACACAAGACTGACAAAAAACCCCAAACCAAAACATCTTCCTCAAGGCTGCTGAGCTATAACACTTCCATAACTGTCTACTTCCTTCACTGTCTGCTTGCCTGAAAGAGTTAATAGCATTATCACTCCTTGTCAAGTCTGGCATCATCTCTGAATTTCTTCCAGATGCCCAATTATGTGTGAAGATACTAAATGAGGCAAAATCCAGACCTGCTTTTTTTGGTGTCTCTCAATAAAGGTGACATTCCTCTAACCATGTATAGACATCTTCCCTGAGCTACTGATCTTTAATTCTTTCAAGATGGAGTAGTGAGAAACAGGTAGCTCATTCTGAAGGCCAGAAATGCACTGAATTAACTACACCTGAGAGGGCTTAGTTATGCACACAAAACATCTATCCTGTGGTCTTCAGACCTGTTCACACTGTGGAGACACTAATGTTTTCTACATTTTGGACAAGTCTTTCTCCCCCAAGACTCAACTCCAGCCCCATCAGACTACTATGTTTGGACTAGAATTATGGCCAGCTCCAGACAGCTGCTCATTCACTTTATGTCATGTTGGGAAAGCTACCTATACTACAAACATGCAACCATATGGGCACAACTAAATTTAAACTAGCCTGCTTAGCATCCTCAACTATCAGCTGCTGATTTTTCTCACACCAGGACTTCCACTCCACCCTTCAATTTGAAGCTTGTCCTGAAAAACACTTTACAGAACATACAAGTTGAAATAGCATGTTTTAAACAGAAATCAAAAGCAATTTCATTCTCTAGATCCATGTGCTACTGCAACTTGTGAGAGACAGTCAAGATTGAGATGTCTTTCACCAGCATTCAGGAGAGCCAACAGACATGCTTCTAGAGAAGAAATTACAACATTTTCTGACTTTTAATATGAAACTCTCTTTAAATCTCTTCTATTTCCTGCACATTTATCATAACAACAAGTGTTATTAGAAGCTGAAAGATTACAGATATTGAAGAGTAGGAAATTTGTTCCTGGGATTTCCACAACATCTTCTGCCTGTGCCTGGTGATGCTGCAGTGACAGCTCTGCTATCAGCCCAGAGCACTGAGCAGTTGCAACAAGTGCTACAAATTTTACTCTGTGATAATGTCCTAAAGACAGCTCTCAACTGATTGTTTCAGATTTCTTCAGCTTCCCCATGCTGGGCCTGAGCTGCCTGTCCTGCTTTCATTTTCTAACCCTCACATGCTCTTACTCAGGCTCTCCAATGAGCAGTCCAAGGACTGATCCTCTGTACCATAAGCAGAGATGATGCTGGTGTAATACTGCAGGTTTAATGTTGTGTGCCTTTGTATCCTAACACATCTCCAATGCAGATTCACACACACTTCAAGAGCAACATAGCATAGCTGAAACACCTAGCACTTCTACTTTTTATCAGGACATAAATTCAAGCTTCTCCAGCTCTCATGGGCAGTCAGGAAGAGCAAACAAACAAACAGGACATTACTAATTTAGAAAGCTATCTGAAATGAATCTATTTCCTTTTCAATGAAGTTCAGATTGTAGCAAAAGATGTTTGTTTTTCAGAGACCTTTGATATAGTTCTCTGTTTCTCAACTCAAATACAGCAGAACTGTCCAACATAACTCTTCCCATTTGACACAGCAGCTAAACTCCTTTCTCTACACAAAGTGAGGATTTGCCTTCATTATGCTTTATTAGGTTCTTCACTAAAATCTGTGGCAGCAACCTCATCAAATGGGTAACATTTGATGTTTCTAAGAAATTATTTCTATCCATATGCAAAGTGTGGGTTTGCCAGAGAAGGGAAAAGGAAGAAGTAAAAGCTCCCAGGACTCCGACTCATGCACTTGTCAGATTTGTGTTGCCACAAAACCCACCTACCACACTTTTCACTGTGTATTTTGCAGAAAAACACACTTGGTCATACCAAAACAAACAAAATCATCATAAACTCAGAGTTTAAATCCTTTGTTTCCTAACAAATAAAATATTTTGTTCAATATAAAGACAGTTAAAACTACAATGTTCAACCGACTGACAACATGAAAAAAGACCTGCTTCAAAACCAGAGAAAAATTTCAAAATTGTGAAATTTCTATATGAAAATGAAATCTGTACTCCAAACTGTTCCCAGGTTCACACCTTTTACCTATGAGGAGAAACATGGTTAAAGTCTGCAAAGAATCTTTTGTTGCTTTGAGTTCTATATTGCAAAGAAAAGTACCTTGAAACACAGTCATGTCCCACCAAATAATCTAGCTAAAGCAGAGGCATATAAATCTTTTCCACCTAAGTCAATGGGAGAGATTCTGACGCTTCTGGTTCCAGCCTAGCTCTGGTGTATATGAAAGGACTTGAAATCTAAAGAACTTGTGATAGGTATATGCCCAATTTGGAAACATGGAGACACCAAGGAAGCAGAGAATTACTACCAGATTCAGATTCTCATAAGAGCAGAACCTACATCCTCTCCCTGGGAAAGTGTCATGTACTGAGAGAGGATGAGTGTCTTCCATAGAATTTGTCTGGCTGCCTCCTGAAATCTCCAGATTTCCAGCTCTAATGCAAAGGAAACCAAAGCTAGTTTTTCATTTCTGCCTAAAACTGCCTCAAAAGTTGCCTATGTGTTTTTATTTAGCATCCTTTCATTTCAGAACACATTTAGCTTTGAATATTTTGAAATATATATTTTAAAGGCTGTAATTAATCAAAATTATTATTTGAATTATTTGAATATTTGAATTTGAAGACAAGCTTCTTCCACGATATTTAGATTAAAAAAACCCATAGTAGCCACAAGATTTTTAATGTTCCCTA
The DNA here is from genome assembly GCF_049639895.1 of Pseudopodoces humilis. Classification (NCBI taxonomy): domain Eukaryota; kingdom Metazoa; phylum Chordata; class Aves; order Passeriformes; family Paridae; genus Pseudopodoces; species Pseudopodoces humilis. The sequence goes on along the minus strand of NC_142201.1, from coordinate 37,486,234 downwards.
TTAATTAACATTAATATAATAATTAATATAATAATTCATTAATAAATAATTAACAATTTGTAGACTCTAGTGAATGTGTAACTCCAGCAGCATGAAGAAGGTGGGGATAGCCCTATGGGCAAAGCAGAAGGGGCTCAATCAGGAGAGGAGTGTGGGTCAGGCTTCACTTTGGAGGGGACTGGGATGGTCCAGAGCACAGGGGTATGCTCCTGGAGGATGATCAGCACTGGCCTCATGTTGTCACAGCAAAGTCACAGCAAAGTCACAGTAAAAAGACTCTGCTGCCAGCAGATTTCCAAGCCATACCTAAACACAAGGGATTAGAATCACCCTCGCTTTACAGACAACAAAATAAAATAACTAAAAGGATGAACAGTTTGTCCAAGGCAGCAGTACAAATGTGGTTTTCTGCTTCCTAGTCCAGCATGTAGATGTCCCTGCCAGGCTATACAGAAGGACTTAATAGGACTGGAAAAGACACAATTAGTAACTGGGTAGATGAAAGCACTATTTACAAGCTTGTCAGAGGCCCTGAGTTATACACTGATTGTGTTTGTTTCTGCAAAGCAGTATTAATCTCACTGCTGAGGCAAACGGAAGGATTTTAAAAGAGGAATTTAAAGTGGGGGGAAGTGAAGAGGAAAAGGCTTGCCACTCTTAATAAAATAAAAATATGTCAGTGCAAATAGACATAATTTATTAGAAACCACCTATCTGAGTAGCAAAATGTCATCTACTAATGAATGCAACTGGAAGGAGGGAAAAAATATAAAGAAACCCTTGTCAACAGTTTCCAAACAATTTCAAATCAAACAATTTGCTTCTAAAATTATGTTTTGGTTAATGCATGTTAACTACTGGATATGTGTTGTTCAGAATACATAATTTCTCCGTGGAATTACCTCCTCTGAAAAATCACAAATTATTTTAATGGCAGTTTTTGCAAACCCTAAATAGCTCTAAGACTTTTCTAAAGGTCCTGAGACATTTCACAGAATTATAGAATGGCTAGGGTTAGAAGGGAATTTAAAGATCATGTGGTTCCAATACCACTGCCATAGGCAGGAGACACCTTCTACTACTCCAGATTGCTCAAAATCCCATCCAACCTGGCCTTGAGCACTGCCAGGGATGGGACACTCACAATTTTTTCTGGGCAACCTACATTTAAAGCTGAGTAAATTGGAAATTAGTATGAAAATTACATATTTCTGGGATAACAGCAAAATTTAAAATGTTGGAGCTTTCAAACTCTCCTAAATAACCAAACATTACTAAATGCTTCTGGTTTATATCACAGAAATGTCTACACTCCAGGCATGACAAAAAACAATAAATTTTAGTGAGAAGGGCTATAATTAAGATAATCAGAATATTTTGGATGATGGAAATGGAAGGGAGAAAACCCCAGGTAAATGGTAGGAAATTTTAGATTTCAAAATATATTTCTTGTACCCATGATACTCCTTGTTCTTTAGAAATCTGACTTCTCCCTGAGAGAAGAATCCAGTTTTCCCCTCAGCTCTGCTGAGAGTAGGACACTCTAAGCTGTCACTGCAGTGCAAGGGAAGGCTCCCAAAGGCTCAGGCTCCCAGCTCCATTGGGCAGGCACAGGAAACTGGGAGGCTGGGAAGAGGACTATAGCTTTGATTTGGGATCTACAGCAATATTGTGGGTCTCAGCTCTCCTCTGGCCTGCTGTGCAGTATTTCAGGAACCAGAAAAAGACTGCTTCTAGAGCAGACACTGACTGCAGTCATTAGGGCTTCTCCGTCCAATGCAGTCCTCCTTGGCTTCCTTCACAGCTAGTGGACCCATCTATTTCAGGGTGTCACGAATTACTTCCTAGAAATAAATATTTTTAATTAATTGCATGTCAGTCAAAATATGAACCTATAAGTTACTCAAATTTTGGTATTTCCATAGTAAGAATTTTCATTCAATTAGGTAAACTTGATCCCAAGGGTCTAGAGTAGATCCGTGGCCACCTACCTATTAACTGGTTGGAAAACATACTTTGTTTTTCCTGGAACTTCACCAGCATCAAAATATCCTATAATAACATTCAGATTTAACAGTAAATGACCACAACAAATAATCAATGATGTAACAGATGATTGCAATGAAACTTGTCTGAGAAAGGTTATGAGTCATCTGAATCCAGCCAATATGGAAATCCTTTGAAATGCAATCCTTAAGGCAGAACTTTTTCAAAACTGGACTTAAGAGAAAACTCTTTCCTAGCAGGAAAAACAGGAAAAGGTACTAAATAACTCTCTTTTTCTCTAAATAAAATAAAATTACTACCTTAAAATCAGGATTCTATATAAATATGTGATAATGGCTAAACCTCCCCTGAATGACACTTCTGAAGGGGAACAGCCCCTCTGCCTTTGTGACACCCACAGCATTCCACAAGTTAAATTACTTCCCATCCTACTTGACACCTGTCTTATGCAGTCCCTTGAAGAAACAAGTTTATGATGTCTTTCAACAGCAAAAAGCATATTACATAAAGATCTAGCTCCCATTTACAGCATACAGGTAACAAAAGTGAACATGTGCCACAAGTATTAAAATAATCAACTGGTGTCTAAAATCACCATGTGGTGGGAAAATGCATAAAACCAACCTCAAGGGGGTTAAATTTTATGTCTTTGTTTAACAGAAAAATGGTTCTAAGACATTGAAGCAATTATTTTTTTGCTTTATCTGCCTACAACTACCATTGCTCCACACCACCAAACCCTCTCTGATAATGTCCTGGCATTTGTAATAAACATCAGTCACCTGTTATCTGACTATGTCAATGTATTTTGAAAAAGCTTTCCCAACAGAACCAAGCAGAAAATAATGTTCCCATTGTGAAATACTTTTTTCAGGATAAAGCCCAGAATAAAGGTTTCTTTAAAAAAAAAAAATAAAAGGAAAGGAAAAACATTTCCAGGGTTACTCACACAGGAATAACTATCAGCTTGGCAACCAATGCAGGTTGGGGTTAAAGGCTTTTTATCTGAATCAAAGTGATTAGAAACTCAAGACTTGAAATGTCCACATGACAGAAAAGTGTTCAAGCTGCAGAGCTGCTTTTTATGCCCAGGGGTTTAAAAAAAAAAAAAAATTCTCCAGCCTTAAGACTGTTTTCCAGCAGAAATTTTTAACAAAGCTCTCCTGTTTTGATGAAAGCTTGGCATTTGGCCAGACCTGACAGACCAGTAAAACAGTTTCAGGCAAAATCAAAGTATCAGTCCAACAACCTCTACCAGAAGGCCAGAAAAAAAAAAAAAAAAGTGGCTCATTTGTCTAGGAAGAAGGATCATGTGTGACAATTTCACTTTACTTGTTCACCATAAAATATCTGGTTAATTTTTTTCTCTTTTACTTGATGATGATACACAGCCCTAAAGAACTGCTTCATTTTTGGTGGATTTTTTGTTTTGTTTTGTTTTCAAAAAGTAATTATAGCTACAAGCATAAAAAACAAAGCAAAATGCAAAATGCAAAACTAAATATAGCACAACAGAAGGTCACTTGAAGAAGTCACAAAATAAATTACCCAGATCTCATATTCATTAGGACCGAGTTTCATTACTGCTACAACAGCAGTAGACAATCTCAAAATTAGTACAAACATGCGTGCACATTCTACCCCCTCTAGCACAGGTGACTTACCACTGTCATCACTCCTTTGTCATTATGTGAAAGCACAAACCCTTACAAAGCTTGTGTTTGGCTGCTAAAAATAAAGCCTAGATAAATGAAGCTAATGTCTTAAAACATACTCTTATATCAGTCTTTAAACCAAGTACCATACATATCTCTGCTTCCCTAGAATGATGGCTGGAACTTTCTGACCTACACAGCTCTCGATATTAAGCTTCACATGTTGCTGAACTTGTGTATCTGGAGTTTGGCAGGCTTGCTTACATTTGATATTGCAGCTCCCCTAAGAGTGCAAGCTAGAAGACCAATGCTGTGTACTGAAACCTATCTGGTTGTCAAACATGACTCGTTTTAGTAAGAATTCAGTAAAAATTCCATCAAAAATAATTTTAGTTATATTTTAAATCAATTCTGATTCTTCATGAGACAAATAATAGCTTGATCCTTCTTTGGTTCGGGCAGGGGTGAGGGTTGGATTTTTTAAAGCTTCCATTCAAATAAAACCTTTAAATGAAATAACATTTATTTCTAATAGGCCACAGCAGTTTAATGAACCCACAGGGGTATTTCCTTATATTCAAAGTGGACATGAACATAAAAGAAGATATATTTTTGATTCATATATGTACCACTTCCAGGACTATTTCTCATGGACTTATTGTCTGGTCTCACAGTCTTGCTTGCTAGCAAGCAAGTGGTGAACACAAGAATGAGGAGCAACTTCTGCAACTTCATACGCTAAAATGAAAAACTCAGTCTTGAAAGATTTATATAACTTCTGCACTCACAGAAATTAGTGAAATGGAATCAAAATCTCTGATTTTATTTACCAAAACCTGTACAAAAGTTGGTTGTGATCATTAGCAGATTCCAAAATTGCAGTCACAGAACAAACCAGTTATATTTTATTTTCTCTCTACAGGATTAAAATTAATTCCAAGTATCTGCCTATTTTATTACTATAAAGCTTTAAGAAAAATCATCTCAGTGAAATATACTAGGGATACAGAGATAGGTCTGAAGTTCAGCTACAGTACTGCTTGACTTCAGTGTCAACCCCACTGCGCTGACTGAAATGACATTAATTGCTGTCAGTTAGCTGGTTGTCACAAACAACTCTTACTTCCCTTGGTCGTGTTTTACTGCATGAAACTGCAGGATCATGACAGATATGAGGTGTTGCAGAACCAATGAAATAAAGTTAAAGCCTGACTAATTCATGTAACTACTCTTTGAATAAGTCTGTTATATCCACCATAGTTTTCCAGATGGAACAAGATTTGAATAGCACATTTGTCAGTTTTCCCCCCATTCCATCCCCCTCCTTGAGTAATCAGGTGTTTCACCAATATGGTAAGTCAGGATGTGTCTGTCAAAACAGGCTGTGACTGGAAATACTGTTCTGACAAAACAGAAAATACAGCATGCGTTGCAGTGAAAAACTCCACAAACCTAAACGTCAGTTTGCTTTCCCAGATGACAGAACAGTCATTTTCTGAACAGCTTTGTTTAATAAGTTGTTGATATTGCTACTACTCTGATTTTCAAGCTGAAGCTTTTGAGAAGCCAGAGCAGTTTACAATGCACTATGCCCTTCTATCTGGAGCTTCTTAGGAAGAAAACCACAAAAGACTACTACTCTATTTTTGGATTTTGAGTAGTCTCAAGGTGTGGACCTCAGACATCACACCTTGCAGTTGTCTAAGCTTTATCACAGCATAGATAACAATAACTATGGCCTTGTCTACATCAGTGTCATATTCTTCTACTAAAGAGTCCAAGTGCTCATGGAAGCAACATTACCACTTTACCTACTTGCCACAGAAGTCACATAAATACCCAGAGTATTAATACCCAGCAACCTTAACATTTAACAGCATAACTCATCTGCATATGTGGTGCATCTGCTGCTCTGACCTATTGCTAGCATAGTCAAAAGAACTTCCTCTCTCTGTTTTTTTCTCTAATTTAATTTGAGGGCACTTAGTTACCCAAGTGGTGTATAAACTCTAGATAACTGTTTCACTGCTCCCATTGGAACAAGATGTGATATCCAGTGCTGATTGATTTTACCTTAAGGACTGAGCAACAGCCTCATGGCAAACCTTATTTCAGCCTTATCTTCGCAATGATGAAGGCTAGCAACACAATCCCTGTGATTCCAAGCGGCAGGCCTGCACAACTGCCTGTTGGGATGGTTGGAAAACAACCCTGTTCATTTCAAAAGCATCTCTGCTGAAATATACAGGTAAAGGTGGTGGCAAAGGGCTTTCAGACCTATAGAAATCCATATTTCTTCTTCCTCTGCAGGAATGCAAATAAGAATATTTCTATCTTGCTCTAAATACAGTCTGGATGACTGCCGTTCAAAAAATCTATTCCATTTTTTCATCTTCCTCTAAACAGAAGCTTAGATAGTACCATTCAGAATCAGCTTACTGATGACCTGCCCCACAGAAGTTTATAAAACACTGATCCAATGCCTCTGTACACAGTGAGAAGAATAAACGTAACTACCCATACAATCAAAATGTGGAAAGCCCAACTGCATCCAGTATACAAAAAAAAACAAGGTCCAATTCATCAAGAAAATGTTCTCTCAATGCTCAGCAAAGGATACAAAAAGAATAATACTGGTATTTCAATAGTTTTCCACTAAAGATACTTTTTTGTCTCCATGGCAGTAGCCAGTAGAGTCCAAAACTGCATAATTTTCATGTTACTTAGGAAAAAAAAAAAAGAAAAAAAAAAAGAAGAAAAAAAAGAAAAAAGCCTTTGCAGAGATAAAAATTCAACCCAATAACCAAATGGAAGCACTCAGGACTCACAGAGCTGTCAACATACTAAAGCCACTGTGCAAGACACTGCTGATATTATGGCAGGAGTGAAGAAACATTTTTTCACTTCCTACACAGCTATGACATATCCCTAAAAAAGAACTCAGTATGCCACAATCTATTGGACTCAGGATGTGAGTTGTGCCATTAGTCCTCTGGTGTCACATCAGAACAGTGCTGGAAAACCAACAGCAAACACCTAAATTGTCCCTATGTAATCACACACATCTATCTGGAAACCAGTTGGAACAAAAACCATTATGCATGTAAATATTTGCACAATCAAAAACTAAACAGAGTAAGTAGAATAAAAATAAATAGCAAGTAGTTAAAGACTGTTTGTACATCAGATCGTGTTTGCTGTAATTTGGGTCATCCTTGATAGAGTTGATTGTAACAAAAATACCTAAAAGGAAGCAAATCCTTTTTTCTGCTTCAGGCTCCAAATGTAGCTGGTATCCCCACTATAACTAGGAACTAAAGTTCTGAAGTTATCATTTTACTTCTATTCAAAGTTCATTCAATTCAAAGAGAGTGCTTCAAACAACTCCTGTTATGTCCTGGATGGATGTTAATACCAGGACAAAGAGAATTAAAAAACCCTAAAAATTACCTTGTCTTTGCAAGTCTATTTAATCTAGAAGTACTAAGATCTCTAGCCAGGTTGCTCAGGTGCATTTAACTTTCCCTTTCCACACCTTAATGTGATTGAAACTTCTAAAAATTTAGCCAAAATTTTCAGTGAATGTTTTTGTAAAAACATCAGCAATTTTCCACCAGTTCATTCCCCACAACTACTTGCCTTCAAGCCATGTACTACTTACACCTAAACACTCAGCAAAGAGTAGAAAACAGGCTGATCTTCCTTGCATCCCTCCCTATATTTGAAACAACTGCAAACTGTGAAAACCAAAATAACAATACTGTGTGAAGTTGGTAACGAGCTGACAAAATTATAGTTAAGAATCTCTAAGCATAAACAATTTTTAAGATGAGATTCACTATGGTCTTCACACTTCTGCCACTGAGGCTGCTTAAACCATTTCTAGCTGTTTTTATTAAATCTCTGAAAGTGGAGAGTTTTTGTTACTCAGGCCCTGAATTGTTGACTGTTTATCCCAACAAATTTTGAACACAACCCGCTCACTGACATCTATTGACCTAAAAACATAAACCAGTGATTCAACAGAACTGTTTGCTTAGGGCGCCAGTTAACTTCAACCATTATGTTTGCAACATAAACCACTGGTAAACAGGATGATGATTGATTGATTGATCGAATTATACTGAATATGATAAGTGGCCCTGAGATGACTACAGGCTTGATTCAAGCACTTTGTCTTCACAACGAGATATAAATGACTATTCATACCTTAGTTTCATTACAACGAGATTATTCAGTCTTAACCTGAATTGATTTCTGTAACTTTTAACTTTATGAACACTTGATGAGTCTGTTTCTCTCTTGTTTAACAGAAAAACACTTTCAAAACAAACAAACAAAAAAAAAGTCTGAGAGTGATGATAAACCTTTCTAAAATAGAGAACTAGAGAATATGGCTAATGGCAATGGTTTAATTTTTTTTCCTTTCCTTGGTTTGGATTCAATTATCTTATCTCTACAGTGATATTCACTGTTTTCAAAGAGAGATGGTTGCTTATTAGTAGCACTCAGGGTTTTCAAAGTGTCATAATGTATATAAATCTGAGCCATCTACTCATTTTGATTTCTTTACATGTGTTTTTTTTTTCCTTATTTTACATAGAACTTGCAACAGAAAATTAGTTAGCAGTACATATTAATTTTGCAAAGAATCCCCAAATCATGTGCATTACATCAAAAGACATGCTTTTAGGGTAGTAACATCACAACCTTGCAGTTGTTCAGCACATACAAGCAACTTAGATAACAAGATTTAATGAATTAATTTACATCTACCGATGTAAATGTGCTACAGTTCTTAGTTGTACATAAACTGCAAATTTGGAAACAACTTGAGAGCTGAAATTAAAAAACTTTTATCTCTTTTTCCTTAAATATTGCCTCAAAAAGTCATTACTGATGCTCCATGGATGCAGGTTTCTAATCTGTTTAGCAAAAATCTGTGGATACATAAAGTATAATGACATATTTTTCTACTTTGTCAGAAAACAAAAATATAACAGGAAGCCATAATGATTTATCATTATCATAGATTTATCAATCTAATGCCTTGAAGAGTTCAGCCATACACTAGTCTCTGCACAAAAAATATTTAAAAAATACATTAAAAAAAAGTCACCCAAAAACCTGTTCTCAGAATTCAGGATGTTATTTTAAGGTGGCCCAAAGTATGTTAATAAGTAAGTTAAGGCTACAGTCTTGATTTTTCATTTTTTGTGAATGATGTGTAAGTGATATGTGCACCAGTCTCTGTTTGAAGTTTGTGATAAACACAAAACTTGATTATCCAAAGAGTAAAAGACAGTAAATACAAAGTAAGATCCAAAGAAAGAATAAAAATGTTCAGATGGAAATATTACTTGCTTGGCATTAAGAACTGATGTGGATGATGATGATGTATATTGTTCACTATCAATAATTTTCTAATGAGTACCTTAGGAGGAAGATATAAATTTTCAAATCCTTTAAATATACACAAGCTAAGTTCAGTAACACTTGCTAGAAGCAAAAAAAAATAGGCTTTTCTTCTGGTTACCTATATCAGCAGAGATCAATCTCTCCATTTTTCAGTCCCAGGAATAGTTTTCTATTAAAAAAATCTAAAGTATCCTGTGCTATTTTATAATTATTCCTACTTCTTGGCACAGTCATGATCCCGGATAATTTATAAGATGATAAAAAGTAATTACTAGTGGGAGGCATTCATTATTAATTTATTGTGTGTCCTTACACGACCATACTTAGGCCTTCACCTTGTAATCATGCCTCTACCTGCCTGATGGCAAGCATGGCTAGTTCTCAGGACTGAGGCCATAAATGAACTTCCATGTAGAAGCCTGACCAGACCTCTCATAAGACAAAACTTGCTCTAGACACAAGGGGAGACTTGCTAAATTTTGCTCCTGCAAAGCCCTTCCTACCATGCAAGTTTTTTTCTAATGCCATGGAAAGAGATTCAATAGTTGATGGAATCTTATTTTTGTTTGCTTTAATAATACAGTTTAAAATGATGTTTGGAACAAAGTATTACACATTTCATGTGTATTTGCTTTGATTACACAGAAGGAACTGTTCTGATTACACAGCAAGAAAAGTGAAAGAAGAAAATAGAGCAATGAAGTTTAAGAGTTCATTTATTTAATAGTCGCTGGTATACAGATTACAGTGGCAAATTTTTCAACTCATCAGAATTTCATATGAAGAGATACAAACCACTAATTAAGACAGAGGAATCCAAGTCTCTGTTATATATAAACTACATAGATGAAAATGAGAGGAGCATCTGCTCAAGCTGGAATATTCACAATGCATAAAGCAGTAAGTCTGTGAACAACTAAACACTCTGTAAATGTAGAAAGATTTTGGAACAATATATAATCTATGAACTACAGAGTTACAAGGAGGAGTGGCTGGAAAAAGTTCTTACTTCACCACATTTCTGAACATACCAATTTGTTATAGGATTTTTCCTCAAAACACAGCAAAGAAAAAATAACCAATGATTAAAACAGAAACAAATGTAAACACCTACAGCAAACAGTCTGTTCTTTACGAACTACCAATAAGCTTCACACAGATCATTTTAATCATAAAAGTTAAGTCTGCTCTTGTATGAAAAACTCTGCTGCAAATTTGGAAAGAAATCATAAGAACCTTCACTTGGTTCATTGTAGAACATACTTTAAAGAAAAGAGCATTAACATGATTTAAGAATTATATACATGCAACTTACCTAAGTAGGTATAAATAAGCCATAAATTTAGTACTTATGATCACAGAAGTTTGAGGTAAATAGTTACCTTTCACAGAAAACCCTCTTTCATATTAAAGAAAATACAAAAATAGAAGCATAGTAAATTTTACTGAAAAAAAGAAAAAAACAGCCGTTGTTCTTGTTTTAAATTGTAAGGAAGTCTCTCTCTCTGTCACTCAGGGAGTGCAAATACTTATCAAAACCAAACAAGAAACACCTATAACACATTACATTAAGGGAGACCCTGGTTCCAGCTCCCACCCCTAGGCTCATAGTTCCACAAGAATCTTTACTGCAAAGAAACCTGCTGACCTTTTCTTAAGCCTGACATATCTGCTGTGTGCTGACTGACTTTGAAATTCAGTAATAAAAATGCCTTGAGGCTCTGAAAGTCCCTTTTCATTAGGACATGAAATTCCACTCATAGCCACCTGTAAAAAGAACCATTAAAATGTAGATTAATTTAAAACTAATTTCCTTCCTTCCTTCCTTCCTTCCTGCCTTCCTGCCTTCCTTCCTGCCTTCCTTCCTTCCCTCCTTCCTTCCCTCCTTCCTTCCTTCCTGCCTTCCTTCCTTCCTTCCTTCCTTCCTTCCTTCCTTCCTGCCTTCCTGCCTTCCTTCCTTCCTTCCCTCCTTCCTTCCCTCCTTCCTTCCTTCCTTCCCTCCTTCCTTCCCTCCTTCCCTCCATCCATGTTTTTTTCTAAAAACCACTGAAAACAATCTAACAAACAAAACTACATGATTTCTGGAGCCAGGCTTCACTGTACTAGAGGAGGAGCATTTACTACATTTAGTAACTTGGATACATCTTGCAATTTGCAAAATAAAGAAGAAAAGGCAGGCTTTGCAATGGAAATGATAGTAAATGATGGTGTTTTTATTTTTATATTTTTAAAATTAATTTCTCCAGAGAGAACTGTTTGTGTACTTGTGTTTCATAAAGCTCAACTCTTACATCAAGCAAAATGCTTGATTTAATGTTTTTTAAAAATTATGAGTTAAATTTATTTTTTTTTTATTTTAGCTGATAACTGCCAATCACCTGTCCAGTCTTGATTCAATTTACAGTAGTTTTATAGCACAGTAACTCCAATGTCTTTCAGAAGTTCTACACCTGGGTAAGGGATTAGAATAAGGATCACAGATGTAATTAAATTGTTTAATTTAGTTACATCCTAGGGATTATACCTTATATCTCAGAAAAGGATATTCTTCACATTCCCATTTCAATCACCTTTCTCTAGATTCATTTATGAGCCTCTGACTGAACATCCAATATCATGCTTATTAGCTTCTACTCACCACTTTACAAAATGGCAACCATAAAAACCGGGAATCCTGAAAACCTTGTAGTAACATTTCTGTAATATTTTTACAACACAGTCCATCTATCTAAATTTTATATGGAGATTTCACCATTTAATCTTTCCAGTCTTATACTCGCTTTCCTTTGAGTTACAAGAAACCTCCTTTTTCTTTGGGTATGTATTTATTTACAGAAATACAAATTTAGGTAATGTTACTTATTGCTAAAAACAAATATGGTTTATAACATAGAATCAGATCTTGGTAGTCCTGGACTCTACTCCTGACCATCTCTAACTTAATGCAAATATCTGTTCCTACATCCTGGCATCAAAAGCAGACAGGTTCTTCCTTGGTGCCAGGAAGGCCTATGTTCCTTAATTTTCAGTCCTACAGGAAATTAATTGGAATATCCACGCTGGACCTCAGCAGGTTATCTTATTTACATAACTAAAATGACAAACTCTAAAGTACAGAAATGTTACTGTCTACAATGTAATGAAAACATGTTGCTGATTTTTGACCATAATAAAATAAATTTAAAGCTTTACTAATTTTTTCATCCTTTTCTACCATGGAATAGGAAAATTCTTTCTATTTTCACACCGCTCACAGTATGGCAGAGCATAAGATCTGAGATGATGATGATGATGATGATGATAATAATAATAATAATAATAATAATAATAACAACAGTAATAAACTCTTGAGAACTAAAGCGTGCCACCTTCAAAGGTTTTCAGAAAAAGCTGATGGCACAGTAAGAGTACACGCCAGAAGTACATCTCCCTGTCTATCACTAACTCCAATACTTACCTAAGGCAGAAAGGAGCTTACATATGACCAAATAAGACAGACCTCTGTTCACTCACTATGAAAAATGGGGATCCACAGTTGTGTATCTTCAAAACTATGCTTAGAGTCTAAATCAAAAGACTTCAACAGAAAGATGTTCTGTAATAATCTTTTTGAGTGTTATCTCTGTATTGAAATTAATTACTTATGTTTGTAAGATGCTGACTTGAAAACTCATCATTCAAAACAAATTTTAAGTTCTGGATTTTTTTTTCATTCAAATCGGAGCCTGAAACAACAAAAAATTACATCTGTTAATAGATTATATATTGTTTAAAGACAGGATTCTGCCTTTAAATAGAAAAGTATAGAAACCTGATCTCACTTTTAATGTTTCTATTGGTACATCACCACGCACCAGAAACCACCTGTATTACAATCTCCCTTAATATCTATAATAATCAGATAATTTAGTTCTATAATACATTTAATAGATACAATAAGGGATGAACTTTACAAGACTTTATGTGGACTGAAACTGCCTGAAGAGATCCAGAAGGTCACTCAAAAGAAGAGTTCATTTTTTAATGAAGAGTTAAATCACCAATTACTAAGTGAAGACATTCAAAAGCAATGTTAGTATATGAAAGATATTCTGAAATGACACTGCTACAGCACTATCTGTACATTAAATGCCCACTATTCTATCACCCCTGTTTGAGGTATTTCTGAAAATCAATAGTCCCTAAAATTATGTTACCATTTTCAAGCTATTTTTTCCCACTTGCTCTCAAAGCCAACTCATTCATCACATTTAAAGCTACCAATACTAGTTTAGAATAAAAATTTCATCCCAGCCATTACCATATTTCTTTTAAAAGCTTCTGTTAGCAAGCGAGGGTTTATGTGAAATACTGAATGCATGGGAAAGAAAGCTTGACTAGTCTAAGAAATCTTCTAGACTGAGTCTAGAAAGTCATGTTTTCTAAAGTATTTTTTAAGCATGCTTAGAATATTTTACATGAAATCTAGCATATTTACACAGTTTCAGTTTGTGATTATCATGTAGTCCTTTGAACAGGTTAACAGCAATGATGGAAAAAATTAATGATTTCTTATATAGACTGTTAAGACTGTGTTTATACTTCCAAAAGGTTTGTGGGTTAATCAATTTCATTTGAAGAAAAGTAATGAAAAACAAGCAACATCAGTTCAACACCCTGAAAAATAGACGGCCTTGCACCTAGACAATGCAAGAGCAGTGGACTTTAGTGAACTGCCAAGAAGAATTAATCCTGAGGGCAATCTCACAGGAAAGCACAGACATGTGTTTTGGTCTGCTGAAACTTTAAGCAAGGCAGAACATCCAGCACTGGAACTTACTGGTGGAGGTTCATGTGATTTCTTAAGCTTTAGGAAACAAGTCATGTACACTCACAAGCACAGATCTCCATTTCAGTTCCACTTCATTCTACAAGTAGGAGAACTAGAAACTACTTAGGGCACTATGAATATTGGGAATTATTTTATATCTGAGATTATGGGCCACTCCCACATCTGCCAAAAAACATTAGGTGATCTACTGATTAATTTTCCAAAAATGCTTTCTTTGGAGAATTAAATTACCTTTGTAGATGCAGTAAAATCTAATCACTGCATTTTCTGAACATGTTCCCTAGGACTCTCTTATAAATATTAATGCACAAAATCAGGGGCCAAGCCATCCCAAAATTCATACACTGTGTATAAATTTAGAAATCTTAATGTGGTATTAGCACACAGAAACAGTAAACATCACACTTAGTTTTTAATACATTTAAATGTTGAGTCTTTTTCAGTAGAATACTCCCAAGGGCCCTAATTAACCAAATGAAGATTTTTCAGACTAGCAAAGCAGCTAGATATGTAGATGAAAATACAGGCTAAGTAGTTTGAATTTTCACCAGTGAGAAGCATATGTTTTAATAGCTGTGCTTTGTAGATGCATGAGGTGAAGTGACATATATTTTCTTTTTATTGGGTAGAAACAGGTTAGATAAGGTTCTTTAACATGAAAACAAAATACCTGTCAATTCTCCCAGTTGTGGTTATATTAACATAAATTAAACTATTATAACTAAACAACCTGCAATGCAAGAGAGGAAGATTCAAAATTGATTGATGTCTGGCATCAGATAGGCAAGATCTTGGCTTCATGCTTATTCGGAAATTAATGACAGTGATTTGTTCCTCAGATGACAGGTAGAATAAAATTTAAATTAAATAAACTTGAAATACCACAATACTAAACAATACGAATCAAAGATGTCCAGTAAATGAAAATAGTTTCATCCACTCAGTAGATTAGCAGACAAGTCTCCCACAGAAATCACTTTGGCTGTTTAATTCATTAATCAAAGTCTTAGAAAGGCTGTTTAAAACTACCATGGCATCTATCTTTAGAGCAAATATGTAAGTAAATACAAATATTACTCTTTATTTTGAGTGAGCTCCTGGATGTATCTTTAATTCCTAAATGTTAGTCTCCCTAAGCACACTTCTGTTGATATTTTAGTATGCCCCTAAAGGAAGGACCATGAACAGAGAATTTGTCACAATGACAGAAAAAAAAATTCTTCAGGGTATACACATGATTGAAGCATTTTATACATTCATAATAACCTCATTTTTTTCTAAAATAAATCCCACTGAACAAGAACAGTACTAACAGGCATTTTTAAAGGAGAAATTAAAGAATATTTTTAAAGTTTGCTGACATGTTGATATGTGGGCATATATTGTGTATATTATTTATCCAGTTCACATATACATATATGCACAAGGTTAAATGTGTATTTTTAATTTAAAAAGAAGCATCACTGGTTTTTGCTGCCTGACTGTTTCAAAGATGGGAAGACAGTTATTTTTCATATGTAAGTACAAAGCAAAACACTTCTTTGTTACAAGAAAAACAGAGTTTTGCTTTTACTGTTCTACATTAAAAAAAAAATACATATGATTCTACTCTTCCATTGAATTGTATGAGAATGCTACAGATGGTTTGTCACATCTCGATTAGCTCATTTTTCACAATGCTCTTGTGACACTCTGTATCACTTACACAAGGTTTATTTGTCAAAATCCCATAGCACCTTTCTGACAACAGATGTTTTGAAATTCATCCTATTTTGCTTGGCAAAGACTTATTTTAATGGATTTGACAGTATGATTTCAGTGACAAATTCACCGGTCATTCACCTCAGTTTAGAAAAACTAAAACCAGACTCTGGTAAATGTTCATTTTTTAACTCTCATAATGTATTTTAAACCAATCAGCCTTATTAAATGTGGTTTGCTTGGGTTTTTCCACAAATGATTATTCACTCAAAACTATCCTTCATAAGATGTTTAAGTGATGACTCCTGGTTGATTGTTTCTTCAATTTCCCTCTTAAATAGAATGCAACTTTGAATCCACAGGTATTCTTTCCATTTATCCATGTATCACTTTGTGCATTAGGAACATAGATAGTAAAAGCTATGATAGTAATTTTTTTCAGCAGGAATTGTTACAGATGAGCAGTAATTCTGAGAACTTAATGTAAACCAATGGATAAATATCACCACATCTCCTCATGAATGAAAATAAACTGAGGGGTCTGACACTGCAGATTTTACTGGTGAAGAGCCCTTGTTCTGGTTATTCCTGCTGATATGTTCTGTGTCAGTGGTACAGGTTAACAGCGGAGTTATGTTATAATTCAGTTCTCTTATTCAGGAATGTGACAAAGTGAAAAATGAAATTCATGAAAAATGAATGAATTAAAAAGGATGAAATCAAAAGTCTCTTTAAAGCCCCTTCTCACCTAAAAAAAAAATATTTGGCAGTGCTGCAAGACAGTAATCTCCTCCTCAAATGGTAATATTGTCAAATACAGAGTTTTCTCCCAAATAAGACTGCACAGGTGGTCAAGCACAATTGCTGTTAGCAAATCTCCCTAAACTTGTTTTCCTGAAGAGTATCACTTATAAAAATCCACCACCATAAACCAGATACTCTAGTCTTTTAAAGCACACACAGACTGCTTAAAAAAAAAAAGCCACCATAAATTTTGCCACTCACATTTTCCTGCTCATATTCACTGTATCCCTGACTATCCAAAAATGACAAGATTTGGCTTATGTTAGGAGTTACAACAAATAATTTTACTGCAAGAAAGCCATGTAAAAATAAAATTGTGTGGATTTTTTTGATCTGTTTTTAAAATGTGAGCCATGGAAAAGAAGGAGAAAACACCAATCAGGACAGTTCCCTGATTATGCTGAAAATTATCTTCCAACCCAACCTAAAGAGGAGCTGTAGTATACATACCAAACCACAACACATGGTGGCATTCTGTATAATGTAACAGAGGGTGGTTTGTACTTTATCATTGCCTGGTAGGTATTAGCCATGTTTCAAGTGATACTTAACATTTTCACTCCTCACAATAAAATCCTTTCATTATAAAACTACTTGTTTTCTGAGGACATAGAGTAAGCCATTACCATTTTTGAATGCTGTTGAATACCACAAAATTTTAAAAAGATTGCAGAAGTCACTGCGACACCATTTTACTCCTTTTATTTCTAGGGTTCTAATACAAAGTATTGGGTAGAATGCAGTCACCAAGGTACCAGTTTTCTCCGCTGACTACTGATCATCTACCCTGAAGAAAAACTGCCTGCAAAACCTCCTGGTCTGCAAGGCCCTGGCTGGGAAGGGGCAACAGGCAGGTGTACCTGCACCTGGGCACCCACAGGGATGCCGAGAAGCTCACCCACAGCTGCCGGCTGTGCCTCACCTCTCACTGTGCTCACTGGGAAGTCACCGAGCACTGGGGAGCGGGACCCCTTCACTACAGACAGGCTGCGCCTGCCAAAACCATACTGGTGGCTCAGGGAAGGGGCTGGCGACGGGCGGCCCCCGGGCACCGGACACCCAAAGCGCTGTGCGCTCTTTGTCCTTCAGAGGGATGCACAAACGAGAGGGGGAGGCGCGGGGCGGCGAGCAGGGCTCCCCGTGGGGCTTCCTGCCCGAAACACACCTGTCGTGACCCACGGCGGAGCCCCGGCGCACACAGCCAGGCAGCAAGGCTGGCCCCGGGGGTGCCGACAGCGGGTCCGCAGGCTGCCGCCCTCCCCAGCCCGCGGAGCCCTTGGCCCGCTGCCGGGGAGCCGGGAGCCGCCGGCCGGCAGGACCCGGGGCGGCGCCCGGCCCGGGAAGTTTCTCGCCACAGGTTTCCCCCTCCCGCCCGGCCCCCGGAGCCCGCGGGAGGGCCCGGCCACAGGGACGCACCTTGGCGCCGCAACCGCCGCTTCTTGAGCCCGAAGATGCGGACCTTGGAGAAGATGTCCACCAGGTTGCCATTGCAGAGCCCGCGGTTCTTGTTGGGGCTGTTCCGCCTCCTGCTGGCCGAGGGCCGGTCCCAGTGCTGCTCCCTCGCCTGCCGCTTCTGGCGGATCAAGCCGCTGGCGATGGCCGCTGCCATGGCTGTTCGCCGGCTCGCCCACGCCGGGCAGGGAGGAGGGAGGCGGCGAGGCGCTCAGCCCCGGCGGGGACCCATCCCCGGGGGCGCGGGCGAGCGGGAGCCTCCTCCGGCCCGAGAGCTGCTGCGGAGGGGCACCCGCACCCTGCGGCCGGCGGGAGCTGCCGCCGCCGAGGGTCACCGCATGGGTGCCCCGCCGTCCCCCCCGCCGTGTCCCGGCGCAGGGACACCCGCTCGGGCGGCTGTCTGCGGGCGGGCTGGCGGAGCGGAGCGGCGCCGAGCGAGCGGGTCTCGGGGCAGAGCCGCGCCCGGTCGGCTCCGGTCGGGTCGGGTCGGGTCGGGCCCGCCAGGCAGCGTCGCCTCTCCGGGCTGCCCCTCAGCCCCGAGCCGCCGCCGGCCGCTCGCCCGTCACTGCCATCGCCACGGCCGGGGCGGCTACCGCCGCCTCTTCCCGACTCCCGCCTGATGATTGCCAAGTGCTTCAGAAATCAGCATCTGGAGAGAGCAATCTTCTTCTCCGGGGAGAGCTGTAATCACGGCTCCTCGGTCCCACCCCGCTCCAGCCTCCCCTACACACACACACACACACACACACACACACACACGCACACGCACACACACAGATACGCACACGCACACACACAGAGGCACACACACACAGGCACGCACCGCTGGAGGGTTTTTTTTGTCCTCCCCAAGGCAAGGGGCGGTGAGGGTGTAAGCAGTGGAGGAGGGGGAATGGGAAAAGGCAGAAGAAAAAGCACAAGCGGGGAGAGAGGCGGAGGGACGGGGTGATGCTGATGTGATTTTCTGGTGGGAACCGGGAGGTTCCCGGTGGATCCGCCGCCAGCTGCCTCTGCCACCCCCCGCCCCCCCCCCCCGTAAAGGTTTCCGGGTGCCTTCGTGCGGGGCTCCCTTCCCGGGGGAAGAAGGAGGGCCCTGCGCGCTGCCGGAGGGGCGTATGGCCCTCCCCGTAATCCTTCGCCCGCCCCGGCACACCGAGGATCCCTCGCACGCACCCTCTCCAGCTCCCCGGCAGCCGCTCCCTGCCGGCCTCACCCGGCGGTGACACGGGCACCTGTCCCCATCCCCAGGCGGGGAAGCCGGGGGGCAAGGCAGGCGGCTGAGGAGACACGGCGCTCCGCCAAGGGCACCCTGCCCCGCGCAGCCCCTCCGCCTGCCCGCAAGCCAGGAACGGACCGAGCAGGAGGTGAAATGTGGAGGGAGACGGGGCTCTGCCTCACAGGAAGGTTTTGGAGCCGTGAGGAAGAAGTACATCTACGGGGCTGAGGGGACTTTAAACCAAAATTCCAAAGGGATTGTAGCATGTAGCACGCACAAAGAGCAGGTGGATTTACTGCTCACCAGCACCGTGTAAAATTACAGGCTATGTTTTGGAGCACTTAGGGCAGCACCAGCCAAGCTCACTAGACACAGAACACCTAAGAAGTATCTGCCCTGAGAAGTTCACAAGGCACTGCAAATAGTAAATACCATGTAAAATAAGACACCCCACTGCTTTCCTTTCATCTTTTCCTGTTGGCTCGTCTCTCTTTTCAAATAATGGTCCAAAGTTTTTCAGATTTACTTTCTGGAAGCCTAATGGTTAAACTTCCTGAAGTTGTAGCTAGCCAGAGGAAAGTAGAAGAAGGAAACAAGCAGCTACACAGAAAAATATGAAGTTATCCTATAAAGAAGGGCAGATGCTTGCACAGGCAACTACGATGTAAAATCTACTTTTATACGGTTTTCACAGTACTCTAATTTCTTATTAGATGGTTTTGTGGGGGAGTTGTTTGTTTGTTTGTTTTGTTTTTCTTTGTTGTGTTTTAAACAGGCTTGGAAGTGTAAATATCCATCCAGAAAAATTCACCGCTTTGCAATACAGAACCTAGTATGTAATAATAGGTTCTTGTTTCGGCAGAAGCTTCAACTTCTGTGATATTGACCATTTTTCTCCTAAATCCTTTAATCTACAAAGCGCTATTTTTATACAGAGGGCAAAAGTGTATGGTGGGAACTCCAGTATACAGGGATTTTGTATTAATACTAGACCAACTAGGAACAGAACATGCACAATCGGATCTGGATAATACATTTTAATTCTATTTAAAAGTGTCTCTAAAGAGATTCAGCTTAGACTCGTTGGATTTTCTATCTGGCAATTTTTACAGAGCAGCAATTTCCTTACAACGGTCACAATTGCCTTAACTAATGCAATTAGACAGAGAGGTGGTTATTTAAAAAACAAATAAATACATTTCAGTGTAGCGTTTTTGCATGCTGCTTTCTTTCTTCCTTCCTTCTCAAAAGTGGACAAGACACGGAGTGGCCTTCCTTAAGACCCCTCGAGAGGGAAGCGCTCCTCTGAGAGCCGCCCCAGTGGCGTCCCCGCCCGGTCCCCGGTGCCCGGTCCCGTCCCGGTCTGTGTCTGCCTGCAGCACCACGGACAGCGGAGCAGCGACCGGCCCCGCACGGCACACGGACACGCCGACCCCATCGCCGGGGAGCTGACAGGACACAGCCCAAATTCAGCTCGACTTGCCTGCTGGCTCCAAACAAAGGAATGAATGAGAGGGAGTAGAGTGGAATAGAGGCCAACCACCCACTATCTCTCACTTTCTTAGGAATGCAGAGATATAATACATACATATAACCCTAACATTTGCATGAGAAACTCTCTCCAAAAAGGTATGAGTCCCAAGTTCCTCTTTATAGTATCCGATGATGCTATAAAGTAGATACGCTATCCACTACTATTGTTCCTTTCTATATTTTCTTTCAAACACTGGGCCCTTGCCAAAACACACTGACATTTCTCAACAACATGATGCTCAGGGTGATGGCAAAGAAAAGCAAAAGAGAGGGCGAAAATGGGCAGAATGCCTATAGACACAGAGAAAACGTGTTTCTTACTCCAGAGATTAAAAAAAATAATAAAATAAAAAGCTTTGTACTCACATCCCAGAAATGCAGAGCAGTTGTTTACAGCTTGGGGTTTTACAAAGAAAACTCAAGAGAGCCATCTGGCGTCCTAACCTGTGATAAAATGTGTGCAGTTCTAGTCAAAGTGAAGGTTCTGTTAACAGATGGATTGTACAAGTATGAACATATCAGTTACCTTAAAGACTAGGAACTACATGAGAATATGCGTTTAGGACAAATGGATATATCTTAGTTTTGACATTTTCTACATTAAAACAGAGTTTTATTTCTGATTAACAAAACTCTGGATATGAAAACAAATTATTAAAAGCCAAAGAGAGGGAGAAAAATTTTCAGTGCTTTCTATTCTCCCATCTGTTAATTTCTTACTGGCAAGTTAACACACACTCCACACAAATTATCTCCTCGCAGATATCCTGAAAACATTCTTGATATCAAAACTGAACCAAAATCAATCAAATAAAGGCCAAAGTTCTTCAGCATATATTTTCATATATGCCAAAATATATCAAGCATGTATTTTCTACAAGTGTAAAATATCAGACTATTACATTACTACTAAACATGTTTAAGTTCCATGAGCTATAGTGAAGTCTTTATTGCACTTGCTTGCAAAGAGTAGGGCACACACAGCTCACTTTCCCAGTTAAATACACTAGAAGAAGATGAGATAAAATTGGCTTACATTCTAGAAGTCATTAATAAAGTACAGTGAATCTAGATGTTCTTTCAGACTCTACAGAGTTGAAGATTGGTTTGGGTCTTTGAAAATGTTTGGGTTTTTTTCCTTTGGAAGAGCCTGTGTTCCATAGTAGCAAAAGTATTAGCACCTTACTCCTTATACCATTCAAAATAGATAGGATGGTCTAGGGGTAAAAATATCAACTTAGGCCTAACAATTGAAAGGCATGCATGAAAGTACATCAAGACCACTGGGAGAATTCATTATTCCAAGAATAGACATTTCAGGAGTGGAAAAATTACTTGTTTCTAAATTGTGATGGATTTATTTAATCACTCTTGTGGTGCTTCTGATCAGACTGCAGACTGATTGCCAAAGTACTGTTTCCAGCTGAAGTTGTGAGTCTGATTTGTTGCTTCTGATTAAAAAAAAAAAAAATATTGAAGGTTGCTGGTAGTTTTGGTGGACCATAATGAGTGTCTAAATTCAATGTACATACTAAGACCCCTCTACTCCCCCAAATATAATAAGAAAATGTGATACAGTCCTACAAATAGGTTTATTCATGTAATTACAAACTGGTATCTTCCCAAGGCACACAGTGTGTACATATGGGGTGGATAGGTGTCAGTATGCAACAGTAATTTTCATTTTTTGATGTAATTTTCTTGGGTGAAAAAGATGGAGCGAGAGAAATAATGACTTGAACAAGGTGAAACATATAATCTATGTTCTTACTGCATGGTTTGGTATTTAATTGTACAAAACTGAATAAGCTAGAAAAAAACATTTGTCAACTTAAAAGATTATATTTTTCATGAGCAGACCAGTATGAACATATTAAAACATAGATAAAAGTTCCCTTTTCAGATGAGTTATGTGCATTCTATGTTTGTAAGAAGACTAGTACGGAATGTTTGTGCAATGAGCTGTAAAGAGTTTAAATTAGGTCAGTTTAATATGTTCTTGTCCATTAATCTGGATATAATTCTCCTTATAAGTTATTGTTAATTTCCCAAAAGGCAATGTACAATGAAGCACTGAAATTTAAAATCCTTAACACCCTGAACACTTGATGCTTATCAATTAGACTTTGAAGAACATCAATAATTTGTTAAACATGATAATATGCTTCCCAGAATTTGGATTTCTATCCTTTCACACTTTGTGTCAAAAGCACTCAGCTTTCAGTCTTAGCATTCACAATGTGCTTGAGGAGCCAAAATCATACCTCTTAAAATTTACTAAATACATAGAAGGTCCTATGGAATCACTTGTTTAAACAGGTCAGGTGAATCCCTTTAATTAAGACAAAAGTAAGCTTCCAACATGTTGTTCAAAGGACTGTACATATTTTAGCCAACTTCTTCACAGGCTTTGGACTTATTTGACCTTATGTATCCAACTCATAAGAAAAAACATTAAAACAATTCCTGTATATACAAGAATAAGTTAATGCACCATGCAAGGAAGTTCAGCATTAGATGACTGGTTATGCAGAGAGCTATCACAAAATTATATTCAAATACATAACACTATTCAAATACATAACACCTACGATGCTGCCTGTAGCAGCTCAGGTGCAATACTTCATCTGCATTGACCATTCACTTCTTTCACATATTTCATTCATTTCTTTCACATATGTCCTGAGATACATCTGTAACTCAAAGGACTGAGTACCTCTATACTAGATATTTTCTTACTCCTCAGACATTACATAATTCTTAGATTGCTTGGGTGTGCTTTTGCTTTTTTTGACTTTGCTGTCCCCCTTCCCTATCCAGTGCTAAATTGCAGTGATTATCCTGCAGTACTGAGTCTCGTGAATAGTCCCATGTCAAGTAAAATACTTGCTTTAATTCAGAGTTTAATTTTTTACTCCACGGGCTAACTCCTCATCCTTCAACAGGGGAAAAAGGTGGATGAAAATTCTTAACTCAGTTTTTAACAATTGATTTTTCAGCCAGATAAGATGCCTGACTACAGCTGCTAACTTTTGGCAGAGCTCCTGTGACATCTTCCATGACTCTTCCTGTTTCTCATTCTATCTGCCCTCTACTTTTGATACCAATTCTTTTGAGACCAGGTGAACAAAAGAAACCAGCTGGGTTGACAGGAGTATCTGAACAGCACACAAATCATATGAGGATCTCCAAAATAGCTCTCCCAGGCCCAAGTCTCTTTTAAACAGTTAACAACAGTGAAGGAAGAAAAAAATAAAAAAAAAAAAAAGAAACAAGATCACTTTCAGTGTATAATCAAAAAAAGTAATTAAAACCTAAATACATTGTGGTTTCTGCAGTGACATATGTAAGATTTTAAGTTATGAATTTATCTCTATAAAGAGATGTTCATAATAACAGAAACACGTTACCAATAATTTTGTTCTTACTGAAGCCAAGAGCAGATCTGCCACAAGACTGCTTCAAACAAGGCTCTAGTGACACAAGCCAGAAAAAGGACTTTAATGAAAGAAAAACAAACACAAACACCACCCCCCCACCCCCCCCCCATCTTTAGTCCACACAGCTGCAGAGAGCAGTTTAAGATTTAGAGGCCTAAAAACAGCATGGAGAGCTCCTTCATTAATATGCACAGCTTAAGCCAACATCTGTTGCATTTACTTATCTAGCCACAGCAGGACTTGTCTGCTTTGCCTGACTTCTGAAACATGCAACAGACTTTGCTGTCATTCTCTCAAGTAACTGAAAGTCCCTGTAAGGTGAGTCTGCTTAATTTTGTTCTACAGAAACAGAGGAAACGCTGTTCCTAAGAAATTCAGTCTCTGCACTGAATTTTCTCTGGAGTCAGTACAGCTGGCAGAGCATGTAAGCTGCTATACCTGTTTCATGATACTCTGCAGTGAGGATTTCCTGCACCTAGGACATACTTACAGGTGGATTTCTTGCTCTCCTTGAAACAAATATGAAAACACATGTCAATATGAGAGAAATTATGCAATATTTCTGAGCCCTTAGAACAAGGAAGATGCTGGATTTTGACCATCTCACAGAGATCCAGGAGAAAAAGCACTTAATGTCCATTAAAATAAAACACTGAACAGAAAAGATAGTATGAGCAGAGATATACATAAATTGCTATCTTGAGAAGCAGATGGATGATTCCCCTCAAAACACATCTAATGATCTTATAAGTATAAAAAGTTATTTTTACCACTGACAGGAAGAACTGGAGCATGTCTGCCCATGCTCTTGAATGCACGCATGCACACACAAACTCATCCACAACACCACTTTGTTTCCTGGAAGAAAGAATGAAAAATACTCCCTGCCAAATAATCTAGGCAAAAAATGGTCTTATTTTCTTCTGTGCAACCTAAAATTGACAGTGTGATTAATTTCACAAAATAACTTTTAGATAATCATCTTTTTTTGCAATTATTCTACTATTAATTTTTAATAACTTTTGCTTTGCAATCTCTTTGATACGATTTTTTACAAGAAAAAAAAACAAAGAAGAAAAAAAACAAACAAAAAACCCTCCAAAAACAACAAAAACACCCCACCAAGACACAAAAAACCAAAACTAGCATCCTGTTATTTTCTTGTTCAAGGGGGAATACAGTATTTCTCTGGGTACTGAAGGGAGAAAATGAGAGATAGTGCCATATTCATCCAAAGGGTGCTCCTTGAACCCCTCTCAGATCTAATCACATAGACATATCCCTTCCCTTGTGGTTCAGACACAATCAATATTCTCTGAAAAGTGTCCTGTTCTGTGTTCCCCTTTCCAAACAAACAGAAAATTCAGTGCATTGTCTAATATTTTATTGAATGTAATAAATTAATGACAAACATAAATCTCTGAAAAATAAGTATGGCAAGCTTCTTTTTAGTTAATCTAGATTTTCAGAAGTATCTGACAAGCTAATATTTGTTCATATTAGCATAGGAACAGGTTGTTCTTTTCTCCCCCTCAATGTTTATGTTATTGTGTATTATTTTCTTTGACTGAAAGATTTTCTTTGCATTAACACACTATTGTTTAGAAAAAGATGCAAAGAAATCTATTAGGAAAAAAAAAAAAATGCCAGGAGGAAACTTTTTAGATATCAGCCTTCTCTTTCCTCTTTAATAATCAGTTTAATTCAGCTCTAGCTTCATTTACAGCAATGGTACTTGCTGTATTAGCATTTCCATTTCACTTCTTCCGAAACAGAAACATTGATTTCTTCTATACTTCAAGTCTTAAAAAAAACCTAACAAAATCAGTAATGAATGCTTTGACATGAAAAAAAAAGAATTTAATAACTTCTGCTTACCTATCTTGTTACTTATATGATCAAGAACATCAAGACTAATTTCATAGACTTTTGCTATCTTTTTATTTATTTTGTAGACATGATAGATAGAATATAACGAATACTAGAATTATTTTTAAATCCTGAAAAAATTCCTGGCTATTAGTTCAAATACCATAGCATTTATTATTATGGTAAATGTGGTATTATTTATTATTACTTATTATTAAAAGTGGTAACAACATGAATACTTCTAACATAGTGACCTGATTTTATAACCCATTCTTACAAAGCCAATACAAAATATCTGTCAGTTAAGACTTAACTCATCAAAACCTTTCAGCATAATATCTCTCGAATGTGCAGTGCAATTATCTGATTTGCCAGCAGTGGACACTGTTTGTCTAGTTATTCACAGATATACTGACTGAGGAATATCTTGCAACACATACTGGCATATTTTTTCTTTTATTCCTTGAACTGCAAGTAATTAAATATAAAAAAAAAAAGAAAAAAAATGAGTTATTGGTACCAGACACAAGCTGAGTAAAGATTGTGTGGTAAGAATATTTTTCAACATCTGTGTAATACAATACTGCCCTTTTCTTAGAAAAACAAACAAACAAACAAACAAAAAACAAAAAGAAACCACCAAAGAAACCAACTTTAGGAAAAATAAATATAGGCTTATTCACATGGGGTTGCTTTTTATCTTAACCATAATAATTTCAAGTCGTAGAAGATGTTCTGATATAAAAAAAATAATTCTTTGTTTGTATTTTTCACAGAGTGATGTTTATGACAATGAAACTGTACAGCCTTTGCATTTTCTAGAAAATTCTTGCAAATAATGAGATGAGCAAGCTAAAAAATTCTAAGGATAATATTTTCTTCAGTATCCCATACCATTTGTTGAATAAAACAATTGTTCAAGATCTGCAAAGGATATGTTTTACCCAGTGATATTTTTACAGGTACTTTGACATTTAGCTGAAGAGTAGGTTTTTTGTTAGGATGAAAGAATAGATAGCTATAAGACCAACACAAAGAGTTGCAGAAGGTTTAGTACAAATCAGCCTAGCTAGTTGGAAGACAGTTTCCATTCATCTTAAAAACAGAAAGTAAGTCTAAGCATTTAAATAAAGCCATGCACAGGTTTAATCACATATAATATTATCTTAGGCACTATTGAAAAAGTTGCAGCAATTTCAATATTTCAGTATTCGAATGATTCATTAAGCTCCTACTAAAATACCTATCAGTTTAATTTAAAATAAATGCAGTTCTCATGTAAGAATGTCCAGTATCTTAATAGCATAATTAGCTAATTTTCTGCCTAATGCAGCTGAAACTTCATAAACAAGGCCCAACAGTCTGCTGCCAGCACATGTACACAGGACACCCACAACATCTATCAGAACTATGTTTTTTGTCATATGAAAAGTCAGTTGTATTCAGTGGCGGGATCATTTGAGATCTGCCCAAGACTATTGTGAAATTGCCTACCAGAAAGCTGGGAACTTCAGATGTACTGGTGTGAGATCTAGCTTCTAGCAGGCTGCATTCCAATCTCTGAGAACCTGGAGTATCCACTTGGTCAATTACCTTCTCAGCCTTTTATTTTGCATATAAAAGTGACTTAGAAGTCATTAATACATGAACAGGCAACAAGAATATTTGGACTGAACTCGGAGACTGCTGAAACTTCCTTCCAGTCACTTCAGCTCTTCAACCGGCTCAGGCTTTGACACTGGGAACCAGAGCACTGTCCCTTCCCAAACCCTACTTTTCCCAAGCCATCCACCTTAAAACTGAACTCGCTACTGCTGGATAAGGTTTCTCTTCAAACTCAGTCCCCTGGGACACATTTATTACCAAAAATCTGTAAGCATCCTTTGCATTGCCCTTTTGTGTTCAGGTAGGTGTTGCATTTACTGAGATAAACTTAAACTAAAATTTATCAGCCCAAGTCTCGGGGCTTTTTTTACTTATTTCCAGACTTAGTTTAAACTCTGTGGAAGCTTGATTTAGCTACAGATGTAGGGAGGAAGAGCTAAATTAATATCAGGAAACAGCTTGATGAGTGGAAGCTCTCTTTCATGCAATCCAAACTGTGCTCTGTAAATAATAAGTGAGAGGTTCTGGCTATGCTAGACTGACAAGGAAGAACAGAAGTCATTAAAAACAGAACAATCTGGCAGCAAAATTGCTGTGAACCTTAGCTCCTTTGGTAATATTCTCTCTCTAGAGACAAAGCAACCCTTTCTGAGCCTTAAAGCTTGAAGATAAACAATGTACATACAATGATTTATTGTGAAAAAAAGAGGAAAGTTTAAAATTACCATTGCAGTTTTACACATGTGGAATAGGGTACTACACTCTCTAAGTATCTCTAAGTAGTATCTCTAAGTTAGTATCTCTAAGTATCACTCATATAAGTAAGTTCTTGGTGATTTTGTTTGCTCTTGTGTAATACAAAATAATTGTGCTTTGATGCCACTCACAGTTTTTAAACTCACTACTTACTATAGGTAGATCAGCTCTGCATTCAAGCTGTTTTAAAAATAAATGTTCTAATTAAAAAAAAAAAAAAAAAAAAAGGAAGATGACCAACAGCAGCAGACCTGGATCTGAACAGTATATAGATATTTCTAAATCCAATGATTATCCCTAGACAGGAAAACACTTCAGTGTAACAACAGGATCTTTTAACTTAAGATGTATGCAAATAAAGGATTAAAAATATTTTACCTGATAAGGTGCCTGAGCACAATTTATTTCTGAAATCATTTATGGTTATAGGTCAGCATATTTAACATGTGGAGCTGTTGGCAATTTAAACCTTGACTGCTTCTTACATGCTTCAGATGACATGGGATTTTCTGAAGCACTGCTAATCTTTACCACTTCCAATATATTTCAATATATTTTCTGATGACCTTGATTTATGAACCATGACATTCAAACTTTCCCTCCAAAGGAAGAAAATCTATCAATGATATACAGAGACTCAAATATTAATATCAGCAGTTGCCTGACAAAGCTTAAGCAATTTAGTTCTCAAAACATTTCTCCAAAATCTTCATAGGACATAATTTCTTACAGTTTTACTTAAAAATATTTAGTTAATAATTATGCCTTAGAAAGGCATAGATTTATTATGAAGTGAAAGACAGCTACACACAATCTTCCCACTGCCAAAGGTGAAATGTAAGACCAGATTCTGGAAAACAAAACCTCAGATAGCCTATCAGGAGTGAATCTAAATGAAAAGATAGGTACAAGATGGAAGTGCATAAGAAATAGAAAATAAGAAAATGTGTCTTTAAAAGTTCTCAGAATTTTTTTTACAGGGATAAAGGAATTAAGGTTTTATATATGTATACTGACACGTGAAAACACACAAATGATGGAGAGACTAGAAAATAATATAATATGTTCTTCAAAGAAATCTGTGACAAATTTAGTGATCTAAGCAAATTTCAAATCTATCATAACTAAATTAAGATTATTTTCTTTATTCCAATTATTCAAGAAAACTAATGAAGCTACAGAAAAGCCTTTTTGAACTGAAAGAACAAATCTCTTTTGCACACTGAAAAATAAATAGGCCATTTTTTCTCTATGAAAATAATTGTATATGACAAAAATTGCCAGAAAATTTGTACTTATTTATTTAAAAAATAGAAAAAAGAGAAACAAAAATTCAAGGAGTATCATACTGTTGCCAATCAACAAACCTGATCTTACTGAAATGGAAATCTATATCATAACTTATGATATATAGCAAAGTTAGAGCTAATGTTTTAACAATTTAAAAACTTGGTAATAGACAAGAAGGATAATATCTAAGAAAAGACAGAGTGATTATCATGGAGAAGCCTTGCTGTGCCTTTTTCTGATTCACTCCAAACAAAAATGAGGACCTTTTGTTCTCATAAAAAAATTAAGGCAGACTGGTGGATTTGCTGGGAAAATCCCCTTCATAAGACAATCACCTTAACATGAATTGTCACAGAGTTTCAGTTAACAGTGATATCAGCACCCTGCATGTACAGGCATTTTTCCAACACATATTCTGAGCTGCTGAATCCAAGACCCTGCTCCTCTTCCACTGGCCTTAAAAGTAGCTTTTAGATTCAGATTCCTAAGCCTAATTCTGCCTCTCTGAAATGCACTGCTGATGCTTCAAACACAATGAAGTACTTAAGTTCCTATAGGGGTTTATACCAACGAAAAAGGTTTGAGATAAGCTTTTCAGAAAAATAATTTTTCAAAGTTATTAAAAAGTTATCAGTTTTCAGTAGTTAATAAGTGGCTGTTTGAAATAGGCTTTCTGTATTCCAGCATCAGCTGAAATATCCTGGATTTCCTTTTTTTCCTGCTTATAATGCTCATGCCCATCAGAAATCTTTAGGCCATTTAAATTTTCTCACAAAAGCCAGCAAGGGTGCTCATTAAAAGATTATGTAAAATAGCTATAACGTGAAACACTGTAACAATATAAATTATCAGGGATTACCACCTTTCATGCATTCAGTTATATATGCTGAAACTTCTAGTATTTTGTATTGTAGCTCTGATCATTTCTCCTGGTTATTCAGTGATGCCTGAACACATCCTAAGACAGATCTCCTTTCTCTTCTGACTATACTTAATCAACATTCTAACATATAAACAAAATCTGATGTTCATGTACTTTTTTGCACATAGGGGCTCCCATAATGACCTTATAGCTGAGAGGAAAGTAACTGCAGATTTATTATCTAGCTAGCAGAAATGAATAGTAGTGTGAGCATCTATTCTCTGTGATAAGAGCTGGCTATCTCTGCTATTTCTCTGCAGATAAGTGGCAAGATACTTGCCAATGATGGGCTTTTGGGGTGGAAGTGAGGAAGTGAAATTAATGCATTAGATGAAAATCTGAGATGCTCTGTGTTGTAAAGCCTTCCCAGCTTCCAATATATCTTCAGAGAAAAAAGAAAGGCATCAGCCATTTTCACACACTCTTGAGTTTGAAAGAATATTTCCATTTTAAAGCCTCTTACATTAAAATACTATACAATCCATTGGCCTTTTGTATGAGCCTAATGCTAATTTTGTTCATTGAACTAAATCAAGTATTAAAGAAATATTCTTGATGCAATTCTGCCATAAAATTAAACACCATACCTTATTTAAACACAATACACAACTTGACTCATTCTAACCATCAGCACATGTTTACATTGCCTTGGTAAAATGAATTTTAACTTCATTTGGATTTAAAGGCAGGCTAGAGATACTGCCCTGCTCTGGGTTGCTCTGCTCCAGATACACACAGAAGTGCAAGCAAAAAAATCCCCTCTATTTTTCCAAGATCTCTTTGTGGATACACAATTTTCAAATGTATATTAGTGACAACCATCTGACATTTCCTAAAATGTATTTTCTCTGTTTCTTTCCTTTACTTGGTGGACAGCACCAGTAATCCTCCTATTTCTCTGTTCCATTACTTTGGCTTTGTTAACTTTGTATTGCTCCCAAAAAAAAAGCACAACCTTTGCACATTGTCAAGATTCAGTCTGTGTTATTTTAAAATTATTTTGTTTTGGCTCCCCTATATACAAATCTTATTCTCTCCTTTGTGGCAGAGCTTTCCTTTGGAAATCACTGAAGTATTCCCATAGTGTTACACTGCTCTGTATATGTGGTATCTCTTGTAGGGCCTGAGCCTCTGTGACAGATCCTGCAGCCCACTGGTGATCTCCATATGCTAAACATTCCTGGTTTCATCACCTATCCATCCCACTAATGGCTTTCTCCCACAATACAAAATATTAGGAGGAAATCAGTGCTGCTGCCAGCATCAGAATATTTGTGAAGCTTTGATATAGAGCACAAAGCTGTACATCCTTTAATATAAATTAAACTATATAGACTACCTAACTTTAGTATCAATTGGGCCATATTCTCAGTGGTGTCCATGTAGTCTTAGTTTTGTGGTAATTACAATTATTAATACAGGAAAGGAAATGAACTCTGAAGAACAGTATGTAGATTTTAAAAGACAAAGAACAGTCTTTTTTCTGATACACTCAATATTACTGCCAATTAGAGGCAATTTACTTGCTTATCCTCTGCCCACATAACATGGCAAATAAAGCAACAAACACCCTAAACCACACATTTAGAAAATCAAAATTTTATGAGTCAAAAAAATAAAAAAATGAAACCAGTATGTATTCTTTAAAAGTCAAGTTCATAGAGGCTAAGAGTCTAATTCACTTATAATGTTGCCTTAACTGATAACTTGAAAATTGAAACTACTTGTTACTTTATGACAAACAATAAACAGAAAAGCCAGGTAATACAATCTCATTCAGAAGCTGAATGTTGCCCGATTCCCCTTTCCCTACTGTCTAACCAGCAGGTGGCACAAAGGGTAAAAATAGTGCTTAAGCTCACCCAAAACACATTATTATGTATTACAGTTTCCTCACTACAAGACCAAAGATAGTTCCTTTATTTTTTATGTCATACTGATTCAAATCAAGCTCCAAACAATGCTAATATTATTCAAATTTTTGAAAAAACCCTCATGCTTATTATGACCCCTTAATAAATATTCAGCTAATCAAAGAAACATTGCTAAGAAAACACTGTGGGAATTAGCAGGGGGAGATCACACAGGAATGTGTATATAATACAGACAAGCATTAATAACACTTTGAGGATTCAGATGTCTGGTTGATACAGAAGATGCAAAGAAGTAGACTGAGGTCACCTAAACTTCATCACTAGAAGTTTGAAATTTAGGCAGGCTCTCTCTACATGGATCAATTTGTCCAAAGGAGACAAACACCCACAGAGACTTTGGAAAAATCTCACCACCCTCTACTGATTATAAATAAATCTGTGATCATAAGAATTAGTTGAAACAAGAGGGAAGCATTTAACAGCTTTGGTACAACAGGAACTTTTTTTTGCATCTAGCTTCTAACAAGGAGCTCTCTTAAACCTTGATTTAGGTTTAATAGCTGTCCCTTTTTCATAGTCCAGGTCAAGATGTTACAAGCCTCTTTTGTCCAACCTGCAGATAGATTATCTTTACTCTTTCAATCCTGTATTTTGCCAACTATTCCTTCTCTTCTGGAATTCTGACTCTCTCTTCCCAGGTGTGGGAGAGATACTGTAGAAGCTGTTCTTTCTCTGCTGGAGGTTGGGTTCAGACCAGAACCAGAGAAGACATGAAGCAGGCTGAAGCTGCTTTGCCTTGGAGCCCTCATGTTGTGTCAAGCTGCAGTTGGCATAGAGCCATTTGTGTGTTGAATCATAGAACTGCTTAGGTTGGAAAAGACCTTTAAGACCATCAAGCTGGTATGAAACAGGAGAGGGAACACTGAATTTTTTTAGCACAGTCAACTTTGTGTTTATATGGTCACAAATGTCACAACTTTCTGTAGATACCGTAGGAAGATATTCAAATGAAAAGAGCAGTGAGAAATTAAAATTCATTAGCTACATCTATTTTAGCTAAATTAATTCCCATGGAAATAACTGCATTCAAATCTTGCAATAGTCATTTTCAGTAGAACATCTGGACACGCTAGGTTCATTGTAAGAAGATCTCAGGGATTAAGAGTCAATACTAATGATTTATTTTTATTTTATTTTTTTACTATCCTGAGCAGTAAGAATGATAAACAACTTTTGAGGATTATTATGCTCTTGGTTAATTTGGTAATACTTTATTAATCACCTGAGTTTTTAATCTTTGTGAATCACATGCTATCAGATATGCTCCCAGTACTTACCAGTGGCAGCAATTATTGAATGTGGTTTCTGTCCTACCACCTTCTGCCTCCATTTTTTTGCCCTCTCTTGCTTCTTCCCTCTACCCACAATCTTTGCCTTTCCCATCAGAATTCTAAATCCTGTTATTCCCCCATCCTCTAAGGGATTTTTAGACCAAGAACTCACTGGGCAGGATAGAAAACTGCCCTACCAATAGGAAATGAAAGCCAGGAAACCTCTTTCTTTTGTTACAAGGCTACCAGCTTACCTAGTGCTCCCTTCTCTTAGAAGGTATTTGCTGCACAGGGCTACAGCCGGAAAAGAAGAGAGATTGCCCCTTCTCATTGCCTGCTTTGTAAACTGCCATTCCCAAGCCACTCCTCTCTGCACAGGGTGTGTAGCTAAGATCTCTTTATCTATACAGACATCTATGTATCTCTATCTATAGTCCAAAGCAAGTAAATCTATAACTGCAGAGGCTCTTTTAAAAAAATGAACCTAATTTTATTTTGTGCTGGCTGTGCACCATAGCAGGAGAAACTGAATAAAATCTAATGTTTAAAGTAACAAAGAAAGTTCTGAGCCCAACTTACAGAAAAGGCTCTAGCTGTAAATACCAAGTGAATAAATACAAACAATTCTAGAGTAGTTTATAGCACTATTGAAAAAAACAACTAAAATTGTATTTTGTTAGTACAGACAAGGAACTACAGATTAAACAAATTTTATTCACAAAATTTTTTTGTTTGACAGGTATACTGGCTTTGCATGCTAATACCAGTAAATGTATATTTAAAAGTCACATGAAGAAATTAAGTATTTTCATTTTAGTTAAATAAACAAGCATTAGAAGAAAAAATGCCTGAAAGGAACTAATGCTCAGGGGTCACAACTCTGCAACCTATTACAGGTGGAGTTGACATGGCTTTAAAATTCATTTTAAATTAGATACACAAAAATCAAGGGATCTCATTTTCTGGTTATTTGTGAAAATCTCAACTGTCCATGCTACCTATAAAAAGTTTGCAATACCAGCCATTATTTTGAATATCATAAAATAAATATCTACAGTATTTTTGGATGCAGAATGAATTGTGGTTTGACACTAGTCCCGTGTTGTTGTGGAAAGGTGATTTTTCTCTGGTTCAAACAAAATTTTATTTGAATGCAGAGTTTAATATGTTAGCATACAAAAGAATTATATTCTAGCCAGCAGAAAACCAGAATTTTTTTTATTTTTTTTCCCCACACAGCCTAAATTCAAGGAATAGTGTCAGATGCCTGTGTTAGAAGCCATTTTAATGAGAAAGATTCACAGCAGGTGTCTTAACCATTAATAAACCCAAGAGCAACGAATTAAAAGGTTGACAGGCAATTTGGGAACATCTAGCCATTCCTCACTTTTTGCATATAATGGTGCAGTAGAAGCAAAATTAATTGCCATGTCGATGTCATCAAGATGCACAAAAGAAATGTCAATGATTAGTCAGAGAATGTTCCCACCAAGACACTGAATATGTTCAGACAACTTCTCCCCTTTTATGCAATTTATCCTCAGCTTTGAAATTCTGGAAGGGGCAATAAGTGCAGCACAGCAATGGAGAGCCAAGACTAGGGATCTGTCTCTTGTTTTGAAAGTGATTAGAGGTATAGAAATGCAATTTGCTGGTCACAGAAGATATAGTCATTCTGTGGACATGAAAGGTCTTAGCCAAGAGAACATTTCTCTTTGCATTTGCTTTGTGTCTGTTTAGATAGATATTCAGTTCCTGAACAAAATGCAGTTTCATTTTACATTGATTCATCCACTAGTCTCCAGCTCCCATAGCTGAGCAGTGCTTCTCTCTTTACAGAGCTTTAGGGGGAGTAAGAGCAGCTCACACATCCAATAGCAAAAATGGCATTAGTTTTAGCAGGTTAATCTGCTGGATATTCATGCTGTTCCTGCTCGCCATGTAGTCACAGTGCTGGAGGGCAGAGGAGAGGAATGTGAGACCACAAAGAACCTAAGTCCTCCCAGATGAATGGCTTTATAAAAGCTTGGTATATTTTCCTAAAATGTCTAATGCTCTGTAATAGGTGGTTGCCTTACATGCTCAAACTTCTGAAGTTTGCATGCTAGTCTGGCAGCTGTTAGCAGAAGTGTTACTGCCACTGGAAATCTATGACTGTAATATTCTACCACAAGGGCTTCATAAACATTTAAAATATTTGAGCTGCATTTTTTAAATCAATGGAAAGCTACTTTAATGACTGTTCCTGAGGGTTTTTTTGTAAAGAGACGGTATCTCATGCAAATAGTTGGGCTGTTTCAAAGTCAATGCCAGGGACATACGATGATTTAAAGACTTTCTATATTGAGAGAAAGGAGATGCTGTGGACTCAAGGAATTTTCAGACGATTGCGTTTTGTTCACAAATGTTCTTCTACAGTTCAACGTTGTGATTACTAGACCAGCTACTAAGTTACCTTTAGAAAACAAAGCTATAGAATAAATGTTAAACCAAATTATTTTGATTTACCCTGTATGTGATTTCCATTTTCTGAGAAAATATAGAGCAGTCTGGCCCAAGTCTCAGTCATGACTTCTGTAGTACAAGGCTTGACCTCTGCACTGGAGTTCACTGATACTTTGCACAAACACTGTCATTCAATGGGACAAGTCCTGAGAGATTTGTGGTTCTGTGGCTCTATCTTGGCTTTCCATGTGTAGTAAATGACTGGCTTTAGTAACCTACATACAAATTCAGATAATTTACTGGAGGTTGTAGCAAGGTGGGGTTTGGCATCTTCTCTGAAGTGACAAGTGACAGGACAAGAAGAAATGGCCTCAAGCCATGCCATGGGAGGTTCAGGCTGGACATCAGGAAGAATTTCTTTGCTGAAAGGAAGCATTGCAATGGCCTGCCCAGGGAAGTGATGGAGGCACCATCCCTGGCAGAATTCAAGAAACAACTGGACATGTCCCTTAGTTCTGTGGCGTAGTTGATGTGGTGGTATTCAGTCAGAGATTGAACTCAATGATCTTGGAGGTCTTTTCCAACCTTTATGATTCTATGACTACCTTAAATTGTTCACTGACCTGTTTCCCCAATTATTTCAAACACGCAGATTCAATGAGTGGGTTGTGTGAGACACAGAAACTGCATATTTCTATTTGTTATAATGTTGAAAACCTCTTTCATACTAGCCCACTTCATAACAAGTGCTTATTTTTATTACAGTGATAGTACTAATGAAGTGACTTTTCAAGGAATCAATGGCAAAATGTCAATGATTTTGATAGATCAGACCCAAAATAGCTGCCAATTACAGTACTCCAAATTTATTTTGAATGTGTTTAAAAATGTTTATCTCTGTTGAGGCAGTTGGGGAAGAGCTGCTTGCTATTTCAGTTTGAAATTTTGTTTTTGCAAAAGGAAATATGAGAAAAGGATAATAAAATACTGCATTATACATGGTTTCTGCTTTTCTGTTGTGGTGGATCAGGGTACATTATATGGTTAGATGGCTACAAGCTCTTCAGAAGAGACAGGAAATGGAGAAGAGATGGAGGGGTGGCCTCTTATATTAGGGAGGCTTTTGATGGTTATTGAAACTTGTGTCTGATGTGTTTTCCATGTCAGAATCCTTTCCTGGACCATCTTTAAAAGCATGAAATAAATTGCTTCAGCTTTAAAAAAAAATAATTGAAGAAATAGTTAAGACTTAAATTAATGGAAGACTTAAGACTTAATTTAACACCATACTAATTTTGATTTATCAAAATGAAGAAGTTTACTTTTGAAAAGGAAAAACAAATAGAAGTTTCTGACATATTTCTAGAATCAGATTTTTAGGCTTTCTTAACTTTTTTAAAATAAAGCTGTTATTTATTGGAGACTTATCACAAAAGGATGCCCTTAAAGGGTTATCCTACAGGAGGAGTCATGCCCCTAGAGAAATATTCAACAGGAAGTTATCTGTAGGCTAACTGTAACAATGGTTATTGAAAGAAGAAACAAAATTTGCTGCACCTCAAAAAACATCAACATTGGCTGTTCCAGTCAATGACACATTTTAGAAATTGTAGCTACAATGGCAGACACACATGGGCATACAAAACCCACTGTTATTGCACATTTAAGTCCAAAGGAATATGATTTTTTTTGTGTGTTTAGCTATAAAAAAAAAGCAAAACTTGCTCTTAAACTGGATGCTTGCAAAATAATTTCATCTTTTTAAAATATCTTTTGGACAGAAATCACACTCAGATTGCTCTGGTCAATAACTTCTAAAGCAATTTAAAGGAAATTCCCAAAGGAACTCCTCAGCTCTTCCACCACAGGAACAAGAAGCTTGCTTTCCTATTTTGAGCCTCTTGACCAAGACCAAGGCTTTTGAAGGCAGGTTCCTGAGGCAATACTTTTAGGGTAACAACCTACCCACCAACACTTGCAAAGGCTG
Organism: Pseudopodoces humilis; assembly: GCF_049639895.1. NCBI lineage: Eukaryota > Metazoa > Chordata > Aves > Passeriformes > Paridae > Pseudopodoces > Pseudopodoces humilis. Next base: position 37,448,098 of record NC_142201.1, on the reverse strand, counting down.
ATAATCTCCAATTTGGAAGGCCAACCCAAAATCCTTGCCCAAGGTTAATAATGTCAGTCATGCTACAGGACAGTTAAAATCACTGAGCCCATTTCCATCTGTTGTACCCATACAAATTCCCAGTGTTTATTAAATAAATCATACATAAACTAATAGTCAGAACTTCATACATAATTTCTACAATAACCTCATGTTTTGAAAATCAAAATAAAAATGATGGGAATGAGCATGGAGGAAGATAGACATAACAACTGATATTTAAAGGAATCATTGCTGATGTAAATTAGCTCATAAGGAAGATGTAAAGAAACCTTTTGAGCAACCTAAGTTCATAAAAAAACCACAAAACAAATATTTCTTGAAAAAGCTCTATTTAAAAAATATGTCCTCACTTTAATTGTCCAAGTATTATAGTATAATGTTAATGCTTGAGAACTGGGAAGTGGAACAAAACTACAAACAGAAGAAAAAAAAGACGGGGCTGGGGGAAGTAATTTAAATTATTATTTGTGGCAGTGGAACACATATGGTGAAAACTAAATTTAGATTGGCTGTGATCCCACATATCCCATTAATTTTGGCTTTCAGACATGGAAAGACTGTTTGAAACAGCCTCAGCACAGTGGGGTCCTGGCCCAAGACATAGAGGTGTTAGATGAGAAGAGTAACCATTCATGAATATTCATACACATATATAAAGTAGACAGGAAGCAAAACATACAATATTCCACTTATCCATTCTCCTGCATCCCTGAAATGCCTCCCTGAAACGTATCTGTGTGAAGATCAGATATTTGTCCTTAATAACCTTCTATTGTCTAATCAGGCACAAGAAGAGCTTATACTCTCCACTGTTGACAGGGCAGAAATTTGTAATCAGAATATTAAGGTTAGTATGAACAAAATTAATGGAAGGGTGATTTTGCAGGGAAGGGGAGGAGGGAAAGAGAATGTGCAGGTATGCAAGGGAGCAATCTTTGATTTACAGGATATAGGTTTCACCTTCAGAAAAGGAGTTAAGAGCATCCCCAAATTACAGTCAGCTTCTGGCTGTAACATACTCAAAGAAATCTGCCTGCAAATTTTGCAGAAATCTGAACTTTTTTAATTTCAGTGATCTGTAGGCTCAGTCCTCATTACACCACTTCTTACCTTACACCATTTCTCATCAGACCAAAATCTTTTATTTTTGTGTGATAAATTTTCCACTTAGAAAAGAGCAATGCAAGTTGTGTGTTTGTTTTTTTTTTTTATTTTCACCTAGCATTCCACAACTGCACCCCCAGTTACTCCTGCAGCCTGATTGGCAATATGGGTGCTGAAGATACAGAGCCTGGAAAATCACAGTAGAAAAAAGTTCCCCCAAAAAGGAATCCTGGGAATCCAGTACTGCAAGATTCTGCCAGATTCAAATTCCCCAGTCAAAGGAAAGCTATTGTAACCCAGACATGGAGCTAGAAAAATGTTTGTACTCTATCAGCTATCACCTTGTGTCTGTGTACTAAACTGGGAGTCAGAAGTGAAGTGGTCCATGCTGTTTTTGTCTGTGTACCAAACCAAGATGACCTCTGAATGAGAAAACTGTACCTGCTTTCCATCCCACAGGCCTATCCGCTTAAGTCTGTGTTCAGATATAAATTATCACTATTAGAATTGTTCTGTATAATCTTAAATTTTAAAACTCCAGATGAAAGGATTCAGACTAAATTAGTTATCCTTCCTAGTTTTCTTTGTTTCTGAAAAGTTGCCTAAATGAAGTTTGTTTTTGAAAGCTGTGCTTATCATTCTTGTGAACTCTGCAGAGAGTTTTCACTTAGGAAGGTGACAGAAGTGAGTAAAGGAAGAATAAAATATAGCTACACTGATTTCTTTTTTTTTCCTCCTACCTTAGTTGTTTTCTATTTTGATCTGTTCTATCCCATAACTTGATAAAAAAAATAATTAAATTAAGGACAGTATTTGAAATTAAAAAATGAATGAATTGCTTCATTAAGGTTTGCAGGTTCCATTTTAGAGTAAATACACAACTGATGTTTTGACATAAAAGTAAGCTGTGTTCAGGGTACACTAAAAACCACAGTAATATTTCAAGTGTAACATTGCAAACTACTAGAAGTCAGCTGGAACACATTAGCTGTTTCTGGCTGTCAAAACAAGACAAGCTATGATTCAAAGAAAAAATAGCTATTTTTATTGCTGAAGTACTGCAGTTGGCCCTAAGTTACAGGTGAGGGCACTATAAGCAAAAATAAAACCTTGGGACAGGCTAAATGCAGATACTTTTAAAGTGAAATATCTTTAAAAGGCACAATGAAAACACGATCACTGCAGTAACTCTCGAACTGAAAAGAGTTTTACATCTGGTATATAAATGCCATTATTTAGAGAATAATTGAAGCTTTTTGCTACGAAATACATATTATATGCACACACATATAGACATTTGAAGATAAATGCCAAAACTCAAAATTCATTTAGCCAAACTGATTAAAAGTTAAATCCTCTTCCCAGTGCACCTAATCAGGGAATGATCTGAGGTAAAATTGTACAGCAAGAGAAATGAAGACACTAGTTCAGACATTTTTCTCTATGGTTATCAAACCTCACTTGATAATTTTGCAGGAGACCTGATATTCTAAGGTAGCTCTGTTTTAACTAAGTAAATGCGACTGCAGAGCATTTCTGTACTTGTTTTCAAAACAGTTTCTGATATACCAAAATACGTTACACATCCAGAAGTATTTAAAGTTTAAAATTTAGTATTTCCTTTTCTAAATTCCTAAATATGGCTTTAAAATTAGAAAAAGGGTATTTTTTTTGGCATTACTTTTATTTTACAAATATGAAAAACATTTTGAAAGACAGCTACCACCACTTTTCCATTAGATATATTATTTCAGTTCAAAATACTTAACTGAACTGAGCAGGGAAAAAAGGCCACATTTAGTCACTGATGTAAATGAGATGATTTTAAAGAACACTCAGCATCAAACTGTTCCTGTGATAGTGAAGCACTTTTTCTATTTAATTCACTAAGCACACAATTTTAAAGGTCAGCATGAAATGAATAGAGTCTTTATTTAAAAGTTTTGAATATGGTTTGAACCTTGACTTCATAATATTTTTTTCTAGTCTAAGATATGGAATAACCTAAATGTAAGACACTTTTTTAGAATGATCAATAGGAAAAAATGCCAGCTGGGTTGTCTGAAAACTGGTGTGAGAGAATCGAAGATGCTAGCACGTGCATGCACAAGAGTAAAGTCTTATATTTGGCTTCCTTTGAGTAAAAGTCTTAAAAATAAAGAAAAAAAATGTTCCAAGAATATGAAGAAACAAGAAAAGAGAAGTAAAGAAAAAAAAATAGTTACATTCTTCGGGATTTTAAAACTCACGAGACTTCCAACAGTTTGCAACCTTGAGCTATTACTGCATTGCTTTAATGAAACTATGTAAGCAGAAGTATGCGGTAATGAAGAACTTCATGCAGAGAAGACAAATGGAAATATTTGACTCATTGACCAGAAGTCTGTTGTCTTTTGTGAAGCACTAGACATCAGGTCCAAACCCTAAGTTATTAATTTTTTTAACTAATCTGAGTTCTGTAGGCTCTTTGACACTGGACCATCAAATGCCTAAATGTTTGGATCCCGCCCCACACTTAAAACTGTTGGATACAAACATAAACAAAGTCAGCTGGGCAAACAGAGGGACTCACAGCCCACTCAGTGCTGAAACTTGGGATAGCAGGCTGGTTTTCCCATGCATCTTTACACTGCCTGAATGCAAAACCCATCAGCTCAAATTCTCATAGGTTGAAGTCCTCTCCTGGCTAGGCTAAAACTACACACTGTGTGTCTCAGTGGTTTGCTCAATGCCTCCTTTAGTCACAGCAACACTGGTAGAGCTGCCCAAGCCCAGGATGGTCCCCAGGATCCCAAGACAGGGAGCAAAGTTGTCTGTTAAACACATGGTAAGGGTGAGCAACCAGGAGCATGATGATGATGATGATGCAGTCAGCTACTCTTAGAACACTGGAAGAAGACACATTTCTTCTAACATTTTGAAAGTGTAAGTACCTAAGCTTGATGACTTGATGACACAAAATAAAGCCAACTATGTCACAAGGAGGCAAATACGTTTTTTCTTTTTGAGGCAGTCAGGCCTCATGTTTCATATTTTGTGAAAAAATGAGCACTACTCTCATTCACAAATGTTTTAGGTTGAATCTCTACCCCTTAGTCGGACTTTGAGAATGTTACATTTGAGCAGCTACAGTTAAAACAGAGCTACAAAAATAACAAAGCAGTGCCTTGTTTTTGCAATATCAAAAGCACATGGAATAAAATAATAATCACAAGCTGTCGCATAAATTTCATCATTTAAGAATTTTTTTCCCAATAGAAACAGAATGAATATAGATATTTAGCTGATCTATATTCCTTTCACAAAAGTAAATTTTACTGAATCTTCTATGCAAATTAAATGAAACAGTTGGTATTTATCAAACAAATTATGAGAACACTGTCTGGTAAAACACCAATTAAAATCTATTGCTGAAGTTAAAAATGCCCATAAAAATTATTCAGATGGCACCTATTCATGTTATTTAATACTCTAAGTTCCCCCCCAAAAAAGAAGGTAAGTCTCCTTTCCCACTTTCCTTCTTCCTCCACCATCCTTGCTGCCACCAAAGCTGTTATAGATGCAAGTGTCCTGCAGATCATATACTTTCTAGGGCCCTCAAATATATCCATATATTGCCAGTCATAATTTTTCCAGTTTCAACTTTTCTTTACTCCAGAGTGGTTAAAGTGTGTTTTTTAAGTAATAATTATAGATAATGTGATCCAATTTTGACAACTTGTGATGGACAAAACTTAACTTTCATTGCAAACTATTTTAATTATGTATATAACACCAAATAGAAAATCACCTATACTGTGTAAAACACCAAAGTTTCCATCAGAGCACAACTAAAGAAACTCTCTCTGAGTAGGTTCAGAAATTTGACATCAAACTGTGTGAGAAATAATGTATTTAATGAAGGACACAAACATCCTGACAGTGGGAAAGCGGCACCAACAGTTGAGGCTTTCAGCAATGCTCTGCCAATGCCAAGGGCGAAGTGAGGAGAGCCTCGAGGGAGAAGGATCCTCAAGGATCCTCGAGGTAAGAAACCAAATATTTTTGGAGATCAGGAGCCCACTGAAGGGTGCAACTGGCCCAAGACATGACTGTACTGATGACATGGATGTCTAAATACTTCAGGGGACTTTTTCAAGGCTTCACACAGTTTGGAGTCTGCAGCAATATTTACCTAATATCAGTGCAGATTTATGGCCAATGATCAAAAAGAAAAATACCATTTTCAAGTCCTAGCACCCATTTCCCCAACCCTCCTGATACTGGTTCAGTAAGCTTTAGCTTATTAAATTTGTTTGGGATTGCAGGCCTGCATGACAAATAAAGCTGAATTAATTTGTTGTCTCTTGCAGTGAAGAAAGCTACATGTGTAAGAAAAGAATATTTTTTTTCACTAAACCAAAGCATTATCTTAACAAGACTAAGTATGCAAGTCATAATAACCAAATATTCATGCAAATTAGTGTCTGAAAAGAATGTCTGATTTTTAGGCTAAGACAAATATTCTCACACATTTCTACATCACATAAATGCATTTAGTAAATGGCTAAAGTAGCGACGTGTTTATATATCATGACTTTTATCCTTTAAAAAAAAATTAATTAACTTGTTTCCTCTGGATTTTACTCTTGCCCTAGCTGGAAATATAATTGAAATCTTTAACTTCACCTATTTATGCAACCACAGAAAATTAAGTACTTACTATCAAAAAGAAGACAAACAATAAGTAATTAAAGGTCAGATTTTTGAAGGCTGCATCCAAAATAATGACCAAGCAAGCAAAGGAGCAAGCAAAAAAGCTAGAATAGGTTTGTATATGATTAAAGAACTGCATTACATATTTTAAAAGGTGTTTATGTGGGTGCACACTGCAGACAGATGACAAATCAATTCTTCAGGACAACAAAGCATTACGATTCTTAAATACTAACAAATTTTAACAGTCAAGTGCCACATTCACTCAAGATATGACGCTGATATTCCAGAGATTAAAAACTATTAGCAAATTTTATACCTGCACTTCCATAAAGAAGGTTAGAGGTTTTTATTTAAGGTTACCAAATATAACATAACATCACCAGGTTCTTAATGGATTAAATTTATTGAAGAGAGGGAATATTTTCAGATTTACTGAGTGAAGCTTCATTGGACTATTCTTTGGTGCTTTTATATTGAAATTTGTGTTTCCTCTAAAGTAGTGCTGGTCTTAACAAGTGATGTCAACTTTAAAACATGCTTGAAGAACAGAATGAGGCCTGGTGGTGAAACAATTTATGAAATGATGCATAAATAGCCTGTGCAGTTTCTCTGTGAGACTTGACAAAACATACTGGATTCCACCCAGACATCAAAATGTAATTAAGTATGATTTATTATGTATATTCATGGATTATTCACATCTGAACACTTTGCTTGCTCCAACTGCATCAGAGTATTTGGCCCTGATCTAAAAAATATTTTAAGCGAAAAATCAAATTAGAGCAAGTTTTCCTGGAGGAGATGATTTTTTCTTTGTCTTTCTGTACACATCTAGAGCAATTAATAGTTTAAGACATTGGATTAGTGTTAGACCATTAATCTAAATATTTAAAATAGAGACAGATGGTGCCAATACAACACACAGTGTGATCCTGCAGGAAAGAGAGCCTAACTATGGGAGCAACACCAATATTCCATATGTTCAGGCTGGTGGAGAACACATTAAACTGAAAACGATTTGGTCCCAACAGCAAGAGAATTGACACACTTCCTACATGAACCAACAAGTCGTCAAACCAGTTCAAGAACCATCCCATTTTCTACATTTTCATGCCTTTGTCAGGACACTTTTCAAATACACTAAGAAATGGCTCCACCAAGCCATTTCCTCTCATTTCTAAAGATGAGAAATCTCTTACCTCTAAAACCTTGCCACATCAGCCTTAGCCTGCTGTGTTCTTGATTTAGTGGAATGAATTTTTTTTTAAAGAAGTGATATGATGATTAAGAAAGGAAAATGTGCATTCTCCCCTTCTTATACTCTTCCCCTCCATTCCCTGCTTGGTGTAAATACAGGGGTTTGTAAATGTTCTGCAAATTTCCGTGTGGCTCAAACAACTTTTACAAGACTTTGAGAAAAAACACAACCACCACAGCCCACCCTTCCAGCACTGAAGGTGGTATCGTTGGCCATGTGCCAGACAAACACATCACTACTGCTTCCTTTTTTTAAAGTACGCCTGCTTTAACATTCCTGTGCACTGCAAAGGCTTCCCTCCTCCAAGGTTTCATTTGGCCCTCTTTTAGGTGGGTAAAAACACCAAATTTGAGACCCTTTACTGTAGCCACATTTCTATGAAATTCTGTGTGATAAATAGCAGTGGAAGGGCAGTCACTGGATGAGGACACTGAGAAGCTCTTACAACACTAATATTAATTTTTCTGCTTGTCATATCCTGCTACCAAACCGTGAAGTCTGCAAATCCTATGGACTGTTTACCTGTAAAAATGTGTTGGAAGAATGCAGAGAGGAAAGGGACTAAATAGCAGAAATTGGTCTGGAATAAAAATGAATACAGATGAGAAGGGTATTTAGCTTAAAAGAAACGCACCTAGTCAGCAAGAAAGTGTTGTAACAAAGTTTTAAGCAAAATGTAGAAAAACCACATCTATTTCCAAAAGGAAAAATCATGCAAATTTTTTTGGGTTGAAGCCTTTGTGCTATCTAAATAATACTGTCTAATTTTATTTATTTATTTATTTGAAAATGCTTAGCATCCTGTTGCTATGGCAACAATTTGCTTTGCTGAGTGCATCTTTGTTAACATTCACTTGCTGTAGTAATGTTTCCATCACCATCTGGCAGTGACAATTTTTTTTTTGCTTGAGTGAAAATTCCTCTAAAGTATAAAAATCAGGCCAGTTATTTTTAGAAAGCTGACTGCCCCGGCTCTTACCGACTTTGCAGAGTTCCAGCCACAACCTCTGTAAATTCAGTCATGTGATACTGATAACTTAAAGAAGGGGATAAGCAACAGTGTGAAGAATGATTGGAGTAGAAAAGCCAACCAGTTGTCCTTTTTCCTTTGACAGAGAATGTTTGTTTTTCAATTTTTTCCAAGAAGTCATGTTTTAAAAACCCCAGCTCACCTCCTTTCCTTCACTAAAATTCATTGATATTAAGCAGATGGCAAAATGAACTCCATTACTGGTAAGATGTGTTCCAAGAATATCACATGAAGACTGGGAAACCCTCAGTTTCCATGGTAAATCGTTTGACTATAATATATTTAATAAGCATGTTCAACATTCCATATTCTGGATTTTAAATAATTTAAATAATGTAATCATGGTCATTAAGCCAAATACATAAGATAAGAACTCAGAGGAGCAGCAAAAACTGGGTATGTACTGACCATGATCCAGGCTGGACAAACATAAAAGCAAGAGTTCTTTCAAACTTAGGCCTCCCTCATGTCTATATTTTGATATTTCAGTAACTTTTCTGAATTCTCCTCTAAACCAGAGAACAGTATCATTGCATCACAAGTATAAAATAAGCATTATTCTTCCTTTGGAAATAATCTAAGTGCTAAGTGCTATGAAATATTTAATCACAACAATCTTCTTTGGCCATGCTTCTGTTTTGCAAATCTGGTTATTTGGTGTCCATGAAGATTGCATCATGGGGCTACTGTTTTCCAGATCACTCATCCAAGCATGATCCATTGTTGATTTCTCCCTTCAAAGTCCAGAGCATTAGATGTAAAAAATTTGTTTCCCATGTGTGTTCATATACAGACAAATCTCTAACTCAGTGATGAGTTTTTGGCCCTGAATGGCCCTGATGTTTTCAGAAAAAATAAAAAAAGAAATTGACAGTATGTCATAAGCTGACATTTGGAAACAGAGGAGACAGCAGCACGAAGCTTGACCAGAAACACTGACAGAAGAAATGTACTGATGATCACAAGGGGAGAGTGGAGAAACTGCAATGACTTTTAAATTCTAGGCCAATTCCATGAGGTTTGAAAGCTTCATAGAACACATATGTTTTAAACTGAGAATATTTAATGTGGAAACTTGAGAAAGAATCTGAAAAAGAAACCCAAAATATTGAGCCCCATGCTGCACAGTATTAAATTATTCATATTTCTCAGTGAGAACTCTGTAAGTTACCTTAGAGAAATTACTAAACGTATGGCTATCTTTGATGATTCAACATTTCTCAGGATCAGTATCTCACAACAACTCCCAAACAGCAATTTTACAAAATTTAGATGGGTTTTTGGTTTTGGTTCTGGTTTGGTTTGTTTTGATCAGTTGATTGGTTGTTTTTCAACATTGCTGCAAGCTTCCCCTCTTCTACAATGGACTATTTCTTGGGTTAGTTTTTTTATATTATTTAAGAAATATGTTGCCAATTCATTAAATATGAGATTAACTATTTTTTGAAAATACTGAGAAGAAGATTCACAATTAAATATCTAGTTTCACTTTTTAGAGAGCTTAGCATGTGTAAGATAACTTTGGAAAGGTCATAGTCTATGAAGAAGACCATTACCAATTTCCTAACCAGAAAACAGAATGACAGCATGGAGTTCCTCAGACAAAAGGATAAAGTTTGGGGTTTTTTCTTTATAAGGTAAAGGAATCTAACTTTTATTGAAGATCATTAATCCTTTATGTTACATACCATTATAAAGTGTATAATTCTTTGGGAAAAATGTGATCTGTTGAAATGAGAAACTTTGCATCTTCGAGTCTCATTTGTAGAGAAAATTTAACACACACATTTACAAAGGAAGAATAAATTATCTGTAAGTCACATGAAGAAAACCAGCAGAACTATTGGAGCTATATATTTCTTGAATGGATTTGTGAAATAATTTACCACACCTGAGCCATAAGAATACTGTTAAGACAAGTATCTAACTCTGCTCAGGTTGTTAGGAAGGATCAGCTTCTGGTAGGGCCAGTCTCTCTACTGAGCATGAATAAGCAGCCCTGTACCTCAGTCAGGATAAAGGGAGCTAAGCTGAATCATAACCCTGTGTGTCAGTCATCTCCAGCAGTGGTGGGCAGGTCAGACACAGCTTCACAAAAGTCAGCAGTGCTGGAATATGAAGGAAGCAACGGCATGAATTTTTGTTTTTAATTGTTTTTATTTTTATTAGCAGAATTAGACTGGAGTTAATTTCATAGACTGAGAGAATAACAGAATGGTTTGGGTTTGCTTCCCCATGCACTACAGGTTTGCCTCAAACTCGGGAAAGGTAATATTCTACTAATTCTCCTTTCTTGGGAATTAGTTGCATAAGAAGGCTACTTCTTTTTGGTTGATGTCTATTTTTTTTGGACATCAAGTCCATGACTAACAATTTTCTCTTCACAGTATCTCCATGATCCCATCTCAGAGTTTAACAGATAGAAAAGAGTAGAGAAATCTCTACTCTTACTACTGCTAATGAGAATTATAAATAGCTTGAAAAAAGCAGGATAAAAGTGGATGGGCATATTTACAAACTTGTTATAGTAATTTTAAACTAAAATGTCAGAAGCAGAGGACCAAAATTTATTTTATAGGCAACAATCAAACTGTAAAATAAAACACAATATATTTACCATAAGACAAGAAAATTTTAAGCTATGGGTCAAAGAAAAGCCAACCAAAAGTATATATCAACTGCAAAATAGGCATCAGCATAGGACCCCTATTAATCTGATTTGTTATAACAGAATAGCAGTTTTCAGGTACCAATGCAATTCAAAACATGACATCTTTCTAACTAACACTGAAAAAATTCAATATGACTGAGAACTAGAATTTTTTTTTTAAATTAACTTCAAAATACTTGTAAGTATTCAGTCTCAGAACCTAACCTTCAGTATACTTAAGTGCTTTATTTCATTACCTATAACAGAAAAATTATGAGAATCTACCAAATGGAAGAAAATACGCCCACACACCTGCTACTAAGCATTTATTTATGCCCACAGGAAAGCATTGCTTAAAAGGGTTTTGTATTCTTAGCAAAGTATGTATATAATTCACCACATTAGGAGCATTGTTGCACAATTTTTTATGCAGAAAACAGCAAATACAAGACTGAAATGCTGCAACATATATTTTTCATTCACAAACCAGACAAAATGGATACTGGTCTCTTTGTTGCTAGCACAGATTTCTAAGTGATGCAGAGTTATCAAGGACTCTCTAAAGTCCCCAAGCACCTCCCTTCCTCTTCACTGCAAGTGGTAAAAGAATCACTGCTCCACACCTGTTCCCATTACAATATCTTTCATCCACACGCCAAGGCAAAGATATTATGTACCAATATAACCTGGAGGTGGTGGGCCCCTCCACTCTAGGCCAAGAAACAACTCTTGAAATTAAAATTTAAACAATATTTTATTCCGCATGGACAGGTGATTTTTTTGATTATGTAGCTGAATCACAATCCCATTAAAAAAAAAAAAAAAGGAAAAAACCCCAACCCCTCTGCACTCAGCTTAAATAGAACTTAATCCACAGTAATTATTCATCCTTTTGAAACTTTTAAAGTGCCATTATTGTTGACATCTTAGTAGCCCATGCATTTTCTATCAAACAGACAGGTCTATTCAATATGTGTCACGTCTATGCAAAAAAGTTATAATGAAAATTAATGATAATGTTATGAATAACATTAATAATAAAAGCAATTAACTTTTTTTTTCCAAATGCCATCGGTACAAAACCTCTAGATTTTAATTAGTTCTTTATCATCTTATTTCATATTTTTCCACAATATACAGTTATTATTTAAATGAAATACACTTTGGGGACTCATTTTCCATCATGATGGAGTAGTTTTGCTCCATGTTGACAATGTCAGTTTAGGTTTTACCCTAGTCTGGGAAGAATCTCTCCACTGAAAGTCTGAATTTCCTTGTGTTGGGTTTGTGTGGCCAGGTTTTAGTAGCTGGGAGACACAGGAGCAGCTTCTGTAAGGACCTGCCAGAAGCTTTCCCCATGTCCAGCAGAGCCAATGCCAGCCACCTCCAGGATGGACCCACTGCCAGCCAAGCCCAAGCCCATCAGGAATGATAGTAATGCCTCTGTGATAAGATATTTAAGAAGGGAAAAAAAAGTATTGTGCTGATGCAACTGCTCTCTGAGAAGAGAGAATGAGAAGAACAACCCTGCAAACACCAAGGTCAGTGAAGAAGGAAGGGGAGGAGGTGCTCCAAATGCTGGAGCCGAGATCCCCTGCAGAACCTGGTGCAGACCATGGAGAGGGAGCTGTGATCCTGCAGCCCATGCAGGTCAGTGGGAGTGCAGAGATCCACCTGCAGCCCGTGGAGAAGCCAAACTGCAGCAGGTGGATGCCTGAGATGAGGCTGTGAACCCATGAGAAGCCTGTGCTGGAGCAGGGTCCAGTCTGGGACCCGCAGATCCATTGAGAGAGGAGCCCACATTGGAGCAGGTTTCCTGCTAGGACTTGTGACCCCATGGAGGACCCACAGTGGTACAGCCTGTTCCCAAAGGACAGTACCCTATGGAAGAGTGATCCATATCTGAGCAGTTCATGGAGAACTCTTGGCTGTGGGATGGACTCATGCTGGAGAAGTTTGTGGAGAACTTCTTGTGGGAGGAACCCCATGCTGGAGCAGGGGAAGGACTCCTCTCCCTGAGCAGCATCAGAGACATGTGATGAACTGACCATAACCCCCATTCCCCATCTCCCTGCACTGCTGCAGAGTAGGAGGTAGAGCTGGGAGGGAGAGAGGATTGGGAGGAAAGTAATTTTTAAGATTTCTTTTACTTCTCATTATCCTGCTCTGAATTTGGTAGTAATAGATTCAATTAATATCCCCCAAGTCTGTTTTGCCCATGATAGCATTTGGGGAGTGATGTCTCCTGGTCCTAAACTCAACCCATGAAACTCTTGTTATATTTTCTCTCCCCTGTCCAGTTGTGGAGGGGAGTGATAGAAAGGGTTCGATGGGTGCCCAGCATCCAGCCAGGGTCAACCCACTACATTCCTATTAAATGGACCAAGCACAGAGAGATCACACCCATTGTTTCTAGTTTCACAGTAGAAAGAAAAGAATTATCTTGATCACAGACATTGTGTCAGTCCATTAACAGTAACAACATTCTGAGGATTAAAGTAATCCACTATAACATGTTTTTCTCACAGAAAAAAAAAAAATATTTTACTGAGTATCAGACAGATGAAATTTATTCTGCCTTTTCCATTTAGTTTTTTAACACACAATCTGTGAAGATCAGTTAATGTACAGGATCTGATCCCTTATGTGCTGTTACCAAGAGAAGAGCAGATTCACTCTGCTGCTGAGAATTTACTGTGTTCTTTTGTTTTCAACTGGAATGGAAAAGCTTTCCTATCATCATGGTGAATACAAATGCAGCTCTTGTTTCCTAATTATCACAGCTATTCAGACCTTGAAAATATGACTTGTTTTTGCAGTAGCTGTACTGTGCAGATCTTAGGGGTGTCATAGAAACTAGGAATGATTCACTGAGAAGACATGTTCCTTCTCAGTCAATAGTGAACCAACAATCCAGAACAATGCAAAGAAAAATTGGTCTAGTGAAGATCCTATCTTCCTTGAAACACGTTTTTGACACATCATTTGCTTTTCTCTATTCCTTTTGATAACTGAATTCAATAAAGCATTTTCCCCATAATTTTTTTTTCTACAGCTCTGATGTTTTATGTATCTCTCTGATAAACAACTTGTACCTTTTTAACAAGAGGGCAGAAATGAGAACTTTTTGGCAGAAAAAACTCTCACCAAAACCCACAACAAATGACAATGACTTTTGAATAACTTCTGAATTTTTGAGTGAAACATTCAAACACTACACAACACAATACTTTTTAAAGTGCTGTCCTATCCTTAGAAATAATACAATTTCTCTGTCTAATAGCAATCTTTCCTTTTATTTTACAAAAATGATCCCTTTACCTCTAGATAATCTGTATTATGCCTAGCTGAGTATCATCTCCCTCTGTCATTCAAAATAAGATTCTGCAACTAGAATTTACGTTTACAACATTTTGATGAAACTTGAACCAGAAAATCAGGCAGTTCTCTATCAGCTCTATTGCATTAGCTTTTCAAAAAGATAGCACAGTCTATGCACATAGCTGATTTTAGTTTAAATAGGATGATTACTCTTGCCCCATCACAGCTGTTTTCTCTGAAATCCCCCTATACAGCCTGTTCAATCTTTTTAAAGATACTGGATGACTAGAAGACATCTCATATTGCAATGTGCTACAGAACCTGCTCAGTTTAAGTCAATTTGTGTCCAAGAGTAAGCACAGTCTGATTCACTACCTTTGTGTTGTGCAACATTGGCATTCTTTCTTAAAATGCTGCAAGGGATTCAACAAACAAAAACTGGGAAGATATGTTTTTATGAGAAGCAGCAAACAACAGCACAAGGTATCACCATGTGACTGAGAAAATTCTGTGTTAAGGCTGGTAAGTAGGGAGAGACAAAGGAGAAAGGGAAAATTACATACCACTATCTGTGTTTGTTGTAGTCCTCCCTCTTCTTCCACCCTACAAAACAAGATCCCATACAGCAAGCGTTATCTACCTACTAGGAAGCAGGAGGCAAAAAGACTGTCAATCACAGGGGTATTGCATACAGAAAACTTCCACCCTTTCCCCCCTCTGCAGTCCATAAAAAAAAGAAATGAAAAATTTTGTAGATTAAGGAAATATACTATTATGGAGAAAGTCAGCAGAATGTAAAAAGGGGAAAGGAGGAGGAAGATTTGATGGCAGAAAACAAGACTATGACAAAGACAATTACTAGTACGTAATTTAGACCTTTGTAATTTCTGTCTCCTCCCATCCTACAAAACAAGATTCCATACAACAAGCAGAAGTGGTAAGAAATGAAACTGGGAGACAGGATCGTCTAAATTGCCAACCTGAAGAATTCTCCAATCAAATCATGCCTTAAGCACCAAGTCTTGATAACAACAGTGGCAAGAACTGTATGAAGGATCAAATCTGAGCTTTGCAAATAACAAATATTGGTATTTCAGTCCTTGGTCTTGAAGATTAAAATGCTTCCAATGAGCTACTTATTGACAGGTACATATCAAAGATTTTCTGTACCAAATTCAGTATCTTCATAGCACTGCTTACTTCTAGCATTACTAAAACCTTCCTTTCTCAGGGAATGAAGCAAACCTCTTCTTCAAATGAACGTGATCTAGGTCAGGAAAGATGCAAGTACATCTGATGGCTCTTAAGTAACCAAGAGGCATAGCTGTTCATCTGTAATGCTGAAAATTGAAGAACAACACACATAGTTCATTTGGAAGTAGTTCAAAAAAATAATTCTGACTTCAGTGGCTGTTTGTGTAGAAGGAAATTATAGGGCTCAAAGAAACTTTTTGATGAACGTTTTGGAATAGCCATAGTCTGAAATAAGGAATATCCTTGCTTACTGTCAAGGCTGTATCTTGAATACAGAAGGCACAGAAACTTCTTGAGCATTAAAGAGTTTTTTGGTGATCTCACTGGAAGGGGGATTTACCACCCAATTAGAGATCACTTGATAACAAAACCATCCTAAAATAAGAGATCTCAACAGATGTAAAACAGTGTCAATGCTTAAAGATATAAAGAGAAACTGATGTTGCAACTATAAGACAAATAGGATATAATTATTACCAGAATTGTAGGTAAGTTCAAGAAGATTGAAAGAATATTTGTTGGAACACATGTTTCTGCAGCAGGTTATGGCACTGCTTTTATACACATTTAAGTAGGCAACAAAGCCAAAAGAGGAGGAGATCACTCATGCAATCACTGGTCAAATGTTACAACAGGACAAGCTTTAGAAACTAAGTTTCCTGACATGTTAAATAAATGCATCTTCTAATTGCTAGTTCTGGATCATAAACTACCTGGTTTCAAGAGAATCAGAAACCATTCTTCTATATCACTTCCCATAGGAGTTACAGTTCCTTCACTATGCCACAGAAACTGGAATATAGCTAAGCTCTACGTTTTGAAATGTTACAGTACTGGGAAACTTGCAAACTTTAGAGAGTGATCTTTCTCTCAAATGATCTTTATAAAAATTTTACCTACACAAGATGCAAAGGTTTGAACATACAAAATTAAAATTTTTCAACTCCATATGAGCTCTCCTTTAGAAGAATATAATTAAGTCACTGAGGGTAGACAGAGCAAGAAGGAACAGCAGTATGATGGAAGAAGCAAAATTCAAGAGAAGACAAAATAAGCTGTTTTTTCTCAATAGTAGACCTAGCAGAAGAAAACCTTGAGGCTGGTTAAAAATTAAATAACCCAATTAAAAAAAAAAAAAAATCAACTGAGAATCAGAGAAACTGTGAGAAAAGAAAAATGTACTGTCATTCCTGGAGAACAGAGGAATGCAACATAAATTACATATTTGCCTTATTGTAGCTACAAAATAATCAGTAAACTTCTATTTTCATGTAGCAAAGAGAAGATACTCGTGGATGACAGTCAAGAAAACTGGAAAGCTACAGATCACCAGAAAACAAAAGAATGCAGCACTACCAGATGATCCACTGGGTTAGGGAATACAATACAAACTGGCTCCTATAGATGCTCCAAGAAGCAGGCAAATGTTACAGCTACTGTAATACCCAGCAATTTCTGGCTGCCCAAATAAGCCATTCACGTCTGCTTTACCTGAAACCATCAACCACACTGAAAGGATCTTTGTACAAGGGCAGGCAGACAAAGGAAACAGCTTTAAACTGAAAAATGGCAGGTTTAAATTTCATGTTAGGAAGAAATTTTTCACTGTGAGGGTGGTGAGGCACTGGAATGAGTTGCCCAGAGACTCTGTAGAGCCTGATTCCAGGCAGCATTCAACACCAAGCTGGATGAGGCTTTGAGCAACCTGGTCTAGCAGGTGTTGCTGCCTGTGGCAGGGGGGTTGGAACTACAAATCTTTCAGCTCCCTTCCAACCCAGACTAATCTATTACTCAACAATTCTATGATGATACAGATTGCTTCACGTATCCAGAGGACCCAACACCTCTGCCTTTGTACCTACAGAATTTTTTTCCAGAAGAGGAAGGCAGAAATTCCAATAAGGAACTGGAATGAAACCCAAAGCATGGGGTTGCACTTCTGACTTTTTGTTCGTGGAAGCTGTTTTGACCCTACAGGCTCCTGGAGTTCCAATCGAATCCTGCTCATACACATCAGCCACTGAAGACAGAAGATAGCAGGCTTGGATTTCCCATGGGAGTTCAAACTCCCCTCCTTCAAACACTTTTTATTCAGCAGCAATATCCTCGTAGACCTAGCAATCAGATTGCATCACCTTTATATGCAGTTTGCTGTCAGATACATGCTGCCTGTCCAGATCAGGAGGAAAGCCTGCACAGAGTACATAGTACAGAATGGCCAAGGAGGCCCAAATCTCACAGCACAGAGCTGTTAATATGATCTCAGGCCTGTAAACTGCACTCAGTCATCTTCATTCCAAGTAACACATACTATTTTCTCACCAGAAAGATGTTAATGGTCATGAAAACACAGAGAGAGCATTAAGAGATGTTGTTCTCTTGTAGTATCTGGAAGATCTTTTGAATTAAAAATTAACCAAAAAAATATATAGCCAGTTCCTACAGTGCAAAGTTTGTACTTCAGCAAAAATCACCAAAATTGATTTTAATTAAACATATTTTAACTGACATGAAATACAGAATTTCTAATCTTCTTTC
Organism: Pseudopodoces humilis; assembly: GCF_049639895.1. Classification (NCBI taxonomy): domain Eukaryota; kingdom Metazoa; phylum Chordata; class Aves; order Passeriformes; family Paridae; genus Pseudopodoces; species Pseudopodoces humilis. The sequence continues at coordinate 37,430,203 of NC_142201.1, read as the reverse complement.
CACTTCAGAAAAAAATGCTTGATCTCGAGCAGCTTTACTGAAGTTGCAGAAGTTCCACGGCTTGCAGTGATTTCCTCATACAAAAGATATAACATTGGAAATACCTGCTGAAATACTGTACTCAATCAAAATCTGAATTTGCCAGTTTTTGGTGCTAAATACCATAATCTAAAGGGTTTTGAAAATTCATCTAGAAATCTCTGAAAAGGTTTTGGTGATTTGGTTTTGTTTTTTTACTCAGAAGAAAACTATCCCATTTGAAAGTTCCCCTACCAATCTGCAAAGCAATTGTTTTTTTGTCAAAGTTATTTTTATCTGTGTAAATCTAATTATTTGAAGAACAGGCCCACTGGTGTGCAATGCTGGATCAGGAGCAGGCAGTACAGACACAAAAAGCAAGGAATCTATTTCTGCAGAAGAGACAGTCTTTTCTAGGTGGGACACGCTCCATTTAGCAAGTGGTGAATGTGCACAGAATAAAGAGTATGAAGTGAATGCCTATTTTAAAAAGAGAATGACTAAATAATAAGAACAGTTACAAAAAGACCACCTTTTGGGCAGTGGAGATGAAGGACAGTTATATTGATTGTAAAGAACACATCAGCTGCCAGAATACTTGGAGGGGGGAAAAGCACAAAGGAAAAGACCCAAGGATCATAAAAGGACAAAAAAAAAGGCTGCTGACAGATCATTTCATGGTGAAAGAAAATAAAAAAAAGCAAAAATGGAAATTTCTCACAAAATCTGAAAAGACACTGTGCTCAGCTATATCTGCAGCCTGAATTTTATCATAAGCAGGACCAGAAGATATACATCTGAAAATAGCATTCAAATAGTGGAACTTCTGTTTTCCTTGATAGTCTCTTTGGGAAAGGAGAAAAGATTTTTAAAAATAGAAAACAAAAAGGGAAAAATACTATCAAAAACTAACCAATGAACCCTGAAACATTAAGAAGTAGAATGAGGAAATGAGACAGCTACTACTAACTGACTGCTCTGCCAGGATGTCAGTGATATTGGATATTCTGTGGCAACATGCTGTGATCAGAGACAGAACAATGTAATTTCCACACTTCTGCAAGAGACAGGCAACCTGTGACACTTCAGTCAATAATGCTGACAAAAGTTTGAATATGATTTTTTTTTTCCCTCAGGTATCTTTGAGGCATGTACAAGAAGAGAGACACCTTGTGCCTGAGCACCCTGCTGTCTTTTGAAAGACAAAGCCTTTGGCTCAGAAACTTAAGTGTTAAGAGAGCCAGTGCGCTAGGGCAGCATGCAATGGAATTGTTTACACCTCGCACTATTCAATTTTCTCTCTTTTCCCTCATTTCAAATTGGTGGAACTATATTGGTTGTTGTAAGGAAAGTTATTTTGTGGACCAAAGTAAGAAGCAACATAAGAAAATAGAATTAAGATGAAGTCTGAAAAATAGGACAGAAAATTTATTTGGGTAAGGTTCAGCTATCTCTGAGAGATGAGCATAGAGAGCAGTATTGCAATCGCCACACAACAGCACCACCTTAGATGATGGAGGTGTAAGAAAAGACAGAAAAAAAGGGAGAAAATACATACTAGATGAGAATTTGGAGTTTGGTTTTCAGGCCTTTACTCCTATAACAATGCTGCTCATAAACTAGAAATACATAAATCTACAATAATAGTAACCTTTACTAAATGAAAGAGACCAGTTAGTCTTCAGACACACTTCAGATAGGCAGGTAAACAGCCTTCATGAGACCACACAACTGTGTTTCTCCAGAGTCTTTTAGATTTTTAATTGTTATCCTTACAGTGAAAATCAGGGTTAATAGAGTCTAGACTGGGTATTTAATGTTTGGGCCAGTTAGGCTTGTGTACTTGGTAGCTCATTATAAATACTCATACTGGAGCTTACAGTCAACTGTAGACATTTCATAATTTTTTTGAAAGGTAACTAAACTCCTCTGGCTCTACAGCCCTCATAGCACAATCAAAGTTATCATGTATACATGTAACAGCTCGAAAATTTGCAATATAAATAATAATTACTGCCCAGTCACACAGTTCACACAGTTAATCTCTCACCATACTGTGGACAAGCAATGCGCCAAGCAAGTACCAGCTGTAAAAATGCAGCCATATAATTAAAGGAGTTGATTTCATTTACAAATGAGCACCTTTTGCTCTCCCAAGTTTGCTCCATAAACAATTATGATTTGATAATACCATGTTTGTTGTATCAAACCATTTTTACATGAAGACAATCACATACAAGATGTCTTGGAGAAGGAGATAGCATGAACTTCTAGGATATAAGCATTGTAAGTTAAATTCAGGTCTTATGAGATATGGTTATGGAGTCTGAAGAAAACCAGAAACTCAGAAAAGAAAAGAAAATTACTCTACTAGGCTCATACAATAAATATTGGAATAACACCATATTGCAACTAACCTCCACTGTATTTCCTAGGCTGATGTATTTGAGAGATGCTGCTTCAAGGAAGAATGTCATTCCCCAGCTGTATGAAAGCTAGAGCTTGACAATCCACTTTGCTTGCTTTTACAGCACACAGTGTGTTTCTGGACTGGGACTGGGCCTTTGTGGTACTACTACAGTACATACAATCTGTGTGCAAAGTTATTCAGTTGCAGTTCAAGTTATTAAATTATTCAGTGGGTCTTTGTTCATCATTTATTAGGAAAGATTACTTGAGTTTTTAATTCCACATCAAAATAAAAATACCTGCTTGTAATATTTTGACTTTCTGGAAATATAAACATAGTTTTTTGTATGTTTGAGAATATGCAATGAATGGTTGGCTTTCTAATTTAAAGCAGTAATCTAAGTGTGAATTGTATAAAATAATTATAATACCACCCCCAAACTTCAATGAATAATATACAATGGCCCTCATGAAAGACAAGAGAAAATTCTCTAGAGGAAATATGCAAAAGCTGCTATAAGACAGAAAAGGAGGAACATGTGATGTGAAGAGAAGATAGAGATCTATGTGTCATTTTTATACAAATGTCAGAAGTGCTAGATACCTAACCTGGAGTAGAAAGTCTTATTCCCAGCTACACAAGCTGAACCCCCATATGAACAGAATGAGAACTTGCATTTGGAGGAGAGAAAAGAATTGGAGACAATAGAATAACAGAAAATGTGTGGGGGCGTGTGTGTGTGCGCACGCCTGTGTGTGTCAGGGGGAGACTAACATCAGAAGAAACTAAAATAGAAAACAATTAGCAGATGAGGGAAGCAGGCATTTAAAAGAGCTGAAAATAGATTTTAAGAAACTATAATTAGTCTCAAAAAGAAGAAATACATGAAAGAAACATCTGCACAGTAAGTAGAAAGCAGAGAAACAAATGACACCCCAACATCCTTCTAGAAATCTCAGTTCTCTGTAGGTCTCACCAGCACACTATTCTGACTGCCAAAATAGTTTTTAAAATCTATAAAAATACACATCTGCGTGTTTAGACACACAATTAAATGCCTAAGGTTGTTGAACTGCATTTGAATACTGAGGTATTTTTGTATGTTATGATAATTCACGCTAGCATGTAAGAACTAGGCTGATTTTTAACTTGTAAGCCCTCCCAAGCACTAGAATATGAGCTAAGCTGACTAATATCAGTTGTAGAAGTGTTGATTATATCCCCTCAGTACATTGCTTGCTTACCTTTTCTTTAAAATGTATTATATGCTGAAGTAAAAAGAACACATTATGTTGGTCTGTAACAGCTTGAATCCAGGGTTGGCATTTTGTCCAGTCTGCACATCAGACAGCTGTTGAGCGGTACCTAACCTGCATCAGCAATTATTATGGGTCCAACAAATTGTGCACAATGACAAATGTCTGGTTTATTTCCTAATCCATTTTCTTTTAAATGCTTTGTTCTTCTACAAAAAAAAAAAAAAAAAATCTGAAAAATTAGTTCAAAAGGAAAGAAACTGTAAACTCCATGGAAAATTAAGTATTTACGTGCCTTTTGTACATTTTAAAACCCCTCCTTTTTACACTAAGTATTCACACTTTGTAAGTTGTTGTAACTTGCCACATAGACTCAGTTACAGACTAGATTTGTGCAGATTCACTTAGCCTGTTATAGTTCTCCAATAAGTGAATGAATGCACACTGACCTATCTCCTCCTATATCTGAAAAGATAAAAGTCATTAAGGAATTCTTTGTGCATGATTTTTGTAATTGTCCAGCTTCCACTCAGGTGCTGAAAAAAGATTTTCCAAAATGCTTAGCAACTGACACATTAGCATATTCCAAAAAAGCTGATGTCTTATTTTGATAGCTACAGAAGATTGGAGTATTTTACCAGTGTTTTAGAAAAAAGAAAAATATAGTTTAGGAAACCTAATCTTCTTCCATTGACACCAAAAGAAAATCACCTTAACAGTACTGTAATTAATTTGGACCTGAAAAATATTTCCAGCGTGATGTCCAGCACTGCAAACATGTCAAGTGGAAAAAAAGATATAGCCTGCTACACACATTCTTATTATTTTGTGAAATAATAAGGAAGGACAGTAAAAGACTTAATCAAACTAAGATGCAAAGCAAGAACCTGCTCACCTAAACGTACTCAGAGCTTCTGAAATAGGAAGTATATTTACCAAGTGAATAAAGCATGATAGCTCCTAATATGTACAACAAAAGAATCATCTGGGTTAAGTACTTTATTACCCTAGTTTGATGGAAGATTTTAATTTCTTTACCAGATGTCTTTCAAAACAGTATCATTTAATCTGTCTTCATATCCCACTACTGAATATTTCACAAAAGAAGTTTTGAATGGATTTCCACCTCAAAGAACCTCAAAATTTCTCAACAAGGCAAACAACAAAATTTCACTTCATATCAGTCAGCATAGTAATCATACACATGATAAACTTTCTGCAGAAAAGCTGCCCAAAGACAGGCTATCCATATTCTCACAAACGAGCTCTGAGATGTATGCGATCCTCCCTGACCTGTAACACTGCTCCTGCCAACCAGCGCATCATTGAGCAGCGGATAACATCTGTAAACACCTGGGAATGGCAGAGTTCAGCCCCCCTGTGTGTGTGCAGTGTGTGCTTTCCCTCTTACTTCTCACATATGAACACTGTTTATACAGCAGGGAACATGAACAAAGGGCCAGGTGACGTGTAGCAGCATGGGAATTGTCACATCACGAGTTTCTGAAGCCAGCAGTGTCTCCCACCAATCCATTCGTGGAGGTTCCTCAGAGGAACACAGGACATTAAGGATGACAGAGATCTCCATTCTTGACCTCTGCAACAGTTGACAGTCAGGGAGATCCTAGGCCAAACTCTCCACAGTCTCCCTCAAATTTCTGCAGCAGACTGATATTTAATTGGCCAGGGAAAAAATCTGTTCAAATGTTCAGATTTCCGATGTTATCCCAAGAACATTGTGGAAAATTCATTCATTGTGGCAAGGACTCGGAGCTGTATTTAATCCAGCACTATGCGATCACCAGAAAATAAAATCAATCTCTGAATAAAGTTATTCAAGGGAAGCAGCACCGGGTACTGCAAGGAAGAGGATATGCATTTTGTCGCTGAAAGAGTCAGGGCCTGCAAACTGAAGAGTTCCCTGCAGTATCTGTCGGGCTCTTAGCACTTCTCACAATGTTGGGTCTTCAATTTAAAGAAACCTCTTTAGAGGTTTAGAGAGTCTTAGGAGGTTTAGAAAACAACAGCACTTGTTCTGTTTTGCCATTTTCACCTCAAAATATGTAAAGTAACTTGGAAAAAAAAATAATATACCACTCAAAAAAGAAAAACACTTCCATTAATAAGATCAACACCTCAGTCTGGAATAGTGTAGCTAAAAAAATCCTAAGTCAAATGTCTTCCATTTTAAAGGTGATTAAAAACATAAAAATTAAAAATTTTGTAAGTAAATACAGATGAAAACTCCTCTTCTTTGAGCGATCTGATTGTAGCCAATCAATCACACACACATCCATTAGAACTAGGAATTTGTTTCTGCAGCGTGAAGACAAACTAAATACAACACTTAGGGGAATAGTAATATTGACACTGAAGTACAGCTGAGAACTTTAGCTAACATCTTAAATGCTAAATCTCATCACCACCACCACCCCCTGCTGATGCAAAAAAGGAACCTCTTCTGTACTTACACATATGCAAGGAGTTATAGGAGGATACAGGTTGCTGAAGGTTCAAATTACAAATCCTACACATGGGTACTCACTATGTATCATCACAGTTAACACCTAATGATTATGAAAATCAAGAGGATGAACACCCAAAAAATATGAAAGTACTGCATCAAAATTTTAAGGTTTTAATCATCATATTTGACATCAAATTTAGGCAGAAAAATTAACTAGGGTTTTTTACCAACACTATTTCATCTTAATCAATATCCTGCACAACAAGCCACAGTTTCAGCACATTCTCTTGATTTCAGAACTTTTAAAAATGCAGTGTAAAATGCAGTTAAATTATTCTCTTGTAAACTACTATCTTTGGCTATGGGGAACAGAAAGCTTCCAAATTCTACCCAGTTACAAATTTTTCACTAAGTTCTACATGAAAACAAACTTTCCAAATCTTACTGAAATTTTCTCATACTACTAGGAAATTCTTTGAATATATTAAAGAGTTTTATTTTAAAAGTCAAAAAGAAAAAAAAAAGAAGAGAAAAGCTATAAGATCTTCCACTTCCCAGAGAAAATGTCCTTCTTAGCTGGCAGAAGGAAGAGTGACAAATGAGCTGTTCCTGAGCTGAGGCAAGAGGAAATCAGCTGTTATTGACATAGGGGGATGATGCTGCCACACTTCAAGGAAACTCTGTGTGCAAGAACACTAAACCTTCTGGACATGGTGTCCTCACATGGGACAAACTCAGCCCACTGTGAAAGTACCACATGTTAAGTCACTTGAAGCATGTGAACGCAACTTTTTCAGCCTTATAACGCCTCTTATATGGGATTTCTGAAGCAGAACTTCAGCAACCTGTCAGATAATTTTTGTTTGTTTGTTTTGTTTGGGTTTTGTTTGGGTTTTGTTTTGTTTTTTGTTTTGGGTTGTTTTGGTTTTTTTTGTTATTAACAATTGGGAAAACTTGCTGTATTTGAAAAATTTGACTATTGGCCACAGTTCTCACTATGCTAAGCATGGTTTCCAGTTCAGTGCCAAGGAACATTCACAAAATGTTTTTCCTCTGTGCATACACCTTCAGCTTTCATAACTGTTCTCTTCCTCACTTGGGCTCAAATTCATCCTAGCAAGACACTCTAAGAAATTAATCTACCCAAATGAAGACTGGAAGTGATACCTCTTTGTATTTTCATTTACAGCACCTCTCAATCCCACTTCCTCACAATCCCAACTAAACAAAACCCAAGAGATTGTATTATCTGTAAAATTCTTCCCATTGATTGAGGGTTAAAGAATTTTTCTTTCTATGAAGAGCAAAAAATATGAAGTATTTAATGAAGCCTTAAAAATACATATTTTTATTATAGAGGGAATCAATTTACTACAGAGTGAAAGTTACCCAGGTATTATAAATTTATTATTATCAGAAGAAAGGGAACAAAAATATTTAGCTATTCATTCTGGTCAAAGCATGTGATAAAAACAAAACATGTCTACAACTGTGCTATTAGCAACCAGGAGAAAAAAGAAGAAATTAAAAATTTTCTTCTCATAAGAACATTTACTTTAATTGCTATAAAGACATACAATTTGGTCAAATTCCAAAATGGACGTTAAGTGTTCATCATCCAAAGTAATTTTGATAGAAAATACACAGGAATCTTGTCTGAAATTATGAGGTAAGAGTTCAGAGAGTGAAACCAGTCACATATATTCCTGTACAGAAGCCACAACAAGCAGCACTCCTGAGCACCTTCCAAAATACAAAATGATTAAGCACTATTAAACAGGTTAAATTTTGCATCCCTGTAAATTCCTTAAAAGCCTCACCTCCAAAATCCAGTATGAATCAACTGCCTTGCAGCTGAGGAGATCAGTCTAAGAACCACCTACACAGCAAAAAATGTCCGAGTTCTCCTTCAACCTCCAGAGCTCCAGTAATTTTTTATCCACATCTCTTTCATTCTCTTGATGGACCAGGAGTTATCAGAAGGCTTAGGTCTCCCTACAATTTGCCCTGATGGTACTTAGGGTCAGGTAAAAAAGCAGCAAGAGGCACTAGGACAACAGAAATCAGAACCATCAGCATCAGCCAAACCAGGGGTCTTGGACACAGCCGTTACGCACATCACTATCAGGATTTTCCCCATCTGCAGTGATGAAGAGTTAATAGACATGCAGGAATAGCATCTTTGTTAACAATAATTTGTTGATCACTGACAAATGGTACAAGATCAATGACATAATAAAACTCTTTACTCAATTTTCACTGGATTTTTTATGACGGGGAGTGGGTATGACTTGTAATTCTTACTGTATTCACAAATCCCTTCTCTTTCATCCTTCCATCGTTCTACAGTTTTTCCATTTTCTTGTTTAAGCTCACCAACCTATTTCTTATTCTCCTTTCTCTCCTCCCACAGATGTGGATTTTTTCAGTCTTTAGATCTCTCCTAGAAACCAGAACTGGGAAGGCAAATCTGAAGATGCCCAGCAAGCTCAGTCAAAATAGCAGCATTAGCTTGACAACTTTGGTCCACCAAAAGACTTCAGACATTTATGTTCAAGCAAAATATTTAAATTAGATATCATTGCAAAGACAGCAGATATGCTCTTTTGGGCTATAACTCACGTTGTACCATGAATTGGACCCTAAAGGTGAAAAGCCTGAACATTTGTATTGAATACAAAAGAAAAAAATAATTTGAGGCTTCATTTTTAAATTAAAATCAATTGAGAATTTATTTACTCTTCCAGTAAACAAGGATTTGATTTTGTGAAAAATTTGACTCTTCAAAAGTACTTGAATTTTAAAACATTCCTTCAGGATAAAATTACAACAGAATTGGCTGAAGAATATATGAATGTAAGTTATGGAGGAGCAAATTAATTGCAGAGAAAAAAGTCCCCAACCTTTTAAATGTCAGACTTATGATATTTTAGAACACCTTACTCAGAAGAGTAGTGGAAAAGAAGAAGAAATATAAATTTCTGACATGGAAAAATATTAAAAATGGATAGCTGTGCTGCCTGCAATAATAAGAGGGCAAAACTCTGTACAAGTTTCTGTCATTGTACTCTTAAATTCCTGACAATTATGACCAAACAAAATGATCTTCAGATTTGATTAAAGTCAAAATAGTAAAATTTTGCAAATAATATAGGAAATATAAACAGGTGAAAATTGTGGTAACTTTTTAAGGTGAACAAGAGGGAAGAAAGCGCAGGAAGATAATTATAATAAAGCCATTTGTTTCAGTTATTTGTATGCAGCAGGAACCTGAACAGGCAGGAGGTTAATTAAACTCTGTAAATAACATTTTCATGAGAACACCTTTGGTAAGTATAACAAGTTCTCTGAAATTGCAACCATTATTTACTGCACCCATCTCTCCAGAAACACATATTAGCTGCAATGTTTATGGAGAAAGCGATACATGATGAATTTAAACAGAAGTCTCAATGCCTAGGTAATATCAGAAATTCCTGTGTGCAATGTTTTCTATATTTCTAAGATTCCTCACCTTAATTTGTGTGACTTATTATTATTATTATTGTTATTATCATTATTATCATCATTAAAGTCTGAAACATTTCAAATGCATTTCAGAAGACCACAATACCCAGCTATTCCCCACAATGAGTGAAGAAACCATTGCACACAGCAGTAAATCACTGTTTGTCTTCCACAGTAAGTGCATCTTTTATACACCATTTACGTGGGGTTTTGTAACATCATCCAGAAGAGCACTGTAAGCAATATTATAAATTCAGCGCTGCCAGCACGGTGCTTACATTTTCACATTAACTGATGTTTTTGTCCCTGATAAGTAGAGATACTGTTTCTGATATCAGATTAAACTTGGAAACATGAAAATAAAAGCCCCTTTGATAAAAGGGTTTTGAATAAATGACTCTTATCTGTCCAGGGAAGTGCCAAGGATAAATTCAAGAGAATAGAAATGACGATGGGGTGCGCAAAGCGCGGGGGTTGTTCTGCGCTCTCTCCAGCCTCCTCTTCGACTGCATCCACCCAACTTCGTACGCCCCCTCGCCTGGTGCCTCTGCTCAGGGAACAGGGAGGAGAAGACCACGTGCAAGGAACAGGAGACTTGCACATCATGATGGTGGAAAAACACAAACAGTGTCACGAGCCAAATTTAAGCGTGTAAACATGAATACCTTTGTGTGCACTGATCTGTGGAACTCACTGCCTCAGAATTTTGCCTTGCTGCATATACAGTATGAACTTACAAGGAATAGATGTGAAATATCTACTTTAATGCTGGAGGAAACACAGAGAGGCGACAATTTACGTGTTTGAGGGGATTAATAAAACTTTGGAACAACCTCAGAGCAAGTTATTAAACATAAATGATTGAGCATTATTAGAAAAACTATAAAAAGCTTAAGAACACTTGTAACCCTGTTTTCAGTCATGTAATTGGAATATTATGCAGTTAAACACTTCTTTTAAATGTATATAGTACTGACTGAAGAAAAATTACGGTAATTCAAACTTGCAGCTACTCATCTATATTCAATAATATGTGAAAAAAGCAGAAAGAAGAGAAAAATCAGAGAAGCCAATGTTGTATAGGTCATACAGTTGTGCAGAAGCCACAGAAAACACTTTTTAAGCTTTGGAATAGAGCCAGATTTTGTTTGTGAGCATACAACACTGTATATAAAATAGTCTTGTGAAGTCGTACCTGAAAAAAATATATTTTCAGGTATAAAGGAACAGAGAGAGGAAGAGATGAAAAGCTAGGAAAAAATGGTGTTAAACATGTTTAAAGGCAAAAATCCTAGAAAACATATAATTAGTAAAAACCAAAAAAAACCCCAATTTTGGAGGGTCTTTACTAGTGTTAAAGTATTATTATTTGTATATGTTCTGGAAGTACCTATAAATATTTTTTTATGTCCTACAAATACAAATATCTGTAAATACCATCATGAGACAGGTCCTCAAAATCACGTTGCTCCTGTTTTCTAAAGTTTCATGGCTTTTTGTCTCTTCAAAAAATAGGCTTATAAGTGTTAACTACAAATGAGTATTTTGTAATCAAGAAAAAGACTTTTACTGGCTGGTCTGAGTGAGCATGTAAGGGAAAGCATATTGTCCTTTATGCACCTAAGGCATACAAATTATAATGGTCTTTTTACTGCTGAAAATGTAATTTTATTCTGCAGTCCATGCTCTTGACAATGTATACAACTGCTTTCACTAAAAATACCTCTAACTTTTATATTTTTTTATATTGTGCCCCAACTGCTCATTGGCAAAAGGAGAGGAAAAAAGCACACCAAGAAATCGAATTAATTTAATCCAATATTTTTTATTTTTTTTTTCAGACTTGAAAAGTCTTCTCAGAAAGTTGGATGGATATAGCAGTCAATGGGAACACTGGAAAAGATACTGCAAAGGAGATTCTGGCTGAATCCCCTGTCCTTTGACAAGTTCAACAGAGAGAGGCTTGACAAGGGTTAGCAGAATGTAGCTACAATGTTCAGGAGGAGCCTGAAAAAAAAGTCTTGGCTATTTTATAAATCACTATTATTTTATCTGCCTTAGATCAATATCAATGTGGATATCTATACACATTTATACCCACAGTATTATTAGAAATGTTTGAAAAAGTTAGGCTTTAATGGTTTGGGTTTTTTAATTGATACAAGTTTGAGAAACCTGGTCTAGTGGAAAGTGTCCCTGCCTGCAGCAGTGGAGTTGGAATGAGATGATCTTCAAATTCTTTTCCAAACCAAACCATTCTATGCTTCCATGATTCTATGAATTCACATGTTTATACCCATAGAGAATCATACTTCAGAAAAAAGATTGGTATTAATCCACTGAGATGTAACAAAGAACAAAGAAAAGAACACTATCTAATGAAGACAAGCATTTGCAGAAAGGAACAAACCCACCAGCCTACCAATTTTCAGATGCTCTGTTAGAGCAAAAGCACTGCAAACTTGTAATCTCAATGTAGATCTCTGTTTCACTTGTCAAATGGCATATACATAATACAGAGGCATTCAGAATTTAAACTAAAAAAAAAGAAAAGAATTTTCAGCTAGTTTCTGGATGTGCCTTTTGAAATTGCAAATTTTTTTCAGCTGTTGTCTCATAAAAACATGTTTCAGTATCCAATGGTTTGGCATTTTTTCCGATGAAGAAATCCCGAAATAATGGGAATGATAAAAATTCAGATTGCATTCCACTAAACATGCTTACAGCTTTACTCAAAGCCTCATCTCCACCAACCCACTATGATTCAGGTGAGGTGTGCGTTGGGGAAAGCCACCCATCAAAACAATGAAACAAAGTACACGCACTCCATCGCCGCTGTGTTGCTTCACCATCTTTTTGTTATTTTCCACAGTTTGTCCCCCTCAACTGAATTTTCTCCAATAGTAGTATTATGATTTTATCACTACAGCCAAAGGTTTAAATTCTTCTAGAAAATGTTGAATAAGATGCATAAATAAAACTAGAGGAGTTTTCCAATAAGCTATTCTGGTTTTCTTCTAAATGCACTATCAAAATAGCAAACCTGTAAAACACCCTAAGGTAGACAATGATTTTACCTTTTCAATTACATTTACAGAATGTTATGACACAAAAGAGAGCTCTGAAGAAGATTCAATAATCAGGAACAGAAGATATACTATTGATACTACCATAAAACTGCAACAATCCTGATCAATACATACCATTTTTTTCTGTTAAAAAAAGAAATAGAACTCACCAGTACTCCTTTTTATTTACTTACAGTTGAAAAAATTTAATTTGGAAATAAAAACAAGGACCCCACACTGTACTCATAAAATTCAGTAAATTGTAAGATCAGCTATTTTCAGGTTATTAGGTAATATATAATACTTACTGCTGAATCATTTACAAATATAAAAAAATATTATTGGCTAGGCAGTCCACATAAAACAATGACCTTTTAAGTATATATAAAAAGAAAAAAGAAAAAATAGAACATAAAAAGGCAAAATGGAATTTACTTTGTACAATCTCCCATCTTCTTCCTGCATACAGATTAATTAATATAAATTCTGTTAATCTAGAAATTAATTAATACAAATTCTGTAATCTAACTCATGCGTCACTGGGTGAACTTGGATACAAGTAGTTCTATCTGCTTAACTTCACAAATTTTCAAAGTAAATCCAGTGCATCACAGTTATTTATTTCCATAATGTTTCATTCTTTTTTGTTTTACTTCAGCTTGTGCTGAAACAAGAAATTAGCATAAGGCAATATACTGAGACAAGAAATCCAATTGCTATTAGACCACTGAGATATATCCTATTTGAAGACTTGAAACCATGCATCACTAATTATCACCAAAAGTTTTTCCTCTTGTTAACAAGAGAAAAATAAATGAGCTAGAGGAGTGCTATCTGACACAAGAATAATGCGAAGAACATCACAAAGGGCACGAAATTAGAAAGCATAAGGCCCAGAGTTCCAGTCTCAGTTTGCCATTCATTACAAACTTTATGTAATTTTTAGGACTAATAAAGGAAAGGCTTGTTAGGTTTGGGATGGATAAAAAAGAATCCTGCAGCCTTATAGAGATAATTCAGGTGAAGACAAATATGTTCAGATTCCAGACAAGAAGAAAATAATGAAGGCAACATTTTTTGTTGTTATCTCTTCATTTCATATAATTAAAACTTGGAAAAGGATGCTGAAGAAAATGCAAAAAAGGCTAAAATGTGAAAAGAAAATATTAAAATGGAAATTATATATGATTCTTTTGGTAGTTCATTATTTCTGGTGATGATGAACAGTTACTGCCCAAGTAGGGGGGAGTAAAACAGACACAAACGTCTTTCAAGACCTGGATTTCATCCTTTAGATGAAATTAAGTCACAGGCTTTCTGCTGGTCAGATGTTGAACTGCATCTAATACCACCAAGAATTACCTGTTTTATTCACGTGCATGTTCATCTTTCATTATCTTAGCTTCCCTTTCACAAGTGCTAGGACAATTTAAATTTCCCAGTTGCAAAACCTACTGAATTTGTTATAACACACATGAGTAAAATAAAATAATTAAACGGCCAAAATTAATTTGATTTCTTTTAACAATTTTTATATTTCATTCCAGCTGTAAATGTCAAGGTTTTCATGAACCAGCTTCAATAACAAGAAACTGTTTATAGGGGAATAAATAGGTGTGAGGATGGCTATGTCAGATTTTGGCGACTTTGTCCTTTCTCTAAAGACTACATATATCAGATTCAATGTTAAAATCAGTAAAGGGAGTTGATGGGGAATGAAAAAAAAAAATATAAGACTAAAATGTTTATTTACCATAAATTGACTTGCAAAACTCTAGTCTGCTATGACTAGTGTGACTGACTTTCCACTCCTTATTACTACTTATTTAAACTATTTTAGCTCCTGTTCAGAAATGCTAATTGAAATTAGGAGTGTTCGCTTACTATCAGTGTATTTCACTTTGTGATCTAAAAGCAGCCTATCAACAATATCTTCATGAAGTGAAGGGTGATATTGTCTTTTTAAAAATAAATTTTAAAAAAACAGAGAGGTAAGGAGCAGATGTCAAAAGATGTCAAAATAATAATCTGACAAATCTAAATAATTGCTTAGAATATATTCATCACTTTTCACAATAATGGAAATTTTTGTTTGTTTGCTTTTTAATAGGAAGTGGAATGAAAAAAAAATGGGGAAAAAAGGCAGCCTGGGGAAGTAATACTTAAATCACATCCCCAGTAAGTGCAACACTCAGTATATGGAAGCCCCATATAAAATCCACTTGACGCAAAACTTTTTAACCTTGGTCTCCATACCCCAGTGGATTTTGATTACCAGGTTTTTTTTGGTCCAATGACTAAATATAGTAAAATGGCAAACAAATTGCAGTTAGGTCTTAACAGGATGATTAGCTATTCTGAGACATATGCACGTGGCCATTAGCTCATCTCCAGTCATTCAGCTGTGCTGCAAAACAAAATGAATTTAAAATCTGATATGTCCTATGGACAGGGAAACCACCCCTCCCAACTGTTCCTACAAACCACTTATACCTCAAAGATTTTATACCAAGGATCATCAGAGGACTGGGAAGCCTGCCATATGAGAGAACTGAGGTTGCTCAGCCTTGGGAAAGGAATGCTTAGGGGAGACCTCATTACCATGTTCCATTATTTAAATGATGACTAAAAGGAAGGTGGAGACTCCCTTTTTGCACATAGTCACATGGAACAGCTGAGGGGGAATGAGTACAAATTGGAATGGGGAGATTCCAATTGGACAGAAGGTAAATTTTTGACATTGAGAACAGTAAGCCATCGGAACAATTTCCCTCGGAAAGTGGTGGATTCCCCACAGCTTAACACTTTAAAGATTTGCCTGGACAGGGTCCTGGGCCATCTTTTCTAGACTGTGCCTTCACCAAGAAATTTGTACCAGATGATCTGTAAGGTCCCTTCCAACATGCTATTCTAGAATACTATGATATATTTTCTGTTACAGAGTGGCATTAAAAATGCCACACATCATCCAATGGAAAACAAAAAAAGCATCTTCTTTAAAGTGTATTCACTTAAACATACATCCTACTTCTTAACATTTTGATTTTCAACAAATGCTTGTAATTAAAATTATTATAAAATAAGTAGGATGATTTTATTCAACAAAAGTCGAAGTATGATTCACCACTCAAAACAGTTTTCCATAGCAACTGCTGAAAAAAATTGTTATTATTCATGCACTCTCATACATACATGTAGAACTATAAAAGTAAAGCAAATATTTTATTTTTTTCCTAACGGTGTAGCCAAAAATTTATATCCTGTGCAAGGAAAATATAATCTAGGAAGATATTCTTGGAATGGATCGCTAGTTTTCTTTTTTGTGGGGGGGAAGGGTAGGGGTCAGGTTAGGTGGGGTTGGTGGAACAGGACGATGCTTGTGTTTTTTCTTTTAAAGAAAATGCATTAGTCAGATCCAGGAAACAGTTGATACAGGAAAAGGAAAAAAACCCTTCCCAAACTCAGACATTGGGTGCCTCTATTCCTATAACACGTTCTGGATTTTAGGTAAAAGTTCAGAATGGATTACGTTGAAAAATAGTGGGAAATGTCAGAAAAAAATCAGCATTTTAATTATTTTACCTAGAAGTGTTGCATAAACTAGGATCAGCACTGACAGCAATACTGCTGTTGCTGGGGAGGATAAGAGTTTTCTGTCAACTCAGAAGTGCCACAGAGAACATATGAAGAGACCAAATGCACAGCTGAAGCTGTGAGAGGACAAGCATGAAAGAAACCAAATCTCAGGGTCAAGCTCTTCATCTGTGAATATTGTAGGTGAATCAAGGCATCAACAGACTTGAAAATTGATTTGACCAGCTCTCAGGCAAAATTTCTGAGTCAAATTAATAAAAGCATACTGCCTCTGACTCAGGAAGCCCCTAAACTTCCTGTTAGTGGAAAACTACTTTCTGGAAAAAGCATCCCTACCTGTTCACCCTGTTCTTATTGTTTTCCAATTATCTGTTATTGAGTGATGGCAAAAAGAATTGGATGGACCCTTGGTTTGAACAAGTAAATTTGAACATGCTACATTTTGCTGCCTACATACCTCCCTTTGGATGACCATATCACTGTAATCAAGATAATCAATCCCAAACAGTAAATTCCCATCTGGAAAAAAAAATGAGCACAGCTCTGGTCCCTGCAGAATCCATCACTGTGCTATATGGCGTGAGCCTGGCTGCCATGTGTGGCAGCAGGGAAGCACAGAGGACCTCAGCCTGCCTCTCCCTCCTCCTCTCAGCACAAGTCTGAACCAGGAAGCACGAGGAGCAGGCACGAAGGACAATCACGCTCCCACAGTGTGCCAGCAATGAGCGTCCTGCAGCTGATCATATGCCAGTATATTTTAAGGTCCATCAGGAGCCTGTTTACAGGAGATATTTGCTTTAGAATAGCAAAAGTCAGTGTTGCTTTTAGCAAAACAGACTAAGTCAGGTCAATAGAAATAATCAAATACAAAAAAAAAAAACCAAAGCCCTGGTCACAAGGAACACAACACTGGTAAAGCATGAGATGGACACTGCCATGTGTACATCCCATTGGCCAGCATGGTGAAACAAAACCAATTCTGGAAGAATCCAAACACATCCAAATGAGCTTTAGAGCAATGTCTGCCCGTAGAGAGCTTTGCCGTTCTTCCCAATTGGTTGGCCACATATGTTTCTTTTCTCTCAAAACAAAAGACAATGAACAAAAAACCCCACCAATAACCCCCCCACCCAAGGTGACAAAACCAGGTCAAAATTCAATAAAATGAGGTGTTGAAATGTGCTATTTTTAAATGAGCAGATTTTACTGGAGGTAGTATTCCTTTTGATCACTTACTGGATGCTAGTAGAAATTTCAATGAATAATGTAGCTTGGTATTAATACTCGAGACACTAAATATGCTTTACAACAACTTGCTTTAAAGAGATATACAAGTTCCAGAAGGTGAGGGTGAAAACTGTGGAACGCATCCTAAAATAAAATAAACAGCAGAGGGAGAAAGCAAATGCCTTCAAACAAAATCACCCTATTTTTAAACTAGTCCAAATTTTGTGTCTTTTATATACATATTTCATTCTTCTCCTATGATAGGGAAAATACAACAGTTCTTTATCAATTGTTCACATTTCTAGGCTCAATTTCCCTATGGCACACAGCTCATTAGAAAACGTATTAATAATAAATTATCTTTTTCTTCAAGTATATCCTGCCATTAGGTAGAGGGTTATTACTGCCTTATGAATACATACTGCTTTATCACCAGAAAACCTGGAACTGGGGCAAAAGAAAGCTTAACCATTAAAAAAATATAATTTCTCTATTTTTTTTCAGTGGTCAGTTTTTCCAGTGGACGCCTTACTGGTGACACTTCAGCCTTTAATCTCACTGTTTACAATTCTGTGCTCTTTTATTTTAAATAAAATGCATGATGGTTCTGTATTACTGTGATGGAATTCTTCAGCAGGAAAAGAGAGAAACAGAGAAATTGTTAATAATGAAAGCTGGCAACATTTTTCATTCCCTTGAAAATTTGACATCAAGTAGTATTTGAATTCAAATATTACAGCTGTTCCTGAAACTTGCAATGGGCTGGTGTTAGTTATGCCACAGGCTTCTGTAACGCAGTGAGATTTCATGAGAAAACTCTGGTGCTGGTACAATTCATTCTGCTGGGCAATGAAATGTTTTGGTACCCATTAGAGGAAGTTTCACATGGCCCTCAGCAGCCAGGACAACCGATATGTCACTGGAGACAGAAGCCCCTGGGTGTTGCAGGAAGCAGATACTCATGAGGATTTTTTGCAGGTGCACAGAAGTAATTGTCATAGCTAGGTAGTCCTGCAGGATTCACTGCTGGTGCTTTTTTGGAGGAGTGGTGGCTGACCAGTGATCACCCAAGACCATTTTCTTGAAGCAAGGGTGCTTAGGAATAAATCATGTCAATGAGACATACTAAAGCTGAAGGAGGTCTCTGCTGATCCCTGTTTGCCGTATGGTGTTGGAGACATGACTGCAAGAGACACTCTGTAAGATTTTTACAGGCCAATCCTGACTGAGGTCATCCTGATACACCAGTGACAAAAACAGATTTCAGTGCTAAGCAGATGCTAACAATTCTAGTTATTATTAAACAAGCAAGAAAAAACAAAACAACAAACAAACAAACCCCCACAAAAATACCAGACTCCAGGCCCTCTTGCTGTCAATGACACAAAGAAACCTCTGAAATATTATTAATTTCTCCCTTACTCATTATACCAGTACTATCAAATTACTTCATTCTCAATAGTGACTTGGGGAATTTAAATGCAAAAAATGTGAAAAGCTACAATCTCTTTTTAAATTCTTTTTTAGCAAGGAAAAAAAACTCCCCATTCATTCTCTTCTCAAAGAAAAGAAGCTGAGATTTGGTTTTGAACTTAAAATAGTTAACTGACACAGGTATTGGAAAAATTAATTAATTTTTTGCTAAATAACACACAAAGGGGAGTCAAATGCTTTTAATTGTTCCCTGAAGTATTTTTCTATGGATTGAAGGGGGAAATAGAGATAGCTTACTAATAAGAATAAATAAATATTCTCTTAATTGACACAGGTAAGGAGAAGTCTCTTCATCTTCTTTTTCCCTATCCCAATTCCACATCAAGATCATATTAATCACATGATAACCTCCAATAACTACACACAAGATTGTACTCAAATCCATAATTTTCACATTTACCACCAACACTTTCATTATCCCTCCCAGATATTTATACTCCCTAAAGCACAGTATTTTTAAGATTGTTACAAATTTAAAATGTTTCAGAATATTTAAACAACTCCCTATTCCCTTTGCATCCCGATAGAAATCTCTGTTTTGAGTAGAAGAACAGCATAATTTACAACATGAACCTCACCATCTATTCAACTTTGCAGCAGTGTACTTTCAGATAGCTTATCTGAGGAGTCACACGTTAAATGCAGGTTTAGCTTCTTATATGCAATACGATGCAGTCTGGCAAGGCCATGAAAGCAGCAGAACATGATGAGACTGTGTTCTGCTTCCTAGTAAAATTTAAAATTTTGAACGTGAACCAAAACTAGCATCAAAGAAGCGGTGATACAGCCCTGGAGTCTGCTCTGCTCCAGCCTCTCCATTTCTGGGCATGGGAAGTAATTTCTGGGCATCACTTCCCATGATTCAATCACAGCTTTACATCTGTGTCATGAGTGCAGGCAACAGCATGATCAGTGAGACCAAAACAAATGGGAACAGCAGCAAGGCAGAAGCTGTAGCTCCTGGTCCCTCCTGTCAGGCAGGGTTTGGCCCCTCCTGGCCAGTGAAGGAGCACAAGCAGAGAGAGCACAGGCTCGCCCTGGCACAGGCTGCTTTGTGCCAAGGTCTGTGAGCTGATTCAGTCCCCAACAGCCTGACTGAGGAACTTAGCAAAGGCCTGCAGAAACCAGAGACATCTGTTCACCCTGTGTCTTTTCACTGATCCCCCCAAGAGAAAGTACTGCTGATGCATTTTCTGCTGCTCTCCATATGCACATAAGGTCTCTGCTCTCACCAGCAATTTATCACAGAGCTTTGCTGGCCCTCCAAGGCTGACACCCATCATTTCTCTGCTGTAAATTTTTTTTAAAAAAAAACCAGATCCCTGCACACTATCTTATGAATGTTAGGAGGTGTTTGAGTCAGTAGGTGATGGTACTTTGCAGAGCATGTGTATGAGCACTACAGGAGAGGCACCGGAGCTGCCACAGATCATTCTGTCTTTGATGAGCCCTGTGTGCTGCAGTGCCAGCCATACCAAATTCCTGCACTTGTGTGCATATCCCCAGAAAGCATCACCTTCTGGAAGGAAGCTGAATGTAACAGCATTTTAGCCTTCATAATCCACACACGCTGCAGCACAGCATGAAGCAGCTGAGGAATTTTTGACAATTTGTTTCCCTAGGATTAGTGAAAAGTCCTCCCATCTAAGAAAAAGACTCTTCGGAAAGTATATTTATTTACCTTTCAACTAGAAAATTTAAAATGTGAATCTCAGAGGACAGAAAGTTAGATGCTGTTACAGAATAAGATGTCTGATCCTTGTTTCTAGCAAACGTCTAGCATCACTTTAAAATACAGATTACAATAGCAGAATAAAAAACAGGGGCTCAATTTTGTTTGAATGGCCTGCATGTTTCTAGTAAAACTAACACATTGTTAACTCTTAAGTGGAGCAGGAAGTGGGAAAAAATGCTACTAGATATTTCCAGG
This sequence comes from Pseudopodoces humilis, assembly GCF_049639895.1. Classification (NCBI taxonomy): domain Eukaryota; kingdom Metazoa; phylum Chordata; class Aves; order Passeriformes; family Paridae; genus Pseudopodoces; species Pseudopodoces humilis. The sequence continues at coordinate 37,409,232 of NC_142201.1, read as the reverse complement.
AGAGTAGCAAGAGAGTGAGAAAAAAACATCCCTGTACCGCATAGAAGACCTGAATTTCCCAAGTATCATACTGTGGTGATACACAATACTCTAATACAGCCATTACTGCTTTGTTCCCTCCCTCCTACTGTACTTACAAACTCTGAGAGGAATACTGCAATGGGAAAGACAGAAAATGAGCTGGGGCTGACTCCAAGACCCCTGTGCTCAAATTCAAACATTTCTTTTTATATATTTTCTCATAGCTTGTTTTCAGGTGCTATCAGAGGAGACAAAATACTTACACAAGGGAGAAATACTTCAGAGATAATCCTTCCAAGTTGTAGAAAGCGTTTTTCATAGCAGGCAGAGAAAACAGTGGTGCTACTAGTACTGCTGGTAGGTTTGTTATTTAATGATTGAGTAATTATGGTGAACCATCATATCAGCCCCAACCTCCCCCTGCCTGAGGGCCAGGCTTGTGTCATTCTGAGTTCATGGGGAAGTTACTGGTCACAGGGTAGGGAACGTCCTCCAAAGTTCTTCTGAGCAATGAACTAATTTAATGCAGGCATCTGTATTTCATTCCTACATCATGCTCTCATAATTACCTTTCTGTAATCTTTGTATAAATCTCTCAAGGATTGTTCCTATATTGGAAAGTAATTATGACGCTGAAAATTATGCTGGTTTTATTTCCCTTATTCAGCTCTTCTGTAGTTAAAATGTTAGCCTCTCTAAGAAAGGCCTAGTGGTCAACAAATATTAACAAATATTAATAATTTTTTTTTACCCTTATTTTAAGTGCTGTACTATTTTTTTCTCTTGTTACTAATACATTTGGGTTTTTGTTTCAAGGTGGTTATGCCTACAGAATATTGTCTTTAGGTTTTGGCACGAGTAAACTTCCATAAAATTTGTGAAAACTTAACTCCAAAGAGAGCTAAGCACTGAGAGTAAGAACAAAAACATCTCATAAACGTACTGGCAGCTTTATAAATGACGAGCAATCCTCTATAATATATATATTTTTTTTTTTCATTTGGGCTTTTTCTGATGCGATTTAAAGAGTTTTTATTGCTTTACAAGAAATCCAGGGAACAATGTTCCTGTCTCCAACAGTAGAATTATTAAACTGAGATATAGTTTCAAACATATTGGTGGGCAGGCTCCTTTGATCTCTCAAAAAGTGTGGATAAAAACCCAGAGCCCATAAGGCTTTTTACCTACAAGTATTTGTAAAACAGGCAAGAAGAGCGAAGCTTCACTGAAGCACCCAGTTCCAAGGGCAGACTTTCAGTGTGGTATTAACTGGGGTGATAGGCCAGAGTTCTGCAAAAACATCTGAGTTTACTTTATCCAAATGCACCATCACACTGAAACCTGAACTTTATGAGATAGCCTCAAATACCAGTACCTTCATATGTGGAGATTATTAGCAGGAGATATGATATGGGAGAAAGGTGTTTAAAACACATTTACATAAATAAAATTCAAGAATAGCAATGCTGCTTCTAGCAGCATTCATTACAGGCTGCTGAAAATGAGTCTGTTACCACAGTAACCAAGCTAATATTGGCTTTCCAGCTTGCAGACATTAAATCCCTTAAATACAGGTGCAAAGGATGAATTCAGTTTTGGAGCGGGTAAATTTTCTCAGCCACAAATGTCAGAATGGAAGGAAGAAGATACTATAATTTTTTATGGTAAAGACATAGTTAATCAGTTACCCAAGAAAGAAGTGGAGAAGCTTGTAGTAGTAAAGAAATTTGGACTGGATGGAACACAAACCCTGTGCACAATAATATTGTTTTTACTCAGAAATAACAGGCATTATTTGAAGAGCTATTCTGGTGATGTGTAAAGTGAACTAGAATTAATTTCAATCCTTTTAGAGAGTAAAAATATAGATTAGTTTTTTGGTCCGGTGAGAAGGTGAGGTCCTGAATACAAGCAAGGAGGTTGAAACAGAGCATCCTTCCAATATTTTTTCTATGAAGTACAAAAACTCCTCAGGTATATTATACTCTGAGGTAACTGTACCATTCTAGCCTCTCCTGACAAATAGGTGTTACAAATAGGCTGCACCTAGCTGCAAGTCACAGGTATCTAATTTTTCCCAATTTAATAATTAGTACTGAATTCCAGGAGAACATTTGCTGCTAACTCTTTCTAGAAATATTTTAAAGACACACCTTTTAACAGGGTTGGGTTATTTTGATTATACATATATCGCTCTTCAGTTTTGTACATTAACTGCATCCTAAGGAAAAAAAGATCCTTGCAAACTAGAAGTTTTAAAAATCATACAAAGAATCTACATATTCCAATGAAATTCTGAATTTAACACTGAGTATTTTAAAATAAAACTGCATTCTGGAATTCAATTGTTATTACATATGCATTTAAAATAGATAAATATATGCATCTTCATACAACATCTGAATCTACTAACCAGCATCATCTCCTGAGAATTCTCTGCAATTTAAAGAACATGAATGTTTGGGGAACAGAGGCCAAAAGATGCCTGTCAGCCTCAGGGGCTGTGGGTGACACCAGAATGCCCTAACCTCTCAAAAGCACTGTGCCTGAGGTGACATTTGTGAGTCACTTCTTTCTCTCACCCTTTGACTGACTCAAGCCTTTCAAGAAAGCATGACAGAGACAGTCAGGCAGCTGACAAAAACACTCTGGCACTCTGGGAGTAGCTGGGGCAGGCTGGACCTGCTTAGGAGAGTTTCCTTCCTCTTTGAGTGCATGAGCTCCCTCAAGGAGCTCCAGATTGTAACATCCATGTTTCAGGGTGACCAAGATGGCATTTTTCCAACTCATCTGAGATTTTATCAAAATTATTTCAGATGTTTGACCAACACTAGAAATGAACAACAAAAGAATGAAAGAGGAGGTAAATAACCATGCTTCCAGTGCTGTGGATATAATCAGAGAGTTTACCAGTGATTCACCCAAAAGATTTTAATAAATCTTTCCTCTCTGAAGTTTGACTGTCAGAGATGACATTTCAGATTCAAGAAATCTCTGAAGCACATTAGATAGTGCTGTTAAAACTTTTTGTTTTCAATGAGCAAAGGAGAAGCCAAACAGGTTCTCATATTACAAATCACAAATGTTGGTGCAATGTTCTTGCTCAGTTCCAGTAAGAGTTGTCCTTGCCAGTATCTTCCTACTGTTATTCTTCAGCATCATGTTCTTTCAAGAATTTGTGGTGATCCACAGGGGGTTTCTGTATTAAATCTTAAAACTTGTCAATAAAAAGGCTATTTAGAATACCAAACAATTAAGTAACAGACATATTACTGAAGCATATCACAATCCTGAAATGTGTTTTTTACCTTTTGCATAAGATAGTAACACCTTGAAGACTAAGCAGCATGACAGAGTAAAGTCACTGTTTTACAAATCAACACGGATCAGGCAGACCTTTATAAATCCTGCCAGCTGGTGTACTATAAACAAGAATCTACACTGATCGTTTGTTACACAGTTCCTAAACATATATAGTATGGATGTAAAATAAAAATATTCTAAGATGATTGATACATGGGGAAAAGGAATGCAACAGGCTAGTCTTGTGCAGAAAATGCTGAGAAAAAAATTGGTTTTTTCTACACTGATCTATGTTTTTTTCAGAAAAAATGTACAGAGCAGTATTCTACTAATGAATGTGTCTCAAGCTGTTAATAAGTCATATAAAGTATGTTTCTATTTTATTATCTCACTTTGAATCTTATACCAGAAACTTGCAAAGCTTTTGTGAGTAGTTGACCATCCAGATTCCCTAGCAGTGGTTCTGTCTGTGGGAAAACACCAAGATTCAAACAGTCAGTGTCACTTACTGGCCTCTGTGTTTTCCTGTAAGGAAGGGAAGGATGTCTCTGTACTGCTTTTCCTCCATTCACAGTCAAACCACTTGTGTCAACACACCAAGGATGTTAAGAGTGTTCACTTGACAAAGTACATCCAAATGTCAACTCTTGCAGTTTGCAATGAAAGGTAAGTCAATATAACAGGTATTTTGGCAAATAGAAGGAAGTCTTGAATAAGTCTTCACTTAAGAGATCTGGTTGACTTCATATCTAATAGGAAATTTTGACCAGAATGCACAACTGCAACTAAGAACTGATTTCCATAAAATCTCTAATAGCTATTTCCAGTTATATAACATCAATATTATTGAACATAATATTGAAATGTTGCAAAACCTTAATTTTTTTCCTTTTAATGTTTAATTGCAAATTGATATGAAATATAATCCACCAGCTTCAGGCTTTCAAAAAATGTTGATTAAATGCAGAAAGACTCCGAGGTTTTGAAGCTTCTGTTTCTCTGCCTCAGGGGCCTCAATATTAAACTCTGTCATTAAAGGAAAACTAGCTGAGGTATAATAATGAGATTAAGGAATGTAGAAAATGCCCACTGTACTTTTAAGAAGGCCCATTAAATTACAAATCTTAATAAGGGAACCAAACCATTGGATCATGGGACTGTTAAAATCCAAACAAAGGATATTGAATCAAGAGCTCTACAGAAACTCTGAAATGCTGTCAGCAGGCAGCACTGTCACATCTGAATGACATGTTATCACTGATGTCTTTGTGACAGGTCTCATTCTTCATAAAATTATGCTCACTGACTCAAGTAAATTTCACCCTCTGATATCTTAGTCACTGCATCTCCTGTGGTGTCTTCAAGCTCTGATAACAAACTAACCTGGTTGCAGTGCTCTCTATCAGTCTATTTTTACTTTAAAAAGAAACAAAATGTACTGACCAGTTGCATTTTCCCGCTGTCATATATGCATCATTAGTATCAGAATTTTTTAACTTTGTCACCGACTCAGAATTCTGTGGTAAGTTGTTCAGAACATCTTTGGTATAAATTACCAAATCTGCAGGTAGAAAATGACTCTGTTTTTCAGCTGATGTTTAACTTCTCCTCTGACTTCTTCAGTAGCTCTCATTTTTTCCCAGCTTTCCTTAAAGCAAAACAATTCATTATTTCTGTCTTTTCTCCATCATGCTAGATAACTTTGTAATTCAAACTGATATCAGCGCAGAAATTCTGGTATGTCAGAACTCATACATTAACTGAACTACTTGCTATGCACATAATCTTTACTAGAGTCTCTAACTGCTCTAGTCACTCACTCTTCCTAAATAAATTTATTCTCATTTTTTAATACTCCTTAAGAGTCTGGGTAATGTCAGTCACATCAGCTATCACCTGTACATAGAATATATTCTGTTAAATTAATGGAACGTATACTAACAACACCACATATAAATAAATACATTAAATTTCAGAACTCTGTAATTTTCCATCTACTTTTAGGAAAATAAAACAGCTTTTCAGAATTTCAGTGCAGTTATGATTTTTTAAAAAATCTGAATCTGAAATATTCTGGAAGATTTGACAGGTATATGCTGGTTTATCACTTGCAAGATAAATAAATAGCCTGGACCAGACACTAATTTCTGACTGTGTCAATTTTACCGTTTGAGAAACAGTCACATAACATGTCAACATAGCATAAAGAACTCAATCTCACAATTTTGCAAGGTGCCACGCAAGACAGTGAAGTGTCCCAACAGTGCTTCAAGTAACAATGCTGTATTCTTGCTGTGATGAAGAAAATATTAACATTTGAGTAAGACAACTGCTGTTTACCAGCAATCCCCAAAGACAGCCTTAGTTTGTTTTCCAGTTTCTTTCATCCACCCCCAGAAGCCCTGTCTGTTTTCAAGGCTTCTTGCAACATTTCTCCATTGTTATAATTTCCTTTAACATGTCCAGTCATAGTGTCATGGCATATAATGGTATGTAAAGTGCATCTATTACAAAAGCAACCACATTTGCCTTGTCACCTTCACATTCGGTTTAATGTCTCACAATATGGTAGCTTACAGATTTCTTTTTGATGTTATAGAGCATGTTGTTGTATTATGGAATTATTTCCTTACTCTAGAGCAAGCTTGAAAATCCAATTTGTTTTAAAAGAAAATCTGTATTAAAATTCCCTAGCGAAACGAGTATGTCAGTTTGGCTTCTATCAGGGAAGAATTTTATATTTTTTTGTCAGGAGATTAAATATAAAGCACAAAAAGAAAATATAATAATGTAAGACTAAAAAAATTTTTTTAAATGATGGGATACAAAAATATTCTTATTTTTATAAAAGTAAGAAGCACCATTCCCCCGAAGGACTGTCACTGAACCGAGCTAAAAAAAGCCAGGAGGATAGCAGCACACAGCCCACAGGAGCCACGCCCTCCAAAGCTTGTGCCATATTTTCCTGAGCTCCTTCCCATTGAAAAATGTATGCCAATCAACATTCATGCATCTTTAGATGCAGCTGAAGTTAGCAGCTCCCCAGTTTCAAGATATGAGGTAAAAGAAGGGAGAATACCCACGGATTCCTGCTCTGGGCAGCCATAATGTGTACATAGGTTGAGAGAAGCTGCAGCCCAGAGGAGAAAGATGCTGCATAAACTGGCTAATCAGTCAGGCAAAGTTTTCTTCTGGAGGGCATCAAAATTACTTTTGTACCTTCACATTTATTAATTAATTTTATAGTTCTTTAAAAGAAGAGTACCACTTGTTTACTTTGGAACAATTTCTTTATAGGGTATCTATCTAAAATTTTGGTATATATTAAGCAAAAATATCAGTTGGTTCCATGGGTTTTCTTTTTAAGTAACTGAGATATTCAAGTAAATTCTGCTACTTCAGCATTAGGGGCAAAATTCTGTTGTCATTTGAAATGGCACACGATCCAGCAGAATACTTTCCTTTTCACCACGTAGCTTTGGTTTGAAGAGTTTTACAGTGGTTTCCTTGTCCCATCAAACAGGACAAATATCTAATATCACATTCTTAATGAAAATATTTTTCAGCTAAACAGGAATTGAATAGCAGAAAAAAATTATTGTTTAAGGAAAAAACCACAAGGAGGCTGTTTGGCTGTTTCATACCTGCAAAGTAGCAGGAACAAATAAGGGGGGGTAACCCAGAGGTGCTCTGTTTCTCCTAATGAGAAAAGAAAAACCAACAGGGCTTTAGAAAGCTTTGGCCAGGTGGTGTCAACACCCTTCTTGCTGTAGCCTTCTGCATGGGGTGGTCAGTAGATGTTCATGCTCTCTCAACATCCCCAAAATGCTGCTGTGGGTGTTGTAAAGCATCCTCTGACTACATGGGACTGAAACAGGTATTTCCTTTGAGAGAAGTCAATTGCTGAGACCAAGCTGTTTTGTTTTTTGGTTTTTTTTTTTTTTTATGTGTGATAAAAAAAAAGCACAATTAAAACTGGCATCTTTGTAGGAAATTCACTTCTACTGGAAATGATCAACACCCATGGCAGACAGAAAAAAAGGCCCTCCAAAACTGCAATATAGTAAAATTTAGTTGTGCTCTGATCTGTACATTGAATATCTCTCCTCCCCCTGCTGACACCCTGCCAGTGAAAGAAACCTTGGAGAAAAAAAGAAAGGTGCAATGCTTCACTGAAAACACTATTTGTTGATCTAGTTCAAGCACCAGACCACAGTTGTTTGTTAATTTAGACTTTTGCAGTTCTGCTAAACTGAGTAAATTATGTCATCAAGCCCAGAAGCAACTCTAGAAATAGTCACACAATTTCTTTTCAGAGAATCAAATCATCTGAAGGACACAGGCAGAGCTGGATGAAAAATAAAAAAGTCACAAAAATATTTTGAAAGTTTTTTCCCCTCAACTTTTTAGAGTTTTGACATCTCGTGAAAAAGCCTTCTCTCCAGCAAAGCACATGAGCCAGAAAGGCACAGCACGAGTGTACACCTAACACAAAAACATGTGCCTGGGTTTCTGACATATCAAAGAAATAGCCTGAACTCTGAAATCCCACTTATTGCAAGAGACCTAAAAAAATAAAACCCCATAATAAAACCTAGAAAACCCCATCAGAAGTTTCAAGACATGCTTGATTTTGATAAAATTTGATGGTATTTGACAGAGGCAATTGAGATATAGGAGTGAGACCCAATTGGAAATAATTCCTACCTTCCATACTTGATCTAGTACAAGCGCTAGGACAGGTTTCTGGGGTTCAAACAGTAAGATTGTAGCAAAACCTGGCTGCTTGTGTGCAGTCTCACAACAAGCTGAGCTCAGGCAAACTGGCTTCTCTAGGTCTCTCATCAAGACAGCTGAGAATCAGTGCAAATTTTATTCAGAAAAAATAAAAATAGAAGTTAAGGGGAAAAAAAACAGCTCAGAAGGGATTGGTGTCTACCCTCTGGTTTCTGTAGCATAATTCCTTGGGATTATACTTCACCTCCCACTGAAAACTCCCAATGTTAACATCAACCACTAAACCTGTCTGAAGTAGTGCCGACATCCTGAATTATTTAAACAAGAAATTATTCATAATAAGGTGTTTTCAAAAGCAGAGAAGAATTCTTTTTGCTGCAGCTTTGTTCTACAGCAAAGAAGTGAGAAAGTAAAAGCATTCCCCAAACATGCTGCAGATGATATCAGCACCAGAGACCATCAGCAGGAGGGGAACATTCTCCCCGGAGAATACGCTTGCACAGCTTTTAAAGGAAGAATACACAGGGAGTTGGAGGGACAGGGCTGGGAAACTCTTTCTCTACTGCTCTTTCTGAGCTTGGAGTATACTGTTGTTAACTAATTTCAGCTCACTCACTGATACCCTTGAGGTTTTTTGCTCTGATCCCAGTAAATTAGAAGTGTAAGGTAAGGAGGCACAAGGTACGGTCTAGAGATACTGACCCTATTGCTGCAGAGCCTAATAAAGGTGAAAATAAGCATGCCAAATACTGATTTCTACCTATGCCACCAACTCTATTCCCCCTCTCAGATCTGCTCTCCTGCTCCTTGCCTCCCTCCTGAAGCACGGCTGCTGAAACAGCTCTCAGCTCGGTGGCTGAAGCCCAGGGGAGCAGCAGCAGCTGGGTGGAACCTCTGCTGCTGGGATGGCAGCAGCTGGGGCCAGCTGATCCGAGTCTTGGGATGGAAAGTGCAAGGAAGAAATATTTCTGCACTGTTAAGCTTCCCTTTAATGCATGCAGTCAAGCAAGAGACTCTACCAGTCACACACTGACTGGGTTGTGGTATGGTTTGTGGCATGAGATCTTTTTCATGTTTAGCACTGCTTTTTTCCCTAAAGAGCAATAACTCATCCACACAGTGGGATGCACTATTACATACAGCTCTGGTCCCCCCCAGAAAGGGGTGGTGCAGAAGTACTACAGGCCACAAAATCAGACAAGAGAAAAATCTGGTCAGAACATATGCCTCTTCATGCATGAGACAAGATTGGACAATGAATGACATCATCTGTATCTTTGTTAACCCATTTTCAGGAATCTAGGGTCCCTTGACGGCTGAATTTAGAAAGACAACTAGTTTTTGTGTGTGCTAAACTAAGGTACCTCCTGTGTTTTGTTTCTTCTGGCACCTTGTTTAGCTTTTATGCAAATAATATAATTTATTTGAGCCCTTTGCAACATTAAACATGGAACTGAGCAGAGAGCACGCATGACCAAACTGCACAACCTTGTGAGAAAGAGATGGTTTCCAAAGATAGTTACATTAAGCTTACATTTGCAGAATAAATAATTCAATCCTCATGCTTCACATTTAAATATTTATACAAATACACTGCTTGTCACAATTAGTTTGATTAAACAGTTAAGAAAAAGGAACTGTGCAAGAAGTGAGACTTCATCCAGGAGGAGAAGCTATTTATGTTGAAATAAATTATGTGAAATTACTGAAGCAACAGCAGGTCAGGAAGCAATCCTCCAAATCCATACAAAGATCTGATGCCCAGTTCAGTTTGGGAAGGCTTTTTACCTTTTTTTTTTTATTTAGCAAACAAGGCCATAAGCTTATTTTCCTCTTTGTCTCATGGAATCATGAGACATGTTTTTCTATTTCACCCATGAAAAGCCTTATTTATAGCCCAAAAACACACTGTATTTTACAGACTATTTTTCTGCATCATTTTCCTTTACAATGTGCTCAAGAGAAATTATTTACTTTCACAGCACACTTGCCACTGTTCCTTAAAGAAGGAAGAGAAACGTTAAAGGAAAACTTTGTCCCTTTAGTCTCAAGGGCATTTCTCAGGAAACTTCAAAAATCATAAACAGCCTCAGAGAGAAACCTGGATATGCAATCCTGTTTATAGATCAAAATAGGGATCTCCTCTGATCTGTGTGAGGTCTGGTGCTACAAAGCTTGGAGGGACTGAATAAGACTCCCTCTCTAAGAGGGAGTAATCATCTCACTGGCACCAGATTGGATGTGACTGGGGGTAACCCAGAGTTTCACATGACATTCTGTAGTACTACTAGGGACTTAAGCTCTGACTGTATGTCCAATACTGCAGACTGCTGCAACAGGACAGGAATAGACAAGTGGGTCACCTTGATCTGAGACAATTCATTCCTTTTCTTTCAGCAATCAAAGGAAAAAGAGGATGACAAATCTATTCCATCTCTGACCGACATTGAGCTGTAAGTTCATGTAATATCATCATATAAGAGCATTTACTGCACAACACAATCAGCTGGTGGGAGGGACAAACCAGACTGTCAAACTGGCCTCCAGTTCAAACTCATAAAGGATCTGCCCTCCCATCAAAGGGCACTCAATAGACACTTTTTCCAGAGGACAAAAAAATATTCTTGTTTCTATCTAGTTATTTTAATACCTTTTCTGGAATAAGCCTATGGGAGCCAGACTAGGAATGCTGCAAAAATTCATAAATATTGCAAAAATTCACAAATTCTGTTGCACCTTCAGTGGTGATTGGTGGTGCAAGAGCACAAAGAGTGGGAAGGGAAGTGTGGGATGCTGCCTTTAGCTGCCAAGAACCTGCCAAAGAGGCTTATTTATTTTGTGATTCAATGAGACCAAAGCATTTAGTTGTTGTAGCTATGAAGTGAATTAGATTCCTGAATATAAGTGACATTTGGCTTTTTTTATTATATATTTAGTTGACATTTCCTCACATGCCATTTTCTCATACTTTCTCCTTCAAGTAAAAAGTTTTTCTTTTCCTATTTCTGCACATTAATGAATAATTAATTAGGTTCAAAATGAGAGTGAGACACTCAAAGAGGTCCTGTTTTAACTCCCAGTACTAGAAATGAAAAATGAAAACTTTTTTTGGGAAAACCTCTTTGCCACCTGGATTTAAGTTTAGAAGAGTTCTAGCAAGCCTGAACTTGGGCACCCTTACTGCTGGCAACTGGAAGAATGTTAAATTCTTAATTATATACACCCAAACGAATCCATAACCAAGAAGAGGACTAGTACACTCAGGATCAAAAACAAACCAACAAAAACAATAAAAAAATAGGTTTGACTATTTTTCCAAAGCCTGTCAAACAAGGAGAAAAATAGGCAGACACTATGCAAAATCCCTGCTTCCATACTATTCAGGCAACTACAGTTAAGCAACTACAGTCCTCAAGAAATAAAAAGATAGTCAGCTATATTCATACAAGGAATTGATATAGAACTTACACTACTGAGAAAAGATGCCACCACACCACAGATACGCTCTCCTAAAGTTAAGGAGCCAAAATATAAAGAAGCAAGAGACATCAGAAGCTTCACTTTTGAGCAAAAGTGTGAGGGGAAAGTTGGTATCCATGACGTGGGTATTTATCAGTTTGATGTTTTCAGGAAATGGATTACTAGAACCCTTCACTTGCTTCCTTTTTATTTCTGTCACCAAAACAGAGCAAAAAGGAACATTTCTGTGTCAGAGGAGCCATCAGGAACTTTATTATTATATTTATTACTACCTAGAGAAACTTCCTCCCCAGCAGTCCTCAATGCTGGCAACCTGCTGAGAGAAAGAAAAGTGCTTTAGCTCTCTGCTGTACCTGCCAACAATTTCCTGACATTTTAAAGCAGCTGGGAAAAGGCTTCATTTTCACATTGATGATGCAGCAATTCAGTAAAGAAAAATTCCTGTCAGGATCTTTGTAAAGAGACTTTTACAAACCAGGACTTATCATAGGACATGTGTATCAAGGGAGTTTTTGCTTATTTTTTCCTTGACTGTTAATAGTTTAATGAAATTTAATGAAGTACCTGTAGCAAAGAACACTTTTTGTTTAACCTGGACCTGTCAGTCCCACCAGATTGTTTGTAACCTAAAGAAATGCTCCAGCTCCGTTTACTGCTCAAGGGTTTGTGGCAGTCCAAGGCTCTCACTAGAAGATGTAGAAACAGAGGACCATGCACTGAGCTTTCCTTTTAGAAGCAGAGCTGATAATAAACATTCAGGAAACAATGACAAAATGTTTGGGGTGTGGGAAAGGTTTTGCAATTATATTCCATCCCTTCTGGTATAGCCTGGGCCAAAATATAAAACTGCTATTTCTCCCAAATATCACACATGAGTTCAATGTCTCATACAATTTAAAGTTACAAAAGCATACAGGTTAGCCGAGGATGTTAAGTATCAGCCCTAAAAAGTTTTTCTTCACAGAACCATGCAGTATTGCAATCTGAGAGGCAGTCCCTCCCATACCTCTCCACTGCCCCCTGGTTTTTCCTTTAGTTCGTACCTAGCCATGATCATGCCACTTCCCAACATTCATGCAGTCAAAGCACATTTCATTCCATCAGTAATGCAATAAATCATTTAAAAAAACATTATTCACTGCCAGCTGACTCTGACTCAGGAAAGAAAATGTCCAGAGGTTGTAGAAGACACTGAACTTTTAACCATACTACTAATTACTGTGATCTCACGATGTGCTACTTTCTAGTCATTATGCCTGGAATATGATGTTTCAGGGAAACAAGCTAAAAGCAAATCTATTATAAAGCAGGAGCGAATGATAACTTTAACCAATAGTCCCTTCTCTGTAATAAAAAAGCAACTTCAGTGGCAAAACATTTTTTTTTTCAGAGAGTCGGTACATCTACCATATAACTAACCAGATTTTATCATGCTATTATAGATATAACAGGTATTTTACTACATACCTTCAGCATCACATGCAGATGCTTGCTACATATAATTATTTGTTTGCTTGTAAATAAGATACTTTGATTATTGTGCACTAACACAAGTGAAAGCATAATCAGGAGCCCTTCTCTTTTGGGATTGAACAAAACTTGAAGAGAAGGTTAACAATAATTTTTTTAAAAAAATAACAACAAAAAAAATAAAAACCTGTTTTGTGAAAGATGTTAATAGGCATGTTTCTTTTTGACATTTTTAGAAAGAAAAGCATCTGGTCTTCACACTTCAGAGAGAACACTTTCAGTACCCACATGGTTAAGATGTCTGACTTCTTTTAAGTTTGCATCCCAAATAAAGTTTATCTCAAATCCTTCTAACAAAAAGTAGCTTTCCTCATGCTTCAGTGAAGGAACTTAATTAACTTGTGATACAGTAAAATATGCCTAATTGCTCATTGAGACCTTTTCCCTTGTTCCTTCAGATGGCCTTAGATCACCTTTATCGGATTCAGCTACTTTTTCTCAGGTGGAAACTGTAAGTCATTTAATATACAGGCTTCCTAATACTTTAAGGATACTGTCCAGGAGAGGGAAGGTCTGTAGGAAAAAGCCTGTTGATCACAAATTCCCATTACTTGTTACAAATATAGGGGGTTTTACCAGATTCAAAGTACTAACATTAAAGATGCAATTGTGATAGGACACATTAATATTCACAGAGCATGAGGTCAAAGCTTCTAAGAGAGCCAAGATAAAACTATGCATATGTAGTATAAACACAGTGTAATTAAAAATATAATATAATATATAATATATATTACATAATTATTATATATTATAATAATAAATATTAATAATATATAATTCTATATAATATATATCCTTTTCTTATGTGTTTGTACTGTGCTTAGGCTGGTTGGGTATCAATTTATTAATTATTTTAATGAATTAAAAAATGTTATTCTAAAAATATTGCCTACTTTTATTTAATATTACCCTAAAAATAATGTCACTTAATATTGCCTTAACACAAACATTAAATCACTGCCTTCTTTGGCAGAAGGTGAAATACGTTACACCTGCCTACACCTAATCACATACTCCTGCCAAAAGCATGTTTCTACTCTGCTTCCTGCCAGATCTCATGAACACATGGATGGAGGGCAAATAGGATAAGGTTGGTGATCTAATGAAGCCCTGGATCCTGCACTTTCATTAGTTAATTATCCCCAAGAGAAATCAATATGACTCATCTGCATGCTGCACAAGTGCAAAGGAGACTGAAGCTGCAAGTCCCTGAGGGTCCAGGTGAGGGGTTAAGACCCGCAGTTAGTTTCGATCAGCTCTAAAAAGAAACTGCACCCCAAAAAGGCTGAAAATAACTTTGGCAGGGCACTGGTTGGTCATGAAAATAACAAAAATTATTTGGATGGCCTTGTACATAAATACTGTCATGTAACTATTGATTTTTAGTTTATCCCAATAGTCAGACTACTGATGCAACCAGCTTGGCTAAATAGATATCCAATCCTGGTTTCAGAAACACAACATGAAGAATCCTGCTTAATTGCAAAGTAGTGCACTGACACTCATCAGTTGAACCAGCAGAGCAACACAGAAAATCATATGCTACAAGAAAGAGTCCTTGATTAAAGTCCTAGCCTTGGATGCAGACTCAATTTTTCACTCTTCCATAAACCTCTCAAGATAATTTATTGCTACTAAATCTACAGAGTGGCTGAGACTATTCTAACACCAGACATCAGAAGACCAAAACTTTAAAATTTCTGGGCCTGAATCCATAGAAGGACTTAAAAATAATCCTCTGAAGGAAACAGCTGTCTTAAATTAGGCCTATCTAAATGGCAATGTCTAAATAATGTGTAATTTTTTTAATCTTGTTCAAAAAGCAGAATAGAAAATTCAGAAGTAGACTGAGAGCAAGCATAAAATGCCCAAGGAGAATTAGACATAAAGCCAGAGTTTCATGCTCCAAGTGCAAGTCATCAAAAACCAAGCAGTGGGAAACACCATTAACAAGAGACATGAGCTCACATTCCTTGGAGCTTCTGACTCTTAAGTCAGCTTGGAACTGCAGTCCCAATTTCAGTATGCCAAGCAGGACCCACAACTCATCTTTCTATGGAACAAGCTAGGGACAGGAAGGGCATGTTGTTTCCTTGAACTCCAGAATTCAAGTATTTTCCCTTTAGGGCTGGTGTTGGCCAGAATGCACCAAGGACCAGAGTCACAGGCTGGGAATGGGCTGCACCAGGCAGCTGGTCCCCCCATGAAGCCCTGCAGGCAGCACTGCCAGAGGAGACACTGATGCAGCTGCACAACAGCTAGCCATACCCCAAAAACTGACTTTTAGGTCCTGTTCCCTAAAACCATTCCTGAAACTGACAGGAAATAATATAAAATGGGAAAATTTTATCTTTATCTTAAAATTTTTCACTGCTGACAGTAATGCTGCAAGTATAAAATAATCAAGCATAATAGAAAAAAAAAAAAAAAAACCTGAATAAAAAGCTGAAAAAAAATTGAAAACTGAAAATCAAAACCTAAAGAGTGGGTGTTGTCTTATCATCAAGCTCAACACATGTTTCAGACCATAAAACAAGCACAAAACTTTTCTACTTTTCCTAATCCCATTCCAAGCTGATTTACAGCAAGGACAGCCTTGGGGTTAAGGTGCTCAAGTAAAAGCCTGTAGTCACACTGTGAGAAGTCTCTTTAAGGATAGATTTAGCAGTTTCAACAGTTAAAAGGATTTCTTCTTTTACCCTTATTCTTACTCTTGACTATTTCATGCATCTGGCAGCATATGCTCAGCAGGTTTTTCTTCTTTTCCTTCTTTGGTAAACCAACCAAATAGAAAACATGAAAATCTGAGGGGCAAAGAAAAAAATATAAACCTTGTGTACTTCTAAAAGAAAGAAAAAAATAAAAAAAAAAAATTAAAAAAAAAAACTTAAGAAAACTGTGCTGCTTTCATGTATTGTGTCTCATCATAGAAGCACTGGCTTGAATTTAGATTGACAAGGCTGAAATAGCCCCTTTAAAGTACTTTAGAAAGCATAAAATAATAAACATTAAAAATTTTAAAGCTCCCATTTATTTAAAAAAAAAAAAAAAAACTTTCACCAAAACCCTACCCAGTTTAAGAGCAGGGCATTGTTTTGGTTTTGATACACACAATTAGAATTACAATAAAAGGCAAATATGGGAATGCATGCCAGAAATCAAGGTCACACTGAAGATGCTCAATCCTCAAGGAGAAAAGGTGGGGAAACCACATCATTGACTGCTAAACACAGGAGTATTTGTAAAGGAGCTGGGTCAGGACACCAAACTTATAATACAATAAATCACCAAGGAGGACTTTTGGCTCTAAGCACTATTAAAGGTAAAATTCATATGAATTCATCTGACATTGCTTGACGATATGCATCAAAAATAGGTAAAATCCTGTTCAATCTAAAACTTTGCTCAGGTTATGCACCAAGCTCCCTGTGCTACAAGAATGAGCCTAGAAACAAAAATGCTTGAATGTCTTCTGCCTCGGTAAATAATGCCAACACAGAAATTTCTTCCTACAACCAAATTATTGCCTCAAAGAACTAAAGACTCCAGAAATGCTGATTCATAATAAAGCCTCTTTTCACTTACGCTTGCCCAAATAAGAGTGTTTACAGATCTCTGCAGAGTGACTGGAACCTCAGTTTAGCACCAGGTGACAGACTTCAAGAGATCTTATGTCCCTCGGTCACTGTAACTGTCGGTGTAAAGCAGTCACTTCCAGAACAAGGGTGACAAAGGGCACAAGCCATATGCTGTTTGTATTGCAACAGTCTTCTGAAAAAAGGCTCTGTCTATAACTTACATGTGTGAAACTGTTACTCATTTAAATTTCAAATTGGCAGTGCATAAAATACTTACTGTGCCACTCGGTTGGGTATCCACCTTGAGTTTAAATATGGGTCTTCTCTAATTTCCTTAAGGATCCTCCATGCTAACTACAAACACACATCTATATTCCCAAGAACAGCATGCTGTTGGAGATTACAGGCTTCAATTTCCTTCACATGGGACTCAGAAGAATTCCAGTTTTGTCAGAATAATTTGGAAATGAGATCACACTCTGGTCTTGCTGTTGTGGGGTCAAATTGATTAGTTCCTCCCTTCCAGATTAAAAAAAAAAAAGGTACAAACTTAAACAATCTTAAAACTTATCATTTTACCTTCCATTGCATTTTGTGATACTCTGATAATACTTATTTTAATTCCTTACTGATCTTCCTTCTTCCTCTCCTTTCCTTAGGAAAGCTGATTTCCAAAACATAAATTTGTTTCAAACCATTAGCTTCACTTGCTTTTCACTCTACCTGGGAGCTAACTAATTTCTTATACTCCTGGGTCCAACAGAGCAAGAAAAAGGGAAATGCCTTCTCTAATCCTAGAGTAGGCTCTCATTGTCTTTTAGATCCATTTTCACAGGCGATGCAAATGTAGGTGTTCAAAACATTAACGGCATCCCTTTGAAACAGAAAGCTCAGTTTTTAGGGAGAGATACTATCCCCTGAAAGTGAGAAGGTTCTATGCTTACAACACTCTCTCTACAGAAAGGAACATTTCAGGCACAATTACAGTGTGATCTTAAGAAGATTACATTTTCATTTGGTATTGTAAGCATAAGGCTTTTCTGTGTCTGAAGATAACAAGATTTTACCAGTTCTTCTAAGTTACCTTCAGACATGTTCATTATTTGCTACTGAAATGGTAAATTCTGTCATGTGACCAATGTTAATCCTTTGAGTCTTTTGTATATGCTCCTTCTAGCACAGATCTCACAGGAAAAAACTTCTTTTCATTAAAAGTAGTTAAACTCAAGAAGTGTTGCATTTTTACAGTACAACATACAGTAAAATAGTTATTTTCCTTAATTATGTCTCTAAGCATTTGACCAATAATTAGAGAAGGCAGCAGACTAAAGAATTCTAAAGACAATAGTGTATCAATGCGGAAAATACTAATATCAATTTCACTTATATCCTCACCTAACAGAGTTTCACTTTATACATTTTAGCTTTTTCACAATTAGAATTTTTGACTTTATTTTTAATATATACAAAAAACTTTATTTTTAATATATTCAAAAATATTGGACTGAATTAATTCCCTTGCTTACAGGACCTTTTCTTTATTGCTTATTGATCTCTATATGTACCCAGATAAACAACAGGACCCAAAGGATTTGGGGCGGAGATCCAAAGCTATCCACCGAGAAAGAAAGTGGGAAGGCCCAACCAACCCTGCACACACAGACACACTGCAAAGCCCAGAACTATCCTTTGCTCTAAATGCAAGGCTTAGCTGATTCCATGGATGGATTTACAGCACAAATTTTACTGCTCATGCAGAGATTTATTGAGCTGTAACAAATTACAAGACACCCTGGAAACAGGTTGCTAGTGCTCATCCTGTGAGATTGCTGAACTCCACTGACAGGCTGGCTGAGATGAGGGCAGTGCCTCTGGGCTAAATTTTTACAGTAGCTGCCAGGAGATACACACCACAGATTTAACACATCATGTTACTTGAAACTATGTGCACACATGCACACAAAAAAACCCACCAACCCTGCAAAGTGTAATTCTGGTATAAAGATGAACATGTCAGCAAATAACAGTTTCAATTCCAAACTCTCACCCTTTCAAAACTCCCCCTGCCAATTCTGCAGAAGTATGAGATTATTTTGATAGCAAGTTATCTGTGACAATAATACAAACATGCTCATTTCCCACAAAGAGAGCAAATAATACATGCCCAATAAGTCTGTTAAAAAAAAAAATATCCCACGGGGTACAGACATTCAATGAAAACAGATCTAAACTAATTCTACACCATCCATTTTAAGACTTCATGAGGGAGTTATGTCCATTCATCACACTTGCTGAACCATTGAGGAGGGATGGGAACCACACAATCCATCAAATCTAAACATTGTTATTTCAATTTTCCTTTTCAAAAAATGAATTTCAAACAGTATCAAATTAATAAAAACAGTGTAGAATCACCACACACTGCATAAGGACTGAATTCAAAGCACCGAGTCCTATCAAGAGACCCATTCAACTCAGACCCGGCTTTACTTCTCCATTCCAACAATTTCAAACACAAATTCCACAAAATATCCTCAGGGGAAAAAATTTTATTATACCAAATCTAGTGAAATTTCCATTGAGGAAAAGAAGTGGTGTTTTACAAATTCTGCAGTTTCATTAACATTATTTAATATTATTTCTCTTACTGCTTATATATTGTCTTATTAGTGCAATAGTGAAAAAATACTCAAATTTACTCTCTAAAAATATGCTTTATATTCACACAGTTTCAGGTTTGTTTTTGTTTTTTTTTAGAATTATGTGCCAATTGTTTGGGAGAAAAAGTATAAAAAGGTCACAGTTTGCTGTTCACGTTTTGTGCAATGACAGTTATTAGGTTTTACTTGAGAACAGCGGTGTTCCTGTATACCTTTTGTTTCCAAAAACAAATCACTGAGGGAATGAATTCCTGTAGCCAAATGCTACTTCAACAGTGGTAGTTGTCCAGTAGCTTACCAATAATGCTGTATTAGCATGGACCATTAAAGGAACTAAAGCTGCAATCCTGGGATACCAGATCATCCCCCAGTCAACTGGATCTGGGAATTGGAGATATAGCTTGCCCTACTGGAAGTGAGACCTCCTCCAACCTTTTATAAAGGATGTTTGGTTTAGAAAAGTGGTTGGACAAAGGGAGTTTTGATGAGCATTGTGTTGAGAAACAATCAGTGTGCACAGGAAAAGGGAACAAGCGCTTCTCTCTCTCAGATTTGGCTGAAGAGAGAATTTAGCTATTCCACAGGACACCAGAGAAGGGAGTACCATCTGTGCTTAATGGTGCAGCATCTTCTCTTCATAAAGAGATTCAATATTACCCATCATAACTGGGGAAGAAAGGAAGAGATGTGAGAGTCTGTTCAAGAGAGTATCAGATATGTCTGATGTGTATATGATAAGATGTCTTTCTAAAAGCTGTTAATGTATTAAGTGGCACTGAAATGAAAAAGGCTGAAAACATTACACACAGGAGAAATAACAGGGAGAGGAAAGTATCTTTTAAATTACAGGTACTGGTAAACCAAATGGCTCATGGAAGCTGTATTTCACCAGCACAGCTAGCACAGTTGCGACAGCCAAGACACAACCAGTTAAAACCAGCTCTTCTTAATTTAACATATATCAAATAATGCAGCAGAGAGGGAGACACAATTCTGTCTAAAGCCACACAGCTTCATTCCCAGAGCAAATAAGTCATTGCTGCAGCAAAAAAAAAATATGATCTCACCCCATGCTTCATTCAGTGTGTTTTGACAAATTACTGAAAAACTCCAATTCTCCAGAACCACATCTATTAAAGAATATTTATAGGCTCCCTCTACATGCAGATCCCCTCCATTTTATTAAAAAAGACATGTCTCCAAGAATGACTAATTGGAAAGGGTAATACAGGCATCCTTATTGGTAATTACAGTTGCAGCAGAGTGCCATCCTCATGGCTTGCATCTTCCTCCACGGCTCCAGGAATCACAAAAGAGACACTGACACTGAAGAAAGCTACCATGGGACAATTACCATTTTATCTCAAATTCCATTGTATTATCCAGGGGACCGATGACTAACTTTGTTGTGGAAGTAAAAGCTGAAATGAGATGCTGGAAGGTTGAATGGGATGTAGGTAGACCTGGGTGTGGGTTCTTCCCATTAGAAGCTGAGGAAGGCTCTGAGTCCACATAGTGCAGTAAAAGGCTACCAAACAAGTTCTAAAATCCCCACGAGGAAAATACCATTACAACTTCTTAGCACATGATACTTCCACAGTTTGTTCTTGTATTTATCTAAGGCAACAACTTGTTGACCAATGACAGACTTTCCAAATTAAAACTAAAGCTAAAACTTACCTCAGTTTGTTACAAAAAATGCAGTCTTTGGTATGTATTTAGTTTACCTTTGTGTGTTAGGATTACATGAAAACAGACAGATGAACCTTCAATTATATGAAACACTTGAGTATGTTTCTTTATGCTTTAAGGTATGCACCTCCTATTAAACTTGGTTTAATGCTGTGCTATTACACAAAGGATACAAATTTTAAAAAGGGACATTATACTGCTACTGCAACTTCATATTTCACATCTGATTTCAGCTAAGAAGAATTTCCAAGGGAAAAAAAAACCAAAACTTCATGATAAAGATTCAACAAACAACCATATTTTTTGTGTATTAGTCATAACAATTCAACAGAGGAAGCAGGTCTCTGCAAGTTTCCTGCCTCCGAAGAGCTTGAAATTTGATTTTTTTCACCATATCATCTCAAGAGAATATAAGCCTATTGTAAACCAAATCAAAGAAAATAAAAGATGAACTGAAGGCCAAAAAATTTGCTAGCAAAGGGATGCTATAAACATTGTATGTTTAAGAATACAATGAAACCAGAATGCATGCTGCTTGCTTAGAGACAAGGTAGAAGGATGATAAATGCCTGTACCAAGGGCTGACAGGAGTAGCAGCACATGCAAAAGCAGCCAGCAACTATTCCTGCAGCAGCATCTCCTGACAGGAACACACAGGTGGTAAAGCTCTTTCAGATGATTTTCTATGGAATAGATTCTCCATTCTGTTTATTGCACATATCACCTCTCTGGCTGGCACAAAATGTTAACAGATATCTGTACACAAAGCATTTCAAAGTTACAGTCTCTTTCTTGATTGTTACCTGTCCATGAATGCTTACAGGGGTGGTGGGGGAATCTTGTAATTAAGTCTATTCAGACTGAAGGAAAGCTCCAAAGGTAGTATACCTTTATTTAGCTTTTCAGTTTGCGTTATAATACATTATCACAAGTGAAACCGTGTGACACGGGTCACTTCAGATATTGGACACGGCTGGGCATTTTAACAGCTTTTACAAATAATGCTTTTGAGATCCAGTAGAACAACAATATTTCTACAACTAACAAGAATAAAAATAATTTTTAAAAAGCCAATAAGATCCCAGCAACTTTTTAAATGTAAATTTAACCTGACAGCGATCTCATAGAAAGGTTGGTAATTTCCGAGTTTCCTACAAAGACCCAAACAGAAACAAAACCATACTAGAGTAGAGTAGAAGCACTGATTCATGGGCAAGCAAGGACAGCTCTCAAACATTTAAAAAATTATTTTGTACACACACAAATGCATTTCATCTGTGTGAGAACTTGAGCAAAGAAACTTAATGCATAATAAATTATAACATTTTTAAAATTAGAACTGCTTATTCACCTTAAAGGTTTGATTACTGACAAAAGTATTTCTAAAAAGAAAAGAAAAAAAAATCCAAATTATTTCTAATAGACAAATGATAGAACAAGATGGTTCATTAATTCAAACAAGTTAAATTCCTTAATGTAAGAGCATCAATATATCAGACAGATCTTACAAACTTATCAAGCTAATATATGTCTACTTTTGATCCACCATAAGCATTTAGTTAATTTTTTTCTTGCCACAGCCTCATCTTACAAAGATTTATAGCTCTTTAATTTTTACGCTGCAATGTACTCCCAGATCTCAGTGGAACTATTCATGTCCTCAAATGTAGAGAATACACATACATCTTTTGCAAGAGTAGGGCCCAATTCTCAGACCAAGCTCTAGATTCAAGTCAATAATATTTAAGCAGAGGAAAAGACTGCCAATTGCCTATATCATTCATTCAGTTACCAGAATGTATGCTAAGGAGGAAAGAAGGAAAACCCCCTCCCCAATTAGCAGAGCATGTAGGCAAACCATTCAAGTGAAGATATGTTCTAGGTAAAGACTGACAAGTTTCAAGTCTGTGGAAAAGTTAAAAATTAATATGCAAAAGAATTGCTGCATATTTTAAGGTAATTCATACTTTCACCTCAACATCTGAAAATACAGACTTTGTTCTGTTGCTATTTTTTTTTTCCTTTTGTAGTTTTAAGCACATTATTAATTTTATGGAAATGCGATGAAACGTTAAAGGAAAACGTTACGGTAAAGTGGGGAAATGAGAAGACCTGCATCTCAGAGAAGCAAAATCCTGAGCTAGGAATAAAGAAAAAGGCTTTATTGTTCTTCCATGCCTAAATTCACTTTCAATTCATTCCAATAACTTAGATTTTAGGCATCTATGCTGGATTACAGTTCTTGATTCAGACACGTGACTTTGGGTTTCTATATCCCTTTGTAATAATTCAAGAGCTGGTCAGTGTCAGTATCTAGTCAGTGTCTCGTGTCTCCAATGGGGAGAGAAGGAGCTCATGAGCAACCATCAGCTCTGCCCATCTGAACAGCGGCCTCTGCTCCACCAGGCATATTTACTGCTTTTTCACTCACTAACAGGTGCCCAGGCATTTCCTCCTGTTGGCATCTTCTTGAATGTCTCCATTTGGACATGAACCACACCCCTCACTAGTGTCAGTATTTCAGGGCTTCCCGTACCTCCCTAGATGTGATGTCCATATAACTGACGTCACTATGGGGTCATTTGTCCACCATAGGTAAAATCTCCTCACCCATGCCCTACCCTTCCCTTTCACTGGTTTTACAGCTGTACACATATGGCTGGGATATTTTAATTTCTCAGATCCAAAAGTAGTGTTTCAATCCACAAAACTAATAGACATTGAGGATCAAATTCCTCCAGAATGGATATAAAAAACTGATGGAAGCCAATGGTTTTGCTGCTTAGGCATGGGAACACACTGTAGACAGAAGGGGGAGATCTGTTTTCTCTACAGAGAAAATACAGCTTACACTGTCATTAAATCATAGAATTGTAGATCAGCTTGGGTTGGAAGGGGCCTTAAAGATTATCTATTTCCACCACCCCTGCCATGAGCAGGAGCAGTCTTCACTAGACCAGATTGCTCAAAGATTCATCCAACCCAGGTGAAGCACCTCATGCTTGGTCTTGTTAAACCCCAGGAGATTTCATGGGCCCTCTTCTTGAGCTTGTCCACGTCCCTCTGGATGACATCCTGTCCTTCAGGTGTGTCAACAGCACCACTCAGCTTGGTGACATCTCCAAATGTGCTGAGGGTACACTTAACACCCTTGCCTATGTCATTAATGAAGGCATTGAACACTGGTCCCAATTCAGACCTCTGTGGGTCTGCCTTCTGGATACAACTGTCCGACCAATTCCTTATCCACCCAACAGTCCACCCATCAAATCCATCTCTCTCCAGTTTAGAGAAGGATGTTGTGGGGGACAGTGTCAAAGGTTTTACAGAAGTCCAGATAAATGACATCTGTAGCTCTTCCCTTGTCCACTGATGTAGTCACTCCATCACAGAAGGCCACTGGGTTGGTCAGGCAGGACTTGCCCTTGTGAAGTGCTGGCTGTCTCAAATCACCTCTCTGTCCTCCATGTGCCTTAGCACAGTGTCTAGGAAGGATCTGTTCCATGATCTTTCCAGCCAGAGAGGTTGAGGCTGAAAGGTTGATAGCTCCCTGGGTCCTCCTTGCAACCCTTTTTAAAGGTAGGTATAAAGTTTCCCTTTTTCCAGTCATCTTAGACTTTACCTGACTGGGTGAGTTAGATCAATCTCTACTTAATAATGGTTTTTATTTGCTAGCTTTAATATAATTGCTATGATAAAATTGCTTTGATAAAGTGCCCTATACTACAATATACAATATACTATACACTACAAGTAGTTTCAGCTTTTATACTGACTGGTAAATAATTCTGATTGAGATATTTTGTCTAATCATTTGTCATAATAAATAATTCATTTCATATAAAAATATCTGATCTACCATCTTTAATCCTGCAGGACAAGGTTCCTCAAACCATTGACAGTCTGTGGCTGATTGGACCCAGGCTCCTTTCTCAGAAGCAGTTTAGAACACAAAGGGGTCCTTTCTGCACCTCATGGTTCAACAACAGGGCTTCTCTAACTTTGTCTGAAGATCCCACTCCTACCCATGACAAAGGCCAGGAATACCTTTTCATGACTTGTCAGTGAATTTTTGGGAAGGATGTTCACCACAGTTTGGAATGATCAGGTCCTGCTTCCATTTATTGAAATCTGAGCAGATAAAAGTTCAAGGAGACACTGCTGCACCATGACTTTAGCTGTACTGAACATCACATCTCACAATCTGTCTTCATCTCCACATGTGTATTTGAAAAGAGGGACTTTGCAATAAACTATGAAAGAAAAAAGGGCACACATCATAAAACTGGATGGGTGTGGACAGACCCTGCAGCTAAGCCATCTTAGACCTTTATGGTGTGCCACCTAAACCAGAGCAAGCCCCCTTCAAAGAGAAAAATGGTTAAAAGCAAGCAGTATCTGAACATCTGCAGCCATCAATGCCAGAGGCATATTTCAACAGTCTAAAAGCCTGCACTTCTGGCAAAGATATGAATTTGTGGTGTGACCGTCTAAAGAGGAAGCTGAAACTAAGGAAATATTTTTGATGTTCCAGAGTTAGAAAGAATTTTTCAGGTCTTTCAAAGTCTTCAGAATTTATTATCACTTACTGGTTAATAAACTAGCAGTTATATAAATGACCAGCCAGTGAAGTAGATAAATTGGAATATATTTAGCAAAGATGAAGTTACACCTATCCTCTGTACATAGTTTCTGAAGTTTAAGCTAGAGGTAAAGTCCTGGGTCTACTGAATTCACAGAAATGTTATAACTGATCCCTGTAGTGCAAGATTTCACCAGCTGGTCTCTTTGTTCAGACAGGTATTGAATTCTTGACTTTGAACTCAGGATTTTCCATACTGGCTTAAGAGTGTTTCCAATGCATGTGAAAAACCTGAAAAGCAGGGATATCCACTATGTCCACTGCAAGCATCCAAAGCAAAGTTAATTACAGCAGTGCAAGTACATAATTTTCAGAAATACTGGTAGTTATATCCCTTTCCAATCTTGAAAAAACAAAAAATGCATACCATTGGTAGAGTTAGAGCACATTCCTGCATCCTGAAAACTGCTTCCAACCATGGAAATTATTTTTTTTTGTTCTTATAATCCTTATCAGTTTATAAATGCAACATCTCTACAACTGCCATAGTCAAAAGGTAGAAAACCCATTTTGCAGTAATGCAAACAGTAGATTCTGCCATTTGAACTCTCATATACAGGAAGAATTTATTTAAAGAAAAAGGACAGACTGATATTATGGATTTACACATAAGCAATTTGTGATTTCTTAAGAGTACGAGTAGATCTAATGTCAACAGTAGTTGAATATTAATGTAGTTTTTTTATTGCATTTTCCAAGAATAATTATAATAAACTAACACTAACTGTAAAAAAATCATCTTCGTGACTTTCACCTGGCACATTAGTGCTGCTTAGTTGGCAGGCAGTAATTTGTTAATCCAAGGTGGTCAAATTATTGTGATTTATGTGACTGTACTCTTTTCATGTAACCACTGTTGAATATCAATTACTTCATACCTGATACTTAAGTTTAGACTTGGGACAAGCCATCTCTCCCACATGGAACAAATGTGGCCCAAAATGCCTGGATAACTTAATGACTTTCCTGAAGCCTGAATCTCTTATTTGGGGCAAATCACCATATCAAGCAATTTTTATGAAGCACTGTTTGCAAATGTAAGGTGCTTTGAAACTGACCGTGATAAGTGCCTCTAGCATACTGAAATTACAGATCTGACAAAGATCTTTCATAAGTCTTCATAAACGTACTCTGCCTTATCTCAGCTTAGATAAAAGTGGCAACTACCTGGACAAACAGGAATTTGTTGGATGCTTTTTACTATATCCTTGAAAAATCACTGTCAGTGCAAGGATTGCCTCCTCTACGTGGATGAAGATCCATGTAGACTTTGCTACTTTAGCAAATTACAAGAATTAGGAATAGTAAAAGCAGAGCTGAGTTCAGGACTTCAAGTCTTAGATACTTTAGTGAGACTTTCCACAGATTGAGAGGAACTGATTACAATATGCAAAATATCTAGTTTGGGCTACAAATAGTCCTACTTAATAACAATATTTCCTCTCTTTGACTTTTCAGCAAGTCAGAAGCTCTTACTTTTTAGGCCATGTTTCCATCGCTGGCAGTATGCAAACACTAAGATTCCCTAAGTTACACCAAAACTGCAGTGCTGGCTCAGAAAAAATCCCAGTGTTCCTCACATGCCCACCTCTCCTTGGCCCAGCCAGGTTCCCCGGGGAAGAATGAGAGGTTTGGCAGGAGAAGAGGGAAAAAAAAGGTAGGCATCCTCCATGCAACCCAAGGTGCTGCCTGGGTGTAGATGGGAAGCACCCCTCGGAGATCTGATGTACCTCAGTCCAAACAACAGATGGTCCATAACTCCTGATGAATGCATACATTTAAACACATAGTCTCTGTAAAACTCCACACTGAGGGCATAGGTTCAGAAGTGACAAGGTTACAGAACTGAGCCCTAAGGACAGCTCAGTGCTGTTGTCATTATTGCTGTCTGTGTTGCAGTGGCAGTATTGACAGCGATCAGATCGGATCCCCTGCGCTGCACTGCGTGTGGATACACAAGATGGCAGTTTTCCACCCAGGAAGGTTTTGTGTTCTAAATTTAAATGAGATCTCATTTATAAATAGCAGCAGAACAATGTTGTTAAATAGTCTCCTTTGCCAGCGTCATGATGATTCCAAATTGCATCAATGGAAGCAGAGAAAATTAACAGCTTTGCCTTAATCCTTTGTATGTTGTGTTGGGGAACTTGTCAATATGACTCCATTCCCAGCACTTCTATTCCTGTAATTTGAAGTAAAGAAACCCTCACAAAATAGAACATCTGCAAAGACAAACTATCTAAACCAGAAATGGCAAGAGAATTAAGACAAAATGTTGAAAGTTGATGGCACTGCCCATGGCAACTGCTGAAATAGACCATGCTTCTTGAAAAAAAAAAACAAAAAAATACCCAAGAAAACTAAAAATCACACAAGGAAAAAGTAAGAATTATCTTCCTTATTTTGTAGTGGAAGTCCCCTACAACTGAATAATGATTCCTTTTCTTTAACAGTTGGATACAGCATGCCATACAGCTTTGTTTCAGTGTGCTGCTTACCAGAAAGTGTTGGTCTCCCTTATATTAGTGAAGGTTACAAAGGGATAGCTAAATGCTATGTAAATAACAAACCACAGAACATTTTATTAGATGTCTGCTCAAAAGTTCATTGGAGGCACCCAGGAAATCTACAAAGACAGCATTCAGAATGGTAGAAGTTACTAAATGCACCGCTAGGAGCAGCATCAACAGCAATGCAGGAAAACAACTAAAAAGAGAACAGGTCTGATGTACTGCACTACCCTAGTTTCACATGACTCTTATACCAGCAATTTTCCCAGGAATTGGTCCAATTCCATTTTGCTGGACAGAGTTAGAGCGGCTTTAGGCAGAATAACAGACCAATGAATCAAATTTTCTACCAACTCCCATTATAGATTTCTCCCTGTCTGAAACCAGGAGGAAATATGAGATATCTTCAAAAATAACCGCAGAGATACCTCCACAGTGATTGTACATTAAGAAAGGGGAACAAAATGCTTACTGAGGCAAAAAAAAAAAAAAAACTGGAAAAAAATTTCTTTGCTTACCAGAGTTGTGACATGTAGTAGAGATTTGAGGAGATAAAGCATTTCCTTGCAAAGTAACTACATGTATATATTCTGAGAGCCTGACTGCTCAGATGCAGAGGTGGACACTGCTGCAGTCTCCAGGAAGCAGAGCTGCACTATATATTAAAATTATAAAGGGACCCAAACCCAATCCAATGTGCCATGCAGGTTGTAAGCTGCCATAGACTCAGGCTTGCTGGGAAGGCTAAAGCACAGACACAGGACCAGGTTGTTGCCCACCCAGGCTGCTGTCCTCATTGTCAACAGCATTTTAGAAGGCACCTTGGAAAGGCGTTTGTATTTGTATAACAAGAATTTGTATTCTTGTTCCCATGTTTTGTTTTTTTTCTTTCCCTTTAATTAAGTTTGCTACAAATAGTATGTGTCTAGATATGAGAGAAGAATATATAATAGTTTGTTTTTAGCCACTACCAGTAAAAATTCTTATTTCTAAAGCATATTGGTGAAAGTAAGTAAAGGCAAATATCAGAGCATAAAGAAAAATCATATATTGGAAGCTTTGTAGGGAAATTTATGAGTTGAAATCAAAGCCAAAGGAAAAAATATGCTGAAAGATGCAAAGCTATGATGACTTCACATTCAAAGCAAGAGGACTTCTGATAATGGAGAATAGGAGTGAGACTCAAAAAAAGGAGTTTGAATATTATCAGCCATATGGCTAAATTTATTAGGGTTAATAAAATGGTATAAATGTGAATATTAAATAAAAGACCCTAGAACAGAGAAGAAAGATTGGAGGAAGAGTCAGAATAATTAAATAAGGCAAACTTTAATAAAAGGAAAATACTGTGGGTGGGGGTTCAGGGAAATTAATTCTAGAATTTGGGTGAATGAAATGTGGTACTTAAAGTAGGTGACCTTTTCAGGGGTCTGGTTGGGGTGCCATCCACCTGCCAAGCCTGAAAAAAAAAATCACAGCTAAACTCTTGGTTTCAGCTATACACATACTGAACATAGTCTTTGAGGTTTTAGGTGTTTTGGGGTTTTCTGATGTTAAGCCTTAAGCAGAGTGGAATCAAACATTCCTTCCTGCAAACTAAGCTGCCCTTTCTTTTTTCAGTTTCTTGTTTTGGGCTTCTGTTTGCCCAGAAACATATTATGCATCATTATCTAGAGAACCTATAGAATGAGGGCAATAGCTAGATCCCTTGAAATTGAAATACAGTTAAATTGTTATTGCAGTTTGGGAGGAGTGTGCATGGTAGAAAGGGCTTGATGGAAAATGAACACTGTCGGAGTTTCTCTCTGTAATCAGAATTAATTCTTAC
Source organism: Pseudopodoces humilis (assembly GCF_049639895.1). NCBI lineage: Eukaryota > Metazoa > Chordata > Aves > Passeriformes > Paridae > Pseudopodoces > Pseudopodoces humilis. The sequence continues at coordinate 37,379,248 of NC_142201.1, read as the reverse complement.
GTCTACAGTTAAGTACACTCAAGCAGTTTCTTGAATTTATCTTTAGTTTTATGAGGTGAACCCCAGGAATCTGTGGGTATCACATAAAAGCCCTGATGGACCAATAACCTTTGCAGTCGATGCGAGGAAACATTGAGGCTCTTTGCCAATGCAAAAGAAGAATCAAACTAAGTAAAAAACGAAACCAAGTAAAATTTAAAGAGATAAAGTGTGAGATTTAAGGTTATTAAAAAGAAATAAAATCAAATGAGCTGTTAGAAGAGTTCAAATTACAGTGCTTCTATTAAGCCAATGATGGCAGCATACTAAATGAAGAGAAGGGCATTTAATGAATGTACAGCAGAATATTTTACAAAATGCTAGTATATATTCTTGCTGTAAGAGAATATTCCAACTGTAAAATAAAACAAAACGAAATTTTTGTGGGGACAGAATCATTGGCTATCACAGCCAAGAAACATATACCCTTGTTTTCCATAAGGAAAGGTGGGCATTTTATGGTTCCACAATGAAAATGCTATCTGAAATTCACACACTTCTGATAATGACTGCCAGTATTCTGCCTTTTTTACATGTTTTTTTGGGGGGGGTGGAGTTGGTGGGTTTTTTTTTGTTTTTGTTTGTTTGGTTTTGTTTTCTTTTGTTTTTTTAAGGAATAATCTGGCAAATTTTAACAGCAAGTTTCAGTTTTCAGGACAAAGTCTCTGCTGGCACCCTTTGAATCATTAGTTTTTTAGGCAGATGAGTAACTAAATGATACCTTTTGTTTTCAGAATGTTATCCAAAATTAAACAGGACTACAAGATGCAAACTAATCCAGGCTTGACTTCTCAGTGTCAATACTCATTTGTGTGCCATGTTTAAAATGCATTGTTGGAAAGAAAGTGAAACAGACTTCAGGCATGTTGCTAGATACATGTGTGATTATGCATATGATAAATCCCCCCCAAAATTCAAAGCCACCTTCAAATAAAAATCATAAAAGCAAACTACATGTGAATCTCATCCCACAAAAAGACAGAAAAGAAATGAAAAAAGTAACAAAAACTCTCCTAGTTCTTGTGACATCTTTGTGCCCATTCACAAGGCGCCTTTTAACTTTGTAATATTAACCTCCATAAGGAAACCTCAGAAGGAAAAGGCATTCTGTTTTGAGCAGCAGGGATATAAAGGCAAGGAGCACAGGGAATTCATAAGCAATTAGCTATATTGACCTTCCCTATCTCTAGTCTTTCTCTTCTCTCTCAAAAGAAAGAAAGAGATTCTAGGTTAACAGCTTCTCCACTGGCAGTACTATATTATTACTGATCCTAAGAACTTTAAATGTCCACCCTCACAGATTAGCCTGTATTAAACAGTTAAAGAGTAAACCATACTAATTTCCATACTAATAGGTGTGACTTTTTGATTACCATTTTCATCAACAAAATATTTTCTAATATTTTTTTAAAAAAATCTGTAGCTGGTTAAGATGACCAAGTTACCTGATTTGTAGCAATTTCTCTATTACTTTGGAATTCCCAAATCAAATTGTGTTAACTGGTGAACTAACCACCATAAATCAGAATGCTCTGGTAAACTGAGAGATACACTGCAGTTTTTTCCACCCATAAATACCAGTAAGACATCTGGGGTCCTACAAAACAAACCTGCAAGGAATAATCTCTGGTGAGTTACACCCAATATTTTAGTTACAAGTGGGAATAGGTTGTGGAATAACCTCGGGCTTCCAGAATTGCACATGTGTCAACAGTAGGAAAATGGCAGAGAGAGAAAATCAGTCTGGCTGATCAAAGCATGTGTAAAATACAAGGCAAATTCAGTGTATATTCCTTGTCAAAACTGGAAGCAGTATAGCACAAAATACTGTCTTAATAATTTTAGGTCTATTAGGAACAGCTGAAAACTAGCACATTACAGAGGATATTTGCAAAGAGTAAGCCAAAGATAATTGTGATGGCAAGTAATAAAAAACTGAAACTGCTTCCATACATGGGAAATTGGGTTCAATTCACTAATTCCAAAGGTTTGATCAATCTTGATAAAAGTGAATGGAAAACTGCACACAGACAAGATAAAGAACACAATGAAATTTACTTTTGTGTAACAATGCTCATGAGCAGGCCCCCTGTAGAGCTGGTTACAGGACTAACAAACAATAGACAGCCCCCCCTCCAGATTCGTTAAAGCCTCACAACAGAACTTAAAACTTTCTTCTTACTTCAGAGCCATTTTACTTGTAGTTTCCATCCCAAGCTCTTCCCTGCTTAAGAAAGAATTAATGAAACTGCAAAGTGGTTTTAATGTCTTGACAGATTTGTTAATAATCAAAAGTTTTAAATGAGGAATGCAATTACAGTTCTCATGATGCAGCTAAAAGAGCCTACAAACCACTTCAGTTCCACTTAATTTTTACTGCAAGTGGACAATGTCCAGCACAGGAAATCCTGGTTACTGCTGCTGACCGCGACTATTTACGCTGCAAAACACAGCTGCTATGGACTCTTGGGATATTAAAGGATAAGGGGAACTAAATGCTTTGAGATATGAGTAGGTTGGAAAGTTGCTGAAAAACTAAGGCCACCTTACAAAACAACATTTCACCAATACATAGCTGTGTACACATAACTACATGAAAACTGAATTGTGCTAGAAGACCATCTTGATTAGACCACATAAAGAGTGTTTTCCTATGAAACAGAATTATATAAAGAGCAATATGAAGGTCAAATAGTACATAGAAACCACAATGAGCACCATATGGAAGAGTTCACCTACCATTTGAGAGTCCAGTTGAAAATTGTTTCTTCTTCAATCGTCTCCTCCCTGAGGCTTTGTGCATATTGAAACACATGAACGTAACCCCCAAAAATGCTTAGCACAACACAAATGTTAGCAATTTTTATGTTTCTTTCAATTTTGTTTAGTAAAAGAAGTTAAAAATCAGTCCTGTTCTTATTCATCCACTCTGCACCATATGAGTCCTGCAAACACCATGTATTTCATGCCACAGGTTGGTAGAGAATGTGGAGAACTCAACAACCAAGGCTATAAGAACAAGAATGTGGGAGCCTGAGTGGAGCAGAAATAGAAGTTGTATCACTGTCACACACAGCGGACAAGAACACTCAAATACCAAGTTGGTAAAAAGGTCATAACCCATGTCATGTATGCCAAAGCAGGACTGTGAAGGTCTTTTCAAATCCAGCAGCCAGTTCAGCCATGGTTTAGAAGGAGACCATGGCTTCTATGGTAGAAGAACAGGCAGTACATTTATATCCTCGTGCCTACACATGTAAGGCTTTTGAGAGTCTTTTAAGTAAAGCTGTGTAAGTTTATGAGTGGAGGGAAGAGTGGATTGTTTATGGGAAGGGAGGAGTTAACAGGGAGGGTGGCCTGGGCTGGAGGAATGTTGGGCAGCTAGTGAGAGCAATGTGAAGATAAGAGCAGGGCATTAGGGGAGGAAAAAAATGCTGTGGGGATCACGCTGGGGAGTACAAGGCTGGGGAGTGTACCTCAGCTGCAGAAGGGCTAAAGCCTGCTGCTGCTAGGAGAGGATGGTGAGGGTGCTAGGAAAGATTGAAGAAAGAAGTTTCAGATATCACGGTGTGAGGAGAAAAAAGAAAACTGAGTTAGCTAAGGTAACTGTTACAAGTGGTGCTGGAGAAAACAGAGAGGATAGGAGACAGGAGGGTGGGGATCACAACTCTTTCAGGAAGATAAGTGAGAAGCTTACAGAGAAGTGACAGGTAAAATGGGTAAAGCAGCACAAACCACAGGACAGCTAGCAAAGCAGGGTCTTGATTACTGACACAGAGGGGTTTGGAATGATCCCTGTCTACCTGGTACTGCTCCTTGTGAAAACAAATCACCCCCAGTGGACCAATGCAGATGAAAATCACCTGCCTGAAACAGCCTGTGCAGCCACAAAATGCTTCATGTGCAACCCAAAAGAAGCACCAGCCACGGCAAATGAACTGTGCATACCGGCAGAACTGAGATGTGTTAAGGCCCCTGGAAATGGTGTCTGCGGGGCCTTTTTTGAAAGAACAAAAGCCATATGGTCCAGAGTCACATGCTAAAAGAAACTATTGTCTGTGGTTATTAGATGGGTGCCAGAGGGAGATGCAGTCCAATTTGGATGAGCTACCATTCAAAACTGCAGTGCTGGAGGATCCACTCATCCCTTGCAGATGAGGATGGGTCCTTTGAACCCTGGTAACATAAACAGTCTGGATTCAGAAGGGCAGATTAGCAGGTCTGGGAATACTCCCCAGGACAGACCAAGGAACCTAGTAAAAAGGAGAAGGCAAATATGTACAAAAGTAAAAGATACAAGCAGTTTTAATGCTTGTATCTTTAATAGATACAAGCATTTTAAATAAATGCTATTAAATATATGCTATGATATTAAATCTTTAATAGAGGCCCTGAAGATCTACAAGCAAGTGTAAAGTAAAGACAAGATGGACCCCTGCAGTTTTATATATGGGGTTTGACTGCAGGATAGCACAGAGGGGTTTTTGTATCTTTATTTTTCCAAGAATTCTGCATGAGTCATGAGGATAGCATTGGAATTAGAATAATTGTGTTTCAAATTTAAAATGAATGCCTAGGAGAAGGTACAGCCAAATGGAGTAAGAAACCACGAACCACCTTCATGCATAGGTTGGCAAAACTCTATGCTAGAAATAAAAGATCTCAAGAGTCAAGCATTGAAACCAAGAGCAGGTGATCTCCAGCAATATGAAAGCAACACTTGCAGCTCCACTATCTGAGGAATATTTAGACTTTAAGATTGGGCAGAATCACTTGCTCAACCCTTTGGGAGACAGCAGATTCAGGCATAATTAGCCAGGAGATACTTATAGCACCAATTCTTTTGTAGATGTAAGGAGTGATTCTAGCTTGTTGAGAGAGTTTGCTGCCATTACTGATGTCTTGAAACACACTGGGTGCCTGAGAGACACAACATAGCTTGGCAAGTCCTTGGATAGGGGTGATGGTATTGTATTCAGCAAGAGAGGAGAAAAATGACATTTTAAGTAATGATCTCTGGCTGAGAAAATGATCTTAGTCTGAAACTCGGTAATAATTGTTTGTGCAGGGGTAATGCAGTAACAGAAAGCCCTGTAGCAATCTTGGTTAAACAGCGGTGAGTGGAAGTGAAGGCACCAGCTGAAACACCCCAGGGATGAGTGGCAAGAGAAATTTGCACACATATGCTCAAGATAAGTTGCCGTAGAAGGATTAAAACATTTATGTTAGGATCCAAAACCACAGGCTATGAAAGGGCTGTGACCCACTATTATTAGCCCAGTGGTTATGGAGTACTAGTTCAATGACCCAGCTTATGTAATTAACCAGTTTATCAGAGAGTGATGAAAGGATCTAGAGTCTGGTTTTCAAGGCAGTAAACACTGCCACTCCACAAACAGCACCTTGTGCTGTTAGACTGCCAAAACCCATGATCACAGAATTACAAGGACAAAAGCAGCTTTCAGTCATGGGCATAGAAATCTATTTTTTTTTAATTGGTCTGTTGCTTGGGGTGTTTTGTTTATTTTTCCTTTCCCCTAGAAAGTATGGCTGGTAGAAGTTTGTTTCTATATTTTAAGGGAAGTAATATGACTTCACGAAAATTCCTTGAGTTTCACAATGGTATTCCAGTATGCCAAGAAATTTCACACCACCTGAATGCATGAAAAATTAATAAAGGAGGGAAGGAAAAGCAAAATATCATAGATGCTGTAGTAAATGTCCATTGGTTTTGTTGAAAAACCGTACATTTCTTATAAGGAAGGATGTTCACATATCATTCATATACACAAAATTATGTGTTAGGCTAGTAAGGAAAAGACAAATCATTCAGCACTGCCCATAACCTCTGTGACTGCTAAAGGAGCTTGGTGTATGATTTATATGAGGAATAAAAACCCTTAAGAACATTAGTAATCTACCAATTTCAGTATCTGAAATGTCTCTCAAAATTACTCTTCTGTGTTTAAGAGCAGGAAGAAAATTTTATACAGTAAATTCTTTAAAACTACTTTCCTCAAAGTACATACAGCATGAAAAAGAAATCAGTCTTTCCATATCTTTTTTTCAGTATAAAAATCCTCAGCCTTGGATGACTTTTTATTATTCGATGTTGCAACCAGTAAACATGGTGTGCAGGAGTTAGTTATTGAAAATAACAATTTGGCTTTTTGTGAAGCAATTGGCGGCACATTTATCTGAATGGCTGCTTGATAGGAACTGCTTGCAACCCGGTTTCTGCTTTTCCAGAACTGATTCTTGTGGAGCTACAACCCAAACTTCATCTCAATAGTAAAATTAGACTGGAATATTTGAAGAATTGCAATGTTAGTGTAACTGAACAGCTTTAAAAAATCAGTAATAGCACCTGTATTTTAGCATTTGAAGTTACTAAGAGTTTTTAAAATAGCACAGAACAAAAGCCAGCTTAAATGAAGCAAGCTAGTACTAATATTAGAGTGACAGTTGAACTTAAATTGCTGGTTTACCCCTGTACTATCATTAAAATTGATAATCTTTCTCAAAGGCTCTGTAAGTTGCTGGACCACAGAAGGTACAAGGACAGCGGTGAAAAGTTGAGCCTGCCTGTGTGAAGATGATCCTGTGTTGAACAAGCAGTAACCAGCTTCTCTTTCAGGCTGACCCCACCCATTATTTACTGCTCCTTTACCAATGGCTTTGACACTCACTTCTTTAAGAGAGTGATAACAGAGCCAGGAATACTCGGTTGGAGCGAGATGGCATCACAGCATCCCCCTGGCTGTGCCATGGAAGACATTTACCCCATGTGGGCTGGGGAAAAGAGGAGAGACATGAGGGTTCATGCTGTGGGTCAGGGCATTTGCAGGTGGCCAGACACTGGGCTGCAAGCAGAGCCCTTGCCCTCAGCACAACAGATTCTCATGGGCTGGGGGCAGCTTTCTGAAGGCACCCGTGGTGCCCTGGGCTTGCCTCACTGCCCCTGTCTGGGGGACACAGTGAAACAGGAGGATGACAAACAACCAGCTAAAAGGCTGCTACTTATTCAAAAATCGACATACATATTTCGGGTAAAATTTAATGACCAAGGTTTCCCTTTCTGCCATTTTTCTTTCTCTGCTAAGCTGAAAGACAAGGGTGCCTCTGCTGAAATGTGAAGGCAGCTGGGCATGGCTGGGGAAGAGAGAAGTCAGTCTGCACTTCCCTGCATCACCAGGCAAGAGGGCTTTCAAATGTCAGTATTCTCATCCTTAATGTAGCCGCTTTGAAAGGCTGGAAAAACCTCAGCAGCCCAATGATGCAAAGGGAAGATTCTTTCCTATTCGTCCAACACTTTACAGTACCATGCTTTCTGAAAGCTGAAAATACTTTTCAGTTACAAAATAGTTTTTTTCTGTAGTTTTCCAAACCATAGACAAAGGAAAATTAGTAAAATAGACCCATTATTCTCCACATTATACAAGAAAAAAGATCTTACAATGTAAAGGCCACGGGTAATTTTAACAGTTTATCTGTGAGCAGGTACAGAATGTTGGGTCTGTGTTTCTTCACCCATCATGTAATTTTAACAGCAATGACATAGCCACTGCACTTGAATGCTGTCCTGGTCATGAATGAAATGAAAAGAACTGCCAGCAAAACCTGCATCTTCTATTCTAGGGACATGTTTCTTTGGTTGGATGTTGTTTCTTCTTTGATCTAATCTGTAAAACAGCACTTCCAAAAGCAAAGTTTATACTGGAAAAGAAAGCAGCCTGATCTTTTCCAAATACATTAAACTCAAACCACTCTGGAAGATGATAGCAACCTAAATTTTTTAGGAGCCTAAACAATCTGCTTGCTCAATAAATATCCTTGAAGACTACCATCCAGAAATTTTCAAGCTCTTCCATCCCATACAAAATACTGCTTTAATGTTCTGAAGAAAAAAAAATTGTTTAAATGAACTTTCATTAGAATCTTAATTACTTAAAATACATTTAATTTTCATTAATTTTCTCTGTTAACTATTATGAATGTTTTTTCTTTAATTATATTTAATTTGTTTTCTATTGTTTAATATGTTTTCCTGATTAATTCACTTTGTGGTGCTCATAGGCTTAAATGCAGGCTTCACCACAGGACCATTTCTGGTCCTGCTATCAGTTGTGAATCCCATTCTCACATGCATCACCAACTAGCACTGTAAGGGCAGCTTGACTCTAGATATCTTTATTCACAGAGTAGAAAGCATTTGATAAACTCAAAATACTTCCACTTAGTCTCTGATCATGAACCTTCACATTGTGTGTGTACACAGTGCAGGCTTTTATGCCAGACAGTGATAAAGATGTTCAATAGGCTCCTCTGTTAACAGAAGTTCAAGTCCTACATCAGCAGCAGAAGTATAAAGTCCAGTGTAATGTTATGGTAAAATCCATTATTTAATCTTAGGATTTTATATACTGCACCACTTGAGCTTTACCATTGCAGTCTATAAGGTAATAATAGTCATTTCAGTGAAATTGCGGCCTTGCAAAGCTCTGCTGCATACACAGTCTTCTTCACTCTAATATAAGATTTGCAAAGCAATATGTAGAACTGAAACATTTTAAAACCTGATGAGGATGTTTAAAGTAACAGAGCACTTTACAGTAGTTAATGGTAGCAGATGGATGACAAAAATAAGTCATGATAATACAATTTTTCTGTAGAGGTGTGGGCAAAACAGATGTTAAGTCACTTTTTTCTTAATGCTGAAACAGATATTTTTTTCCTAGTGTCTTCTTTAACCTAGATCTCTTTCTATAACAAATTCCCTTTGCTCTTGCTGCTCTCTGCACAGGAGGGCAGATGCTGCTTTCTTACTCCCAGTCTGCTTGTCACTAAGCAGGTGGGTTTCTTATGGGGTTGCAGTTCCCCACATGCACACAGGTTGCCCAGCACAGGAGCGACAGCTTATGCTGTTGACCCAAACCATGTGCCATGCTTTTGTGTCCTTTCCTGCTCTCACAGCCTGAATATTTAAGAGGAGAAAGGAAAACACTGTCCTGGTCTGCCCAGAAGCCAAGGAACAGCTGCCTAGTGGTGTCACAAGCTGCCTCACCAGCCTCTCCCTCCCTGTCTCTTGCAGATTCTTTATCTTATCAAAGAAGGTCTGTTTTCCTTATATATACTCCACAAGTTAATACCCACAAGCCACCCTTAGATCAGCAATGAAAGGAAACAATTTAACAATGAAGAAATGGCTGATCCAAATTGTCACATTCTCCTCGAGGACAGTGGCTTTTGTACCTTATTGGGGTTTTTTTTGTTTTGTTTTGCCTCTGGAAGCAATGCCCATATTTTATATTCCTCCTGTCTGATGTGAAGTAGCAGTAACTTGATATGAAGGACATCTTGAAATATTCTGCCTTTGTGAATATGAATGTAGGAATCTGCAGAAACTGTGAATGAACATTTACAACAAACTGTGAGCCTCCTACTGATGCACTCAGATACAAAACAGGAGGCGAGAGAGAGAAGGAAAAGAGATGAATTTGTTTTCCTAGCAAACAGCTGTCTTCTTTAACAGAAGAAACTAAAAAGAAAACAGTGTGTGAAGAGGCCAAAAGCTGCATTAATTACAGTATTTTTAGATGCTACAAGCACAATTTTGATAAACACTCTAAACTGTGAAAAAAATGTACTGTCAATGCAATTAAGTCTTTTTCATGGTGCAGCATCATCAATGCATGTGCCTGCTGAGAATATATCGTAGGCTGTGCAATGCAGTTTCCCTTTGATTAATGATTCAAGGCAATCAGTAGGGACTATACCAACTCCTGGGGGATGCCACAGCAAGCAAGCACAATGTCATCATTTAATTTCTTCTCTTGACCTACATTACAGAGTGAAGACTCAGTCACTATTAAGGGCCAAATTCCAGACATAGTTATAGAAAAGCAACTCCCACAGGGTTAAAACTAACACGTACACAGCTTAGGAGAAAAATTTCTATTGGAGAGATTAATTCTTGGATATTTGGAGGGAGATGTTATTTACTTGTTTATTTAGATCAAGTGCAGGATATGGGAAGGTGACAGACTAATCCTTATGCTACTTTTAATGGCCAGGCTGCTGTGAGTTACTCATACCAGAAAAGCAATTCCTCTAGCCAGGAAAAAAGCTAGATCTTGTTTCTTAGCTAGTTAGCATTTCTATTTAGCCAAAGCATGGCATTAGAGCGGGTGTTCTGTCAGGACAGACCCAGAAGTCAGCCTGAAATAATCCTTTTTGCTGGAGGCAGGCAGTAGTGACATCAGTCTGTCAGGCGCATCCGCTCTCCTCCAGTGACAGGAAGTCGTCCATTTCACGCCAGTGGGCAGTGACCATATTATCTCATGAAAAATTCAGAGCTGAGTGAGGTAACACAGCAGATTTGGTTTTATAGCCTTCAGCACTTAGAAAACACTAGGAAGTTCAAAATGCTATAGCACCTCCTTCAAACATCATTTTCTACTGTTTGGGAAGCAAAACTGCCCTCTGCTTCCTGAACCAGCTCTCTGTACAGTATTTATTCTTGCCCGAGGACTCGGTTATTGTCTTCAAGTACATCATTGTTTCAAGCAAGGATAAGTGAAAGGCCAACATTAGCAACGTTGCCAACAGCAGTGCTACTCTGACATGCTGAAATTTTCTACAGTGAGGGTAAAGCTCATCTGCACTAGAGGCATCATTTTCTCCAGGGCTAACTGTTTGGAATGCATTTCCTGAATAACAAAAGGGCATCTCTATGTGCAAAAGCTATTTTCAGCTTTGACTTAATTTATAAACTCAAAGCACCTCCACTATTTTCATTTTTCCCATAAGGAATAGATGCAAGAATAGATATGATGGATGCTAGTCACAATATTTTCTGAACTCCAGAAAGCTGCCCAGACACTTCAGAATGAAAATTTGCATGATATGAAATGGAACAAAAGAATATAAATGCTTTGATACATGAGATTGCAGATAAGAATAATTCTGGCTGTAGTGGAAGTTGTCAGTTTAAGCAGCTTCACTGGGTTGTTAAACAGGAACACACCTACCAGTGGAAGCTTAGTATTTTTGCTAAGTGCTATAAAACTTTCTGCTTTTCCTATCTTTAAAGGTAATAATTTAAATCCCTCTGATGTTGTTTTGGAATGTAGTCATGTACACTGAAAACTGACTTCAAATCTGTGAATTGCCACCCATTAAGTACTTCCTCTGAGTACGGTCATAAAAATGATCCAGAACAAAACAGCACACTCTGTTCTTAGGAAGCCCACAAGGAGCTGCTTCTAGCCTAGCATAAGACAATTCAGGCAGTAATGCTAGTACTCTGTGGAATGTTTACTAAATTTGAAATTGACCAAAACTTGCAAAGACATGTATTATTTGGAACATTAAAAAAAATAAATTTTACTTTCAACTTTCAATGCATAAGAAAGTTGATTTTAAATTTGCTAAGTCACAGCAGCTGCTGAAGCATCTTTTATGTACTTAGAGGCTGTTCATCAGCTATTATGGGCTGCCATGGTTTTCCTTACTTTCAAACCAGAGATGATTTAGTGCCTGCACCTTTCCAAATGGAGTAGCACACAAAGCTCACTGTCTCACAGAAAGAGTCTTGAATTAATCACTTATTAAGTGATTATATGTTACACAAACCCAGTTATTTCTGTTGCTGTGGTAGTTTGGCAGTTTTGGCTAAAACCACCACAGTTGCTGAATCCAAATAACTGGTATGTACCTCTTAAATTACCAACATATCTCTTCTAAGCTACTTAAGGGGAATAAAGTCCTTTTATAAGCATAAGACATAAAAATACATCTTCCATTCTATATTGCCCATCCTCTCGTATCTCTCTCTTTATGTAAAGAAGTGTTCCATTATCCTTGAAAAGAGTAAAACTTTTAACCCTCAAAATCTAGATTTCAAAATCCTTCAGGCACCTGGAACTGTGCCTCCAAGCTTAAGCAGTACTGGTGCAAGACTGAGAGAGCTAAGAAATAAAGTTAATTTACTGACAGACAATCTCTATCCAAGGATTTCAATTACTCATTAACTACTTCATATAAAAATAAGCACAAGAACCAATGTATCCCATTTGTTGCCCTCCCCTTGTGAGCCCTACCAGCTAAGGACCTCTGTCCTCAACAAGTACAAGATTTAATTGGACCACTTTCAGCAGGAGAAAGGAGAGCAAACCAATCAGTCTACATGACAGACCTCTATTCCCTGAAGGCATACTTCAGGCACTTAAATCCCTCATTAGCAAGACCTCAGATGTATGTTTTGCCATTGGAAAAATGACTAAGAAGCAGCCAATCTAAGTTTAAGAATAAATTGGCTAGTCTTATTTTAAAGAACATAGGACTAAATGTTCTTTAGAAGAGCTTCTCTTGCTTCTCCGACTGAAGAGAAAATTTGGGCATATTCCTGGAGCAAGAACCCCTTTCCCTGAACTGTTGCTGCTGCCTTCCTGTCTCACTTTCTCATGTCTACAGTCATCCTCCCCACAGTCACTGGATTGGAGTAGCACAGTTTGATTAAAATCAAAACTGACAAACTATCTACCTGATCGAGTGCTTTGATGTCCTTAGAGGCCAAAATTCAAGGCCTAAATTGGAAGAACATTAAGACATTAGTGACCACCTAGATAGGATGGCAGCACTACCTGCTATCCCACGGGAGACTGGAGGCAGAAAGGGCAGAAAATGGGAGAATAGTAATTACCCTTATGAAGATTTACACTGGTACGTGACACAGAGATCACATTTTTACAAGGCCATCGATCAGTACATCCTGGAGCAGCTGTGAAAGCAGCCCACAAACCAGGACACTTCTCTTAACCTTGTCCTCACTATCACATGTGTCTTGGCTCAAAACTGCACATGTGGATCAAGATAAACTCTGCCTCTACATTAGTAACAAAAGACAAAGGGATACACCAGAGTTTTGCTCTTTTTCAGGAGGTAGAACCACACAAAGACAAAGAAACTTACTTGTTTAAAATGAGCAGCTAAGAGAATCAAAACCTGACAGTCAGTATGGAGATTGTTGAAGGAGCAACTCTGATGAATGCATACCACAGATTCTTTTGAAAGTATTTTTAGAAAGGGTAGAAAACTCATGATGACTGAGCAGCAGGTTAGGGAGGTAATTAGAAACAAGTTTTCCATCAGAAAGCAAATGCTGTATCAAACCTAAGAAAAGTGAAGTTATCATGAACTCTGGCAGATTTAATATAAAAACATAACCAAGAGGGCCCAAAATAGGGTTTGAAGAGCAACTGTCAACGGTAATTAAACTAGATATAAAATCTTTCTTCAAACACATCAGTAGCAAGAAGTTTGCAAAGTCTGTAAGGCAAACAGTTGATCAAAGTACTCAAGAGAAACGTGTCAAAGGACAGAATTGCAAAGAATAACATATGTTCTTTGTATTAGTGTTCACTGTAAAAAAATACTGGCAGAATTCCATGCTGAAATTCTTATTTTGGGTGGACTCTGTAAAGGACACCTCTGAATTCTGTCATATTTTACAGTTACTTTAAAGCAACGAGTAGTAAACTGCAAAAACCCTCTAGCATACAGTAAGCAGTTCTAAGAGAAATCAGGGGTGAAATCAGTATTTACCAGCAGTAGTGAATAACCTTTCTGTACAAAGCTGTCAAAATACTTGGAAAGGGTAAATGCAAGTTGAGTTTTTCAAAGCTGGTTAGATGATAATTAGATTTGCATACCCAGAGAAAATTAACAGAGGTGGTGAAGGGTCTGGAGCACAAGTCTTATGAGAAGCAGCTGAGGGAACCAGTGTTGTTTAGCCTGGAGAAAAAGAGATTAGGAGTGGCACCTTAACATTCTCTACAACTGCCTGACAGGAGATTGTAGCAAGGTAAGGGTCAGTCCTTTCTCACAGGTAACAAGTGACAGGACAAAAGGAAATGGCCTCAAGTGGGGCCAGGAGAAGTTTATATTGGATGTTCGGAAAAATTTCATCACCAAAGCGTTATCAAGCACTGGAACAGACTGCCCAAGGAAGTGGTAGATTCACCATCCCTGCAGGTATTTAAAAGACATGCAGATGTGGTGCTTAGGGACATGGTTTAGTGGTGGAATTGGCTGGGTTAATTCTATGGTTGGACTCAATGATCTTACAGATCTTTCCCAACCTAAATTCTCTGATGTTCTCTGATTCTATATAAGGAAAATTCATAAAAGTTGATGAAAGAGACCATATATTTTAAGAAATAGAGATGTAATTTTATCTTCATCAATAAGGATATGACTAGTCTATTTTTCAATACTTGAAATAATAGTTTAGGCTGTGAGGTAAGAATTTCAGCCCCCCATGTCCCTCACAGCACACTCCTTCAGACACTAATTTTGGATTATTAATTCAATAGAAGATTGAATGCAACAGGTTACAAAAAAAAAATAAAAATATTATCATTCAAAGCAAAATAAAAATACTGTAATACATAGTGCCAAAATGCCTGCCTGAAAATAGGTTGCTCACAGTCTTTGAGGTAATTTTAATGCCCTTCCTTTAGTGTGTTGGAGTGTCTGCATCTAAATGCTTGTTCCTTTTCACCGGTGCAGGTTTACCTAAATGCCCTGAACTTTGAAGAAAGTTTACTAGAAATGACCAAAGAGATAACTTTTTTGTGTGTTGCACTTTGCTCCTATTCTCAATATGTTGAAAGATTGTATTTCTCAATGTTCATACAGCCTTTTTAGAGAAGTGCTTTCAAATATTTCTCACTATTTGTACCCCGACGTCTGCTTGTATGGACAAAGAAGATATCAAAGCTGATGCATTTTCCAGGAGGAATTTTCATCCCCTTTCTATCCCCTGAACTGTGCACACTGAATTTTTCCTCTCAGAAATTTAAGCGAGATCCATCTTCCATCTAACTATAGGTATCTGTTTCAGCCTTGTATTTCCTCTTAATAATATCAGCATAAAGTCCAAAGATTCATCTGATTTTGTATTCTGTTTCTATCAATGGCTATAGGCACCCAATTGATGAGACTGAAAACAGGGACAACCACATAGAATCATAGAATGGTGTGGGTTACTTTCAAAGATCATCTAATAAAACTGTGCCATGGGCAGGGACAGCTTTCACTAGATCAGGTTGCTCAGGGCCCCATCCATAAACCTTACCTGAACAGGATTCCCCTGAGTACTTTCCTACCTTCCAGATGTTTTCCACTGGGATAATTTACAGAGCCTTATGTGATTTCTGGATTACTAACCCCAGCAGATGCTTCTTCCAAGTACTCATCCATTTCTTTCTAGAGACCATGTAACTTTGAATCACTCACAACACTGCTTATCAGCAAGCTCCTCGGTTCTGATTCCATTCCCACAAAATTTTTTTTTTTTTCTGTTTTATAATGGTCTTCTCAGATTAATTTCATGCCCCTAATTCTTGTATTTGAAGAGGCAGCATGCAGTGTCTCCTTTTGCCACGGCATTCATGATTTTAGAATTATTATGTGCCCGTCTCCTTCATGTCCACCATCTCCACGTCATCTATTTGCGGCATCTGTTGTGGGTTAACCTTGGCTGGCTGTTGGGTGCTTGCCAAGCTGCTCTATCACTTCCCTCTCCCTAAAAAGGACAGGGGAGAAAATTGGAAAAAAATAAAGCTTATGGGGAGAAATAAGGACAGGGAGAGATCACACTACAGTTTTTGTTGTGGGAAAAACTTGACTTAGGGAAATTAATTTAATTTATTGACAATTAAACACAGTAAGATAGCAAGAAATAAGATAAAATCTAAAAACTTCTTCTCCCCCCTCCCTTTTCTTCCCAGGCTTAGCTTCTCCCCAGATGTCTCTACCTTTTTCCCTGAGAGCAGGATAGGAAGATGGAGAATGGGGGTTTCAGTCAACTCCTTATGCATTGTCTCTGCTGCTCCTTCCTCCTCACACTTCAAGCATGGGATAACTCTCATGGGATACGGTCCTTCAAGAACTGCTTCCCACAGGCTACAGTTCTTAGCAAACCCCTTCCACTGGGTGCAGTCATTCAGGAACAGGCTGCTCCCGTGAGGGCCCCCCCTTAGGGTCACAAGTCCTGCCAGAAAATCTGCTTGACCATGGGCTCTTCTCTCTGCAGGCTCACAGGCTCTGCCAGGACCCTGCTCCAGCATGATCTTCCCAGGGAGTCATAATCTCCTTTGTGTACCCCACCTGCCCTGGCATGGGGTCCTCCAGATACCTGCTCCACCATGGACCTCCATGGAGTGCAGGGACTCAACATGGGATGCAGGAGAAGCTTTGCTCTGGTGCCTGGAGCACCTCCTCCCTCACATTCTTCATGTATTTACAGTCACTTCTCTCACATACTGTCACAGTTCTCTCCCAGATGCTGTTTCCCAGCAATTTTTCCCTTTCTGAAACACATTATCCCAGAATCACTACCATCATCACAAGCAGGCTTGGCATCCAGTGGCAGGTGTGTCTTGGAGCCAGGTGACACTGGCTCTGTCAGACACAGGGGAACCTTCTGGCATCTTCTCAGAGAAACCCACTCTGCAGTTCGCCCTGCTACCAAAACTTAGCAATGGGAACCCAATACATATGGACAGCCTACCAAGTCACAGCTTGTATGGAAGCTGTTCCCTGCCTTTGGTCGTTGTTTTTTCCTGAATATTTCCTTTTCTGCAATGTGACCTTTTTGAGAAGAGAGAATATGAACAATATGGTGTTCAAGATATGGGTGAACCACAGACCTGCAAACATACACTTTGTTCTTTTATAGATTTCAGTTATTTTCCTATAAATTCCTAGCACTTGATACCTTCTGATTGTTACTGAGATGGTAGGTCCATAAAAATAACTGTCATAATCAATAATGCCTCTGTGAAATTATTTTTTTTCCAAAAAAGACAGGTTTTTCCAGTCTTCTTTGCTAAAATCTCCCATTTTCTATCTTGTTGTATCTCTAGTTTTGATTAAAAATGTATTTACTGAATATTTGGGATGAAAATTAGTAGTAGTAAAAAGCTGAAAATAACAAGAATGTTGAAGCATTTGCATGGCTCTTGCTTGTGTAAACAAGACCTGCAAGTAAAGCATTACTTTTTCCTCATGTATTAACTCAACTTTTATTGCACAGCAAAAGGGAGAAAGGCAAGAAATTCTCATAAAAATAAGAAAAAAAATTATTTGCCTGTGACCAAGCCAAATAACTTGCCTAACACCCAGAGGGGTTTCAGGATACATTTACTGCCACCCTGAACCCATAAGAAGCACTCAGTAAACCAGGTGATGCTTGATATGGCAACCAGCTGGGTCTAGGGATGCTATAAATGAGTCTGAAGTCTTAATTTTCCCTAAGGAAATATAAATCCTGCATGCATTCAACTGCTGTATTTCTGATACACGTGTTTGCATAGAGAAGATAATGAGATATTTATAAGTGGCATGATACATTACTCCATAAAATTGATGAGCGATCCATGCATCACACTCTGAGAGAATCAAGAAATTAATCAGTCACAAACTATCCCTTCTTGCTTCTGAATTCTAATTTCTTAGAGGAGCTGTGAAAACTATAAACTATTAAGAAGTCAAAAGTTAACATTCCGCAGTAACACATGATTTATCCATCTGATTTGAAAACTGCCGAATAGGAACATTTAAGTGCTTACCTCTTTCATTAAATAACTCAGGTGAATGATGCAGAGGTGCAAAACAAAAGAAAAAATCCACAAAAAGGGCACATTCAGGAGGCTTTTGCAGGGAGAAAAGCCATCCAAAATCAGGAAGGTATACAGCCTAGGCAGGAAGCCCTTCATGGTGAACAACACAGGCTACGGGATTATCTTTCAGAAAAGTCTTTCAATAACTTGTGAAGAACAGTTCAAGGGCTGGAATAGATGGATGCCTGGAGAAAGCACACCTCCAGCATTACAATATAATAGCCAAAACCTTGACATGAGTCTTTGGACATGAAAGTTAATTTCACTTTTGGGCTGCTCCAGAGGCAATATA
Source organism: Pseudopodoces humilis (assembly GCF_049639895.1). Classification (NCBI taxonomy): domain Eukaryota; kingdom Metazoa; phylum Chordata; class Aves; order Passeriformes; family Paridae; genus Pseudopodoces; species Pseudopodoces humilis. The sequence continues at coordinate 37,361,230 of NC_142201.1, read as the reverse complement.
ATCCTTGCCTGGAGCTGGCTGTAATTCAGTCTTAGACAAGATGTACTTAGAAAAGATGTGTGTTTCAAAACCCTGCAAAGTTCAGAAACATTCACATCAGCGAGTTACTCCACACTGATGTAAAGTCTGCTTTAAGTAAATCTATAGCTTATCAGCTAAAAATCCCCAGAGATATTTCTAGAGAGAGACATGATATTGAAAAGACTGCTCTTCAGTTCCTTGATTCTGCTAGATTTTGGGTTGCCTGTAATCCTTAAACACTGACTAATGCCATAGGTGGAACGACTAACTGTATCAAGTAAGACTGAGATGCTTGGTTGAGAAGGAAAAAGGACAAAGTAAAAGCAAGCCAAACCATGTTCAACTGAACCCAATGAGTTAATCTAGTTTGTTTTTTTATACCCTTTACAAAGACATTTGCTTCCATCTCCTTTATCTCTGGTATTTCACCCCTTCTTTTGAACTTTTGGACTAAATGAGTATTAAAAATCTTAGCAAATACCCCCTAAATTTTTGAAATTTTTCTTCTCAAAGGAAAAGTCCAGTTTATTGACCAGTTTATTTCAGCTTGAAAAAGAAGAAACCTTCAACCCTGTGAAGACAGGAAAAATATTTTTAAAATTACTTGGAAGCAAGTATCAGCTATATAAGAGACATGACAAGAACTTGAGCAAATTACTGTCGGGCACAATGTTCATCAGAATAGTGGTGAACTTAAATATTTTAAAGAGTTTTACTGTCCCCCCTGACCCCTGAACTGGAGAATAAAAAAACCAGGATACATGTTCCTACAAGCTGCAGAGATCCCCACTGAGGAAAAAAGTGAATTTTAGGTTTACATTCAGAGGCATCTAATTAAATAGTGAAAATGACATTCATGCAGAAAGTACCCATTCAATTGTTAGTGCACATGTGTACTCTGCAGCATGTGTATTCTAATATTGAATGTGAAATGTAAGTTTTTTAATAGCTCTGGAAGGCTCAGATGGATATTATAATGACTTTTTAACAATATTCCTTATTCCATTTAAGGAGAGATAACTGATAATCCATTTACTTCTTTATTTCTGATTTTGTTTTAGAAAGGGATCAATTACACAAATAGGGTTACATTTGACGCAATTCTCAATCACAAATAAATTGAGTGGAAAGTAAAGACTAATTTGTGGTGCAAACAAGAAAAAGAAAATTAGGCCTGTTATTCTGCAATATAGGAGTGAAAAAACAAGGAAATTACAAATATAACTAATATGATAAGGGACAAGATTTTTCTGACAAGTATGAAATTAGGGTAAAACTGAGGTAACAAATCTCAGTGTCTATGACTTAACTCCTTTATATTCCCTCCAACTGGAAACAACTGTGACAATGAATATATTTCTGTCTTTTAATCTAAGCTCTTATTCGTCTGCATATTTATGCACACAGCCCAACTATTAGTGCATTCCTCTCAGTCCAAACTGGTCTCCATATCCCTCACCAATTTCTTAATGGAATTTTTCATTAATTTCCATCTTCTCTAAATTGACTGGTTTCTATGGAATGATATTAAAAAACTTTTTTTCAAAATACTATGACAAGATAACTATTAAAGTGGCTTATCTTTTAATAATTAATTTTCTAGGGACTTACTACTAAAGGATGATGTTCAAAGTTATAATTACTTCTTCCTTCCCTAGAAGGCTTGGAGTTTCTCAAACTTGCCTCTTTTACAAATTCTTCATTGTCAAGCAGTTATGATTCCCTTCCTCAGCAAGATCAAAAATTCACCCTTGTTCTCAAGATTCTCTTTGACTGGATCTCTCCACTTACATTGCTGGTACATCTGAAGATATGTGCTTTGCAATACTTCTGCCCAGAGGGCCAAGGACTGCCTGTGAAATTTGAACAGCATCACTATCAGCAAGGCAAAAGAAAGCAAGAAAGAAACGAACAAAAAAATGTCCAACCCAAAACTTTACTTTCAATCAGCACCATTTTCTCTTCTTCCCTCTGACCTTTTCAAAATCAAGATAAAGATTATTTTAAAAGAGGTGTACAAAACTACAAACACCAGCTAGCCGTCCTAGTAGTGTCCTTTGTGGGAAACTATTTGAAAGAAGTGAATCATTAGTTTCTGTGCTTTCCTAATGACAAAAATGCCTCCACTACTTCCTTCAAGCATTGCTCTACTTGCCTTCTATAGCATTGGATTCTTGTTGGCAACAGTAGCTAGTTTTTGCTTCAGGACTGGATTATACTGTGAGACCCCTATTCTCTCTGAAAACAAGAATCAAGTTCCATGGAGAAAATACAAAAGCATAAGTAGACTTATTTCTTCTATAAACTGCAGCAGAATAGCAAATTTCTGAAAAGTTCTAAAATAAGCTAACAAAGCCAAGAAATTAAAAGCAGGACTAGTTTTGCTGTTTTTGAAATAACTGTGGGCAGCTAAGCTAATTCCTGAAGCTGGAGATTTGCTCAAGCCACCACACTTGCACCTGGGCAAGCTGCAGATCCTGGGTTCCCTAAAACAGTCCAGGGGGAGTAGGCACCTCATACATTTAGCCTTCCACAGTCAGAGGTAACACAGTGAAGCCCAAAAGGGACTGCAAGAACCAGGAAATCTGAATTTAGATTATTGCTCTTCAAATAATACCAACCTCTGCTGAAGTGAATGAAACAGAGTCCAGGTTTAGGAGACCTGTGTGCAAATCAATGAAGTAAACAGAAGGAACAACCAGAGTGCACAGGAACGAGATACTGCTGTGGAATTACTGTACCTGCACCAATGGCCAGCTAAGCTAATGCTCAACCCAGCCTACAGCTGCTACTTTAGTGTGAAGACACCTGAGCCCTTATTAGCGCAGCATTCTGGGGACATGCTGAGTGCCAGGAACAATGGCTGTCCACAACCAGACTCCCTGGCTAATCACAGATTTTGTCAGCCTCCCATGGGCTTCTTGCCACACAAACGGTGTGGGAATAGCCTCCCATCCAGGCTATCGCTGGGGCAGCAGTGACTCACTGCACCCTTGCCAAACTACTCGGGACTTTGCCATGAAAACAACCACCATGAAAACAGCAACCTTCACTCCTGGCTGCTCTTCACAATTTCCCCTTGAACCTTTCTCACAGACTGCATTTCTCCATGCTCTGCAGAAACTTCTGACACTTTCATGTCCTGAATACAGAATACCCAAATCAGCTTCCTCATGTGTTTTTAGCAGTGCTTGCACTGAGTTTCCACTTTGAATGTGAGAACAGGATGCCCTGACAAAACAGCTCCACATCCCAAGCCTAAGTGTGCAGTCTGCCACCATAACTGTTTTGATTAAAATAGAAAGCATTACTGAATGTAGACAAAAAAGGCCATAAAGTACAGATTGCTAAGGTCAGAAGCATTCTGCAAACGGGTCGTCATTTACAGTACAATCATTTACATTTACAGTACTGACATTAAAACCAATGCTCTTAGTACAATATCAGTGTGCTTCTCAATGCTTTCTAAAGGAAGTTTTTTTCCAAAACGCTCAGAGGAAGGTGAATTCTCAGCATGGGCTAATATGCTCAGAAACATCATTGAAAAAATTCCTAAACATGCAAAGTAATACTAAGCAGCACAGATCTAGTGGAATTTGATGTTGTAGTTATATTTAGAGCTTAAAATTTATTTTCAAATTAAAATTAAGCATTTTAATTCCTACTGTGTCCTAAATAAAAATTTAAATTTCATGAATACAAGCCTTGGACTCTTCCATCATGATTTTCTCAGCTTACTTAGAACACTTATAAACTTTCACTCTGTCCACTGTCTAAGTTTCTATAGTGCACTCTAATTTCTACAGTGTGTTGTATGAACATATAAGGCTTTTAAATTAAGATATAAGGTATTATATCAGTTTTACATATGTATATATACACTTTTTTTTTTTCAGAAGAAGAAGCTTCCAGAAATAGAAGAAACTTTTAAATAAATTCATGAAAACAGTAGCTTCACTGATCAATATTGCTAGGTGAGAAAAAAGGTTTCTCCATATTTCTTTTATCCCTTGAGAGAAGGATACGGTCATAAATATGGGAAAGCTGAAGTCCTCCAAGCTGCCAAAATATTTGCACATCATATAACTTGCTCCATGATAATAAATAACCTGCTGCATCTGCTTGCCTTTATTGAAGTATATGTGGGAAATATCTTTCTCAAGTTAACAGCCATGCCTCTGAATAGTGGCATACTGCCTACAAAGTAGTATTTTACTGTTTCACCTGACCTCTCAATTTCCCTTCATGATGTGTATTTTCCATCACTACTGCTTTCCGAGAACTTGGAGGAAAGGTCAGTACACTTTTGTCTAGAAGCGAGCAAATGAATAATTACTTTATAGGTATTTAGTTCTTTAAGGAATGCCTACTGATTTTGTCCAAATATAAACCAATATTATGCATGGACATGTTAATGTTAATCTTGGTTTCCAGATATGATTTCAATAGAGCTACCTCTTAAATTTCTGTCTTAAAATGTATTTGTTATCTTGAAATGACAACTTGGTTAGCAACAAATTAATTCAAATCACTGAAAAATAATATATATATACATATATATATATATATATAGTGTTATAAAGTGAGGGCTAGAAACACAGTGAGTGAAAATGCCAAGACAGAGCTCTTTTGACCCACATCTCACTCCCAAGTCAGAAAACGAAGTCCATGCTTGGCTCTTATCAGCACTCCTTGGAATCTGGCAGCACAAGAGGGTAATCACACAGCGGTGCTGCAGTGTCAGCACCCTGTCAACCGGGGCCTTGCAACTGCAGAACAGAGCCCTTGTCTGACCAGGGATAATAACTAAAATAGGCTCAGCAAAGCACAAATGAAGGGCTAATAATCTCTGCCCTAGAGAACACACCCTCCAGCAGTTTGATGCAGCACTGCAATTCATAAGCACGGCTCTTCGGTTGGTGCCAAGCCCCTGAAATATCCATAAAACTCTGCACAGTCTATTGCTTCTGCTCATGAAATTGAGACTTGTTCTTCAAAAGAAAAGCTACAGATGAAAAGTGTCAGGGTGGGAGAAATGCAAGTAAACAAGTTCAGGTGTTTAAATTTTTATTATTTATTTATTATGCCTATTTCCTTCTTTCCTTCTTCATAAGCACTTTTTCTTCTAAGATGCTGAATAGACCTTTAGCTCTGGGTTTCGTTTATCCATCTGATTCATCCCACCCAGGATCTATGAAGCTGGCAGTGTGCTGTATAATTTCTCTCTGCTTATTTCTTCCCCCTGCAGATTTACAATAGTGAATTTACTGCAGCAGAGAAAATATCATTCTGATCAAATTTTGAAAAATGTTTCTATATACTTTTTAATTAGGTGATATACTTATTTTTAGTCTGTAATTTTTCTTTCAGTGTTTGAATAAATCCATTATCTAGCAAATCAAGGAAATTATAGGGAGAAATGTCTTAATGCACTAAGGAACACATTTTTACTGTAAAATTTAGGTGTTATAAAGAGCTGTGACTGTGCCCAAAAACATTATTTCAAGGGGACAAAATGGTATAGTTTTTTTTTAATTGTACACGTTAGCTCATTCTCAAAGCACCCTTGCTGGTTGCTCTCTTCCTTGTCCTCTCTTTGTACAGGAGGTTCATTGAATCACAGCTTTTCTGCCTGCCTGAGTTTCACCCACTCTTTATCAGGAATGAATCACATCTCCGTAGCATCTCCTCTCCTCCCAGTCAGTCTCCAAACAGAAGAATCAGCCCACAGATCAGCTCCTGACTTCAGTCATGTGAGCGATTCTCCCACCCCAGGGGACGTGGGCGACCACCTGTGGCGTGTGCGCAGCTCGGCTCCGGCTGGGTGGGTACAGCTGGGCACCGGGGCTGCACAGCACCAGGGATGCCAGGGGAGACCAGGCCCAGGCACTGGGATGTCATAAACTTACAAGAGCTACCACAGCACCTTGCAGAAAAGTCTCTTTCCTTCCCATGCTGTCTCTCCTTACTTGTGAAATGACCCCACTACTCTCCCTTACCTCCAGGAACATGGTTCTAAGTCAAAGTTTCTAACCCACACTCTATTGGCACCACCCAGAAGCTGTTGCAGTTTTCACTGTATTCACTTATACTGCAGGTATGCTTTAACCCCAGTCCTGAAAATCCTGAAAGGGACTTGGATTATCAACTGATAAATGGTTCAAAAATAGCTGGTCTTTTTCTTCATTTATTTTTCCCCTGAAACTTGTAAAAGCAGCTGACAACCTGGGGTTCAGATTGTCCTATATTTCAAAAGAGAAATAGATGTTCTACTCATATAGAAATTACTGTCTATTGTAGTTCTGAAGTCCTGGAGCTGAGTTAAGCTTTTCCACCAAAGATAAAATAAATACATTCACACTAACAGCTTCTTTTGGCAGTTTTTGTTATTTTTACTTTATGCACATGATTTTTTAAAAAGAGGCTTTACTGCCCAGAACTTTCTTTCCAGAACCCATTCTTCATTATATCATATCAAACAAAGTAATAGAAAGAACACAGTGGGACAGAAGAGCAGAAGAGGAGTGGGAAAGAGCAAGTACGGGAAAAAAAATGAGGCTCAGGAATGCAGTGCCATGTTCAAATCATGGCAATACTGATGGTTGAGCTTTCCCTGAGAAGAGAGGCAGAAGTGAGAACAGTTGACAGACCAGAGCTTGGAAAGAAATTATTATACCAACCAGCTTTGAGATTCTAAGTGCCTCACTATGAATATGTCATTTTGGAATACCATTTTGTTAGGCTTTTTATGAATTCAAGGATAATTCAGAAATCCTCCACATTCAGGGTTCATCTTTCTTGTCCAGAAAGCCTCAATGTATCCCATGTCAAATATCTATAACTAGGTGACCTGGCTATCCCAGCTGAGATATTAACATCCTTAAAGTTAAAAACACTGAAGAAGGACTGACCACTACAACTTTACAAGACACCTAGTTAATATTAGCATCACCATATTATATAAGAAGATGGTATATATGTAATATAAGAACATACAAATATATGTATTATTTAGATTGCACTCTTGAAAACTGTGTGAAAACTCATAATGCATCCCAACATCCTGATGTTACTGGATTAAGGCCCAAAAGTGGAGCAGGACAGCAGATCTAATTTAAAAAAAAAATAAAAATTAATATATTTGACAGAAAGAATAAAAATTGTGACAGGTGTGACAGTAATAAAGGATGCAAAAGAATAAAATTAATTGTATCTTATTTTTACTAATTTATCACTGGTTTGGGAGTCAGAGGAAAGGTGGAAGAAGACTACATGGGAAGGAAAACTATGGAAGCAAGGAAACTAAGTAGAGGAACACTCTTCACTACTACCCCTTTCATCCTTTCCCAGAGCCACAGACCCATCAGGACAGTGAGGAATCTTTTACTTTTTGAGTGCTGTCCCAGTAAGACTTGACAAAAAGGTGGGATGTAGATTTACTACCACACCCATTACCTTTGGCCAAATCTTGAGCAAGTCCTGGGAGATACCTGGTTTGTAACTGCTGCCTATTTCTCTCCTACCTGAGTCTCACTGTGACATGCAAGGCCGTCTTTTTTACGAGCCATTTCTGTGAACTTGTGACAAATGAGGTAACTCAATAATAGTCTCAACAGCCCAATCCTGCTACAGGTTCACCACATCACAGAGCAGCTGATGAGACCATGTGTTCTGCCTACGTCTTTCCAGCACCTGAGACAAGAATGGCTTTTTCTATTTTTGCTGCTTTCTTCTAGTACATTTTGTCTTAAGAAAAAAAAACCCTTTAAACCAGCAGTCCACCTCAACTAACTTTTTTTTCCACCATCCCTTCCCCGGTACCTAAGGGAATGGTCAAATGGTCATTAGTTCTAAATATAGTAAAAGGCACTCAAGCAGGACTTTTACCCGTTAAAAACAACAACCAAAAAACAGCAAAAACCAAAACCAGAACAAAACAAAATAAAACCACACACTTTCTAGAAAAAAAATAAAAGGAATTTTAAAAGGAATGCAAAACTACAAAAATGGAAGTCAGTTCCTGTTTAGCATTCCCATTGCTTGTTCCCCTCTTTCTCATCTATCCTGCACAGATAAAGATGCGCTAACGTGAAAGAAGTTCATATTCCCATTGACATCTACAGGAGCAAGTAGCTCCATGTAACAATAGCAGATCTGCAGAACAAAGAGGCTGGCTCTAGGGATTTGACATCCACTCAAAAGCTGATAAAGGTGCACTCCCAGTTATTCAAAACTGGAAATGATCTCCGAATTCACTACCAACAATGAGAGACACTTTAAAAGCCTTTAATTCTCTAGGTTTATTTATAGAAACACCATGTAACTGTTTCTTCCTCTATGTAAGAAAGTGTTACACTATTATTAGCAACACCAAACAAACATTATAAGGATTTCAGAGTTGCCCATTTTAGCAGTGAAACTGCCAAGGTAATGAACAAATATTTATGATACTATATAAGCATTCCCATTAATACAGTATATCAGAGAAGACACTCTGATGGTAAACTGCTTCAGCTTAGCAAAAGCTCACACATCAGCTGTTTTGTTGGGGTGGGGGTTGGAATCTGACTGCAGCTTCTTCTTCAAGATAGCTTTGCCTACACTTTGTTTCTGGATCAGTGTTTCACTTCTGTATGCTGGATACATGCTATTTTTTTCATTTCTCCATAGGTGCATTCCAAAATATTAATGCATTTAAAAAAAAAAAAAAATATTCCTTAATATATACAGGAAACAATTAAAGAGGAATTTGAATTAAAGTGTTTCTGTTGATGGGCATTTTGCAACTGGCAAAGCCAGTTATTGCAACCGGCATACCTTTGCAAACATGCCATACCCTGCTTGTTTTGGACCTCCGTATTTAATTGGTATTGAAGATTCAGACTTCTAAGTCAACTTTAACATTCAGGAGAAAATAGCAAAAGAAAAAAAAATACTTAATTTTCAAAAAATACACAGCAGAAGGAAGAAAGTGGCAATTGGGTAAAACAAAATTTTCATGACCAGTCCTTACATGGAAGTGGAATCCACTTGTAAATTGCCCATCTCCAGGCTTGCCATCACTGTGTGGAATTTTTCTTACCAAGAGAAGTTAGGTTTTCTCCAAGCTTTCATGTTGTTTTGCTTAAATTTCAAGAAAATACAAACCAAAATGGTCTCTAGAGGGAGATCTGGTTTTGTGCTCTCTCAATCTGCACTATATATTTGTAACCAATCTAGAGTATAATACAAAGATCAGCCCAAATCTTAAAGATCAGCCCAGCTTGCATAAAATTACCACTGGAAATCACTACATAGGTATGCAAATATATACATATATATATAACAAGTATTTGGAAGTGAGAGTATTCAAAATGGAAACTTATCTATAAAATCACAATTCAGTTTTTTCATTGCAGGAAAAATATATTAGCATTAATTGCACTTTCATTTCCACACATGAGAGTAGGTACTTATTATTAGCAAAAAAAACCAAAACAACAACAAAAACAAACAGGAAAAACCCCACCCTGTGCTACTCCCACACAGGGGCATCACAAGGACAGGAGGAAAAGATAGGCAGATGAAGGAAGAGGTAGGCCAGTAACTACCAAACCCCTATACCTGTGTGATCTTTGAGTTATGTGAAAGAATTGAACTGTTGTCCAGGTGAGAACATTGTCACCAGGCTAACACATTTTTCTCGATCCCTTTGGTAGTGGAATTTGTTTTCATTTGGATGGGTGTCCAGTAGACCTGTAAGTGACTGTTCCAGGGGTGGAAATAGAGCCCTATCATCTGCCACGGACTGATCCAGACTGCACTGGAATAGGGTGAAGCTCTGAAACACATGCAGTACATGGATGTCATTATTGTGTGGGGCAACACCTCAAAACTAAGTTTTTGAGAAGGGGAAGACAATAGTCCAAATCTTTCTGAAAGCCAGTTTGGCCATAAAACAAAGGTCAATGGACTTGCATAAGACATCTAGTTTTTAGGAATAAAATGACAAGATGGAGGTTGTCAGATCCCAGTGGATAAAATTAACAAGATAACAGCAATGTCTCCAACAGCAAGCAAAAAAAGAAACACAAGCTTTCTTAGGCATTGTGGGGCTTTTGGCAACTGTGCTGAAGGGGCCCCACTGTATAATGAACTACCATGAAATAAAAAGCAATGGATCATGTGTTATCATAGGAAAACATCAAAGGCAGAGAGCTGTTGTGTGGAGTTTCACATGACAAGTGACAGAAACTGCTGAAAGACAAGGTGAATTGAGCCAGTTTGTAGAGCTGAAAGCCATCAAGCTGGCTTTAGACGTTGCTGAATGAGAAAAATGGCCAATACTTTATAATGAGTCATGAGGGTGGTTACAGCAATGGAAGCAGAGCAACTGACAGCACAGAGTTAAATCCATCTGTGTTGCTGAATTATGGCAAAATACTGCAGCTGGTTGTAAAAGTATGTCACATATATATCCTGTACCCAAGAGCTGGGCCACTGAGAAACATAAAACCAAACCAGCAGGTGGGTTAGGCTGCTACAATTGAAATGGCTCATTTGAATCTGAGCTGGGAACAGAAGAGGTGGATTATTTAGAGCCAAATGGACTCATGACACCTCAGGCCACCAAGGAAGAGTTGAAACATATAGATGGGCCCATAGATGGGTTAGACTGAGCCATTGACACTATTGCACAGGCTGTTCATCAATGTGAAATGTGCTGCAATCAAGCAGACCAAGCACTAAAAACCTCCTCCTCTGGATGAGGATGGTTGAAATATAAATATGGGGAGGCCTGGCAGATTGACTATATCACGCTTCCTCAAACCCTCCCAGACAAGCAGCACATGCTTACAATGATGGAAGAAACCACCAGATGGCTGGAAACACATCCCTTGCCCCAAGCCATCACCAAGAACACTATCTTGGGCCTTAAAGAACAAGTTTTATGGTGACATGGCATCCCAAAAATAATTGATTCAGACAATGGTAGTCATTCCAAAACAACCTCATAGACACCTGGTCCAAAGAGCATGGCACTGAGTGGGTAAATCACATCCCCCATCATGCACCAGTCTCCAGAAAAATCAAATCATACCATGGACTTTAAAGACTACACTGAGAGAAACGAGCAGTGGGACCTTCAAATATCATGGTCTACATTAAGAAAAAGCCACCTGGTTAGTTAACTCTAAGGAATCTGCCAACCGAGCAGCCTTGCCAAGTCAATATTTAACACACTATGGAAGAGGATAAAGTCACTGTAGTGCACATAAAAAATATGCTGCAGAAGACTGTCTAGGTTACCCCTGCTTCAGGCAATGGCACACACATTTGTCAGACAGCTTTTCTCAAGGACCTGGGTGCATTTGGTAGGTAATGAGGAAGGATGGGCAAGTCTGATCTGTGCCTTAGTGAGATTTGGTTATAGCCAGTGATTTGAACTACATCATGGTAACTGCTATATAATACTGCATGTCCTCACAACAACAGTTCCTATATGTTCATGTAAATGATATGACAGAAGTAATTTCCCAGATTAGCGAAGAATGAATTTTGATGAATCCGCAGCGTGCAGCAATGACAGACCTGGACAAGCACAGAAATGATGAAACCAAAACTGGCTTCAGCATGTAGCAATCCAGCATCACAAAAAACTTCCTGGCTTAAAGGACTGCTCTGATGGACACAGCTCAAAGTCATGGACTAAATTATCTCAGTGGATATTTTAGAGGAACAGCCCACAGACTAAGGGAATTATATTTGCTTGTATATATCAAAAGACAGGAAAGAATATGTTGGAAATATTGGGACCTGGCCGTGATGGGAATGGTATAGAAGGAGGGATGGGTATTGTCATGGTTTCAGCTGGGAGTTTGTTTTTTTCCTAGCAATTGGTATAGTGCTGTGTTTTGGATTTAGGATAAGAATAATGTTGATAACACACTGATACTTTAGTTGTTGCTAATAAGTGTTGAAATAAAGTCAAGGCCTTTTCTGCCTCTCAACCCACCCCACCAGTGAGCAGGCTGGGGTGCAAAGGAAGCATTTTGGTCCTATTAAATTTTCACTATCTGAGCTCAAGAGTTTTTTACTTTTTGTTTCCCACAAATTTCTTACTCATCCCCCACTGGGGTGGTGAGTGAGAGAGCAGCTGTGTGGTGTTTAGCCACCTGGCAGGTTAAAATGTGACACCATTTCAGATCTAAGATGACTCACATTTAGCTACAGATCATCAAAGACCTGCAAAAGTACATATAATTTTAAATTCCTCAGAATTGCATGTTCTTCTCCTTCCCTTCAACATACATACTTCGAGTTTAAAAAAAAAAAATTAAAAAAAAACACTAAGCAAACCAAAGTTATTCCGAGGAAAGCAATCAGCATTGATAGTTTTACTTCTATGTTTAAACTTGCTAAACTTGTAAACCACCAAAAATAGCACCTTCCAATAAAAAAAACAAGAAAAGAATAAAAAACCTTACTTACTTGGTTTCTCCTAAAAATATAAAAATCATTTAAAAAAAAGTGTGGCTTGTAATGCACCACCTACAAGAAAGATGGAGGCTATTTTCAATAATATATAGTGAGATGACAGAGGGGAATGGATTCAAACTGAAAGAGAGTAGATTTAGATTAGGACATTAGGACGAAGTTCTTTACTGTGAGGGTGGTGGGTGAAGCAGTGGAAAAGGTTTCCAAGATGCCCCATCCCCAGCAGTATTCAAGGTCAGGCTGGATGGAGCTCTGACTAACCTGGTCTGGTGGAAAGTGTCCCTGTCCATGGCAGGGGGGTTTGAACTAGATGACCATTAAGGTCTTTTCCAACCCAAGCCATTTCATGTTTCTATGACTGTAATTTTCATTTAAATAATCTTTTGCAAGTGCCTGACTGCCTTGTGTAGAAAGATTCTACCTGAAACACTTCTGATGCCTGTGAATACTCTTCAAGGTCTTAGTGGGGTTCTGTGGCCTCAGCTGAGGCTCCCTTTGAAATACAGAAGCATCTTCTCTATGGAGGTACAGAAATGTCGCTGGTCCAGTCCATTCCTGTTTCTGTAAGAGTCTTAAAACGTTGTGTAAACTTGTATCACTTAATCGTATCCTTCCACCTCTTAGGGAAGAGTGACTGGCATGCATTGCTGGCTTTCCATTTTTTCTCTTCTAGAGGTGAGGTGTGCTACATGATCCACCATAAAAAAAGCAGGGAAGAAAATAATGAAATACTCTTTACTCCGTGTAATAAGTGGTTTATTCATACAGTTATGGAAAACATTTTGAAACAGCTGAGATTAAACACCACAGGAAGCTGCTGAGGTACATTATTTATCAATATGATCTGTACCAGTATTTGGCTCCCTCATCTTGCAAGTAATTTCCACTATGCAGTGCTTTACCAGGCACTAATTGGTAGCTCTGTAGGTACTCTTACAGTATATTTTCCTTTTCCTTCAAAAGTCAAACAGTGAAAAATAATGTTCTAAGCTGATATTTTTATCCTATTTTTATTCCTTTAAGGAAAGACTGCAGGAATAACTGCTAAAATTTGAAACATGGCATGTGATCCTAATAGACTACTACTTTTGGATTTTACTTCATATTATAAGAAAAATGTTTTCATGTGAATAAAGATGTTCATATTAATTGCTTTTGCAAGTGTAGCAGAAAATTTGTTTTAGCATTTAGGGGAATATACTTCAAATTTGGTTTTACAAACATTTTAGTATTGCAGTAAATTTAGAGAATTTTTTCTGTAACTTAATGGTGCTTGCCTGTCGAATTATCAATGATTACTCACTCATTTCAGGTGTGATTCACAACCAACAGATAAAATTCCCTTGCAACACGATATCTTCCGACATTTATTTACAGATACAAATGTACTGTTGTTCAAAGGGGATGAAAAATATTTGTGTCCTATAAATGTCTAAGTTAATCATTTTCATACCTTGAAGAAAACAAATTTTAGACTTCTTACGAAGGTCATCCTGATGAATAGTAAGGGAAGAGATGCTCCATAGGTTACAACAATAAAATTCCGCTGCAATTTCCTGAGGTTGCTTTTTTTCAGCAGAGCTATGATCTGTTGCTTACATAAAGTCTGGGAAGCAAAGAATTTCATGATTAAGTGTTTTAGGAAGCAATTATGGGATGCTTTCCAGTAACACAACCATCCAAAGTTATGGCTTTGCTTTGGTGTTTTACTTCACTTCCAACATCTCAAGGTTAGAAAAACTATTACACAAAGAAGTGTTTGCCAACAACTGGTATACAACAGCTCAGTTTTCACTGTTACCTCTCATGCTCAGAAAAGGATGTAAAACTTAGAATAATAGAATCTCAGAATCATTAATGTTGGAAGAGATATCCAAGATCACTGAGTGCATTCAGCTAAGACTTGTTTGATATTACTACAGACAATAGTAATTCTGTAGTTGAGAATTGGATTTTAAGCTACTTTGAGGTGGAAAGAGCAAATTAAGGTGGGAAGTTTGCAAATTTGGAAGGAACACTAACATGACCTCAGACCACAATCTTATACCACAGGTTGGGTAGAGTTCCCGCAAGAACCATAAAGCTGAATATTTGTAGGAATCCTTACGTTCCTTCCACTTTGTCAAAAGCCATGCTGAACATGATATGAGACCTTGGGGGTGTAAAGCACAGATGGATGCACTAGAACTTCTAGACTTGATGGCTCATACTCTGAAGTTACAACTAAAGACATTTTTTAATCAGGTTCATTTCTTTACGAATGTCCAAAATCTAATAGAAATTATATTACAGGATGGGGAAAACTAGTAATATATAGCTATTATATCTATTTAATCCCATTCTTTTTAGTTTATTCATCCCCAAATACAATCTCTAAAAGAAGAAATTACAAATACACGATGACCTGAATTCATTTTCTCCCCATTCATCTGTATAGGAGAAGATGTAAGTGCTTTTCCAAGCATAACTATATCACAAGATGCGATATTCCTCTCTAGAGGCTGCCTCAGTACTGCAAAAAGATTATTTTGATGACATATTCACAACAACTAAGGCACAAAAGACCAATTATTGTACTCAACAGACTCTTTCTGGGCTGCATCAGCTGTACACAAGGGCAGGGATGGGGACAGAGGAGACAGAACATGCTACTCTCTCAACACCCACCAGCTGGCACTTACAAGCAACTGTCTTCACTAACAGTGTGTCCAGCAGTGTCACCTCAAAAGGCTAACAGCTTTCCCAGAGTTTCTTTTCCTTTTTATGCCTTTTTTCTCCCTGTCCATACCTTCACTTACCTGTAGGATGTTGAGGAACTTGCACATTAGAGGCACCTTCATTCCCTACAGTGTAATCATTTTTTAACCCTGTCAAGACCACAAACGTGCACGCTAATGTCAGCTGTGCCAAGGGTACCTGAAAAGCTGATTGAGCCTCTGACCCCACTCCAGGAGATGAGATACATGGGCGCGTTCCTTGAAGCACAGAGCAGTCCTACGCCTGTAGCATTTCTGCTACGCCTTAGCATTTCTGTACTTTGCAAAGTTGGTAGGAAAACGTTCCCTTCAAGCATTAGCCATCTGGCAACGTTTTCTTATCAAATCTTTCTGCATGCTTCAAGGGACAGCTGTGGGCAGATCTAAGACAGTAACAAATACACCAGATTAAGCCCTTGGTCCTTTAAAATTTTGTCTATTTTAATGGAGAGTAGGGAGAAGGGGGACTGTTCATCATGATACCTTATATGCTCCATATAATTGCCATATATATTGCTAGCATGTGCCTTTCCTATACAAAAAAAAACCAGTCTGTGCTTTCAAAACACTCACAGAGTCAGCCTAAGTATAAATATGACTGTAATATTCAAATCAACTCGAAATATCTTAAATTGTTCATCACATCATAGCCAAACCTAACACCTGATAATAGGGTGCTGACTTACTTGAGGAATACTTGTATGACTAACCAACCATGTGCTTGAATTCAAGTTTCAGAATCAAGCCAATAGCTGGCAATTTATTCTAGTTCACAGATTCTTGTATTTGCAAAACACAGTCACAATTTTTTTTCTTCACCCTTCAAAAGATATAAATTCACTCAGAAGAAAACAATGTCAGACTTAAGGGAAGAAAAGCAACCCAGTAGTGGATTTATGATTTTGTTGTTTGGAAGGCTGCTAACTCAAGCTCCCTGCCTCCCTTTTTATTTTTATATGAGTACATAAGGAATTTCTGTCAGAACAATCAGTCAGAGAAACATTAAACACTATACTCGATGGAATATATCCAGTAAATAATCACACTGGAATCAGTTTATCTCCAAGAAATTGAAGTGTATGGGCTCCAGCTCTTAAGTAAAATACTTTCTTATGATTGAAATGCAGTGAAGACACCACCAATTCAGAAGATAAATCTCCCTCTTTTCATCTATTCTGCCTCTGCATATCCAGTACTTATTAATACTGATGCTCAAACTCTGGAAAGAACACACTTTACAGATTAAGACAGCTCAATCCTTCACTTCCCAATTTAAAAATCTTGTCTGAACACACAAAAATTGATATATTACCTTACATTCTGTGAAAGCTAAATATAATTTTATTTCTGTTCATTCACGGAATCACTTGGGTTGGAAGGGACATCAGAGGGTTACAGTCCAACCTCCTGCCCATATGAGAGTCAACTCTGAGGTACAACCAGGTTGCTCAGAGCTTTACCATATTACATCTTTAAACCCTGCAAGAATGACTCTGCACAATCTCTATGGGCGTGTCCTGTCCCACTGCCCAAGGGTCCTTCTGAGAAGGACATAGGATACACTCCTATAATGTCACTTTTCCCATTTTTCTGTCTGTGGCCAGTGCCTCAGAGACCAGATCAGACTCCTCAGTTCCCTCCCTGTAGGCACAATGTTCCTGTGGTTACATCCTTTGGAGCCATCTCTGGCCCAGGCTGAAGAAGCCCCTCTTCCTCAGCTTCCCACAACAATGACAAACTGGACCACCCAGTCCAAAAAGGACTTGCTGTATTTCATTAATCCTCTTGTTTACCTACACCCTTCTGGATGGCAGCCCTATTCTCAAACAGAGGACTTCTGTTTCTTGATGCTGCCTTCCATTTTCTCCTCCAAATTGGCTGGACACTGACAAAGTGAACAGGGTGGGACCCAGAACAGATCCCTGCAGTAGTGCACTTGTAACTGACCTCCAGGTAGAGCACAACTACTGAACTTTAGCCTGACCATCCATTCTTTTCACCCAGCTGATAGTCCATTATCTAGTCTGGAACACCCTAACGTGGACCAAAGAATACAGTGGTAGATGGTGCCAAAAGCTTTGCTTAAGTCATAAATTCCATTCACCGTTCTTCCCTAGTCCAGCAAACCAATAAATTTATCAAAAAAGGCAGTCAGGTTTGTCAGACATGATTTATTCTTGCCAAATTAATGCTGGCAGCTCCCAGTTACCTTCTTTATGTGCCCAGAAATGTGCTCTAAGAAGACCTTTTCTAAAACACCCACAGGGATCACAGTGAGGCTGAAACTCTGTAGTTCCCCAGCTTGTCCTTTCTGCAGTTTGCAGCGACAAGTGCAACATTTGCCTTTTCCACTCATTGTGAACCTACCCTGGTCTCGCTGGCTTTCAAAGATGAGAAAATGGCCTTGCCAGTACATCAGTCAGGTCTCTAAGCAGCCTTGAACGCAGCCAATCTGGTTTTGTCCTCATCCTGTGCTGGGCATTCTCCTCTTCCTCCAAAGCTTTCACTGAGCTCGAGGCCTGAAAGACTTTTCTAGTGAAGACTAAGGCAAAGACAACATTGAGTCTATCAGCCTTACCCATGCCTCCAGTTACTAAATCACCCACCCTATTCACCAGTGTGTCACTTGTCTAGCCTTTTAGCAAATCCCTTAAATAGTATTTTTCCTACCTGAAAATGATGTACAAGACTTCACACACAACAAGGCTCACTTTGGGAACGGCAGGTGGGGAGTTTTGTTCAAAGCCTAAGGGCCTTGAGGTTTTATTTTAAAATAAAGACAGACTCCATTTATCAGTTTATTAATTAATTCCCTAATATACCTTTTAAATATATATATATATATATATATATATATATATATATATATATATATGTAGCCTTTAACACTAAGCACACATGACTTGGGAAGCCTGTAACTCAAGACAAGTAATTTTATTTCAAGTTAACCCTTTCTTTCCTTATATGACTACACTGTGTCAGAATTCAAAGATCATTTCAACTAGCATAAATTTAATCTGATTGCTCTGTTAGAACAAATGTTACATGTTACTTTGCATATATCTATCTTCACTGCAATCAATAAACAGCTGTATAGCAAAAGGGAAATAGGAGACAATTTACTCCCCAGTTGTCCTTTGGAAAAAGGGACTTCATGCAAAAGTACAGTGTAGGCAACTCTACTGACTGCTGTGAAAGGGACTCAATGCAATCAACAGACTAATCCTTTAGGTGCACATTTTAAACTTTCACTAAACAACAGTACACAAGCTGAAATGAATAATTATAAGAAATGAGAGATTCCTCAAGCAGAGAGACGTAGATGCAGAGATCACAGACAGTAAAAGGGTAATCAGAGTTCAATGGTGCAAAATACTCAGTATTGTAAACACATGAATGTCAGCAACTATTTCAAGATATGAGGATGTCATAGGATCACCTCACACCCCAGAGAATAAATGTAGCAAATACTGATTTGAGCAAAACAGTTTGTAGAAGAGTGTGATCTATAAAAAAATGGGGGATTTCAAATAAACAAAGCATGGTACACATTAATTCAAAAATAAATCAATTTTTGGCTGAGAATTTACAAAGAAATGGGACAAATATGGAGTACATATTTTTTCACAGCTGAGTAATACTCTGATCAACCATGTACTTTGTAAACACCTGCCTGAATGTCAGGTCAGATGAATCAATCCCATCTGAGTTCCTTCTTCTTCAAATAGTTATTTTCCTCTTCTAGACAATGAGAAACCTTCTTAGAGGTGACTCATGTACATGGCTGTAGCTGAATTTTTATGATGTGAAACTTACTCTTTCCAGGACAACATTTTGTTTGGCAAGAAGTAGCCAAAGAACTCCACCTTGCAAATGTGTGCCTGGTCTCTGAGTACACAGTGGTCAGTACAAAAACGCTCGGACAACGTACAGCCACATTAATGCAAGGGCAAGCCTTGGGTCACCCTTGATGAGGTATGCAGACCTTAGAAGAGCAGTGGGTGAAGGACTAAGAGAGACCTCCAAGAACAGAGTAGCCCTGTTCCAAGTCCTACGACCAGGAAATGCCCTGAAGATCTGCTGGCTTCTCTCATTTGGACTGGTAAGGAAAGAAATCTAATGGCTACATGAGCACACACAGACACAATATCAGAATTACTGGATTTGTGCATTCCTGGACACGACCACACTAAGCAATTCCTGGCTGATAGATTATTATTATTAATACTTTGTGTTAAGAATTCAACTCTTAAATAAAGAATATAAGAATATGCTGTAAGAATAATTGCAGGTTTAGAGAAGTTGAAATCTTCAGCTAAAAAAATTAATGTTTTATTGACTAACAGCAAGAAGGAAGCATCTAACCCAAAACCTAATCCCTAAGTAAGAGGATACAAAATACACTTTTAAAAGATGTCACTCAGACTGAATTTTCAACAGCCCCTTTGATCACACTTGGTTGGCACAGAAGGATTACAGACTGGGTCTGACCCCTGCTACTGAAGTACAGTGTTTTCCATATAATTATTATTGGTAGAACTGTTTCACACGAAGTGCAAACCAGCTGTTCCAGCACAGATTTCAATTCACTTTGGCCTGGGGCTCAAGGAAATGTAGTGGTGTGTTGGTAGAATAACATTCATTGCTGCCTCTCAGTAATCCTTGAGCACTGAGACAGAGATTCGATGTAGGTATGAGAAATGCCAGCACCCTAAGTAGCCTGCTTCATTGTCCATCACAAAGCTGACTGTACCTGTGTGTTTTGGATGATCTGGGAATTTTGTAAAACCTAAGGGAAAAAAAGCCCCTTCTGGGTATCAAAGTTCATATCAACACAGTCCTAGAAAGGTCTTTACCTTCCTCTTGCTTGGGCACAGCTTTTCACAGTGCTGCAAATCCAAGAGATCCTTCTGCTCCTGACAACTATTTGCTTATTTTTAGTCTCACAGTGACATTTGCTTCATTCCTTCCTCGGGACCCTTTAACTACCTATATTTCAACAATTCATCTTATTTGCACCTCACTATCTTCCATTCTTGTATGCAATTTTCCCATTACAAGTTTGCTCATCTTTTCCTGGCTAGACACACAAATGAAAGGACCCCAAGCATCCCAGCAGCATGCCATATACACCTGAACAAGATAATTTATGCAGAAAAGTGAACCACTTCAAAATATTCATTTGCTTCACTTATTCACATGTACAACTTCACCAGTGTTAGCTGGAAGCACAAAAATTCAGTAGTGAGAGATTAAGCCTCAAAATCCTCTCCCTGAAAATTTTGAAAATACACCAGTGAATTAACTTCTCATACAGTGCTGTAAGTGACTGAAGAATCTCCTTAGGCCACAAGTTAAAAAATACAATTTTTATGCCTCTTGAAGTACCCAGTAATTCAAAACAGAATCACTTAGGTGCCTTGCTACATGAAATTCTGCCCCTGAGAAGTTGTTAGCCCCAAAAAAGTTTCATTTCTATCTTAAGCTAAGGCAATCATTCTTTCACCAGAGCTAAAATTATGTAACTACTGTGGGGCATTTTTGCTCATAAACTGACACCAAGAAGACAAGAAACAACTAGTGAATGAAAGTTTGATAAAATTTATGAAAAAGAGAAATAACAGCTATTCAATCATTCTTACTGGACTAATGTGTTTTAGTAAAACAAAAACAAGCTTGCTTTTTCCATTCCAGAACATTTAAAATAAATATTCAGTATTATTGGAATGTAGTAATTTGCGAGCATTTTCTTATCCAAATTCCAGGTATTGAAGAAAGGGTGAAAAAGCAAGGTACATTTCTTCATCCACTTTGTGTTAGTTGCAGAAATAACTAAACTGACACACATCTAATGTAATCAATTCTAGAAAGAGGTGCATATTTTTCAAGGCTATACCTTCTGAGTTATTTGGGACTGATTTGATAAGTATAGCATCATCATAAACCTCAATTCACTAAATTATTAATATCCTCCCAACCTGTCAAAAACTTTTAGAATAAAAATTCTTTTTATTTTCTCCAGAGAATCTCTATTATAAAAACTTTACTTCATGTTTCTCTCAAAATAAACACTTTAAGCATTATTATTCAATAAATGATAATAAAATCAAAAAAACTTTCTCAGCTTGGTCTAATATGAAAATATTGTTTGACAACTAAAATTTGTTCCTTTCTTAGGACATTCATTCTCCTACTAAAGGAACTGAGAGGTGACACCTGAGAACTCAAGGTTTCCTTACAATTTGACCTTCCTATGGAGGTGTAATACCTGCACTATGGAAACTCCCATTAGTCACAGAGATACTCTGGAAGAGGAGCATGACTTGAATCCCTTTCTTGAAATGTCAATCTATAATGAATATAAAGTAGAATTAAAAATTAGTTGTTTTTAAAAACTTTTTAAATTTTTTCCCCCCAGAAAAGTTTGTTCAACATCTTATTTTCAATTGATTTCCTATTTTGGCAACCTCACAGAATACTAAATCAAGAAGTTTACCCAGTTTGACAGTATGAAAAGCACTGGAATTGGAAAAAAAATATTTTTTTGCAAATATTAGGTGCACAGTAGGTGAAAACATCGACCTGCAGTAATCCTAAACAAAACAGATACTCCCAAGTGGTGTTACTCTACACAGCTTTATGCCTCATCCGAAGAAAGAGCTCAACTCTCCATACCAGCAAACACCCATGGGGTCACAAAAAAGTAAAGAATAGCATTTTCAATTTATTCCTGACAGCTCCCTTTACATATTGTTACAACTGACACTTTTTAAAATATTAAACATCATGAAATAAACAGAGCCTGAGATTTGAAAGAAAGAGCAATAAGGTGAGTCCACCAAAAAAGTGATAATCGCTGGAGTTTGCATTCACACCACCTGCCTGCCAGTTTAAAGATCATGTACACTTAATGAAGTTAGATACCCAAGGGAATTAGGGCATTACTCTTTACAAATAACATTAATATTAGCAAGGATTTGACTTCTGACTCAATACAAATCTGTAGGTTGTAATAACTCTGATTAGAATAACAGTCAATTCTTGCATCAATTCCTACCTTCCTTGAATCCCCAGTTTTAGAATCAATAAGATTTTTGTGGATTTAATATTTACTTTTTATCAAGGGTCCAAGAGTCTTTTGAGATATGAGCCTACAAAACTAAAGCATACACTGTTCTCTCCACTCACAAAAATAAAAATATAATAAAAAATAATAACAAAAAAATATTAGTGCTGTATCAAGCTGGAAGGCTTGTCTACAAAAGAGGGCTGATGAGGTTGAATTTACAGCTGTTTCAAGGTAACTCAAACGCCCATATCATGAAGACACAGTTAACGCAGCCACCTTGTGGCACATCTAACCACGATCAGCTGCCAAGAAGGCCTGGTGCAGATGTGTCTGTGCAGCAGCACAGCCACCAGGAACGAAGGTCCATCCCCATTCTGCTGGGTGTTTTCATCTGGCTGAGTGAGGTGGCCTTACTGGGCCACACTGGTTTCTGTTTAAGCAAGCACAAGCTGTGTGCCCAGGTCAGGGGGTGCTGGCAGGTGGGGTGGCCGTGCCAACAAAACGCCTTTTGCAGCAGTGTGATTTAGATACACTTAAGCTGCATGAGGAATTAAACACTACTCCATTTTAGCACACTTCATGGTAATGTCTCTGTGTTACAGGTTCAGTGCAACTTGCCCAAACCTGAGAACAAGTTTGTCTCTACACAGATACTTTTGCAAGAGAAGCAGAGGGGTAGCAAAGTCAGGTCCAGATAAAAATGGAGTGACCTCCCTGAAAGGGTAAATTAATTAACCCCAGGTGTGATTTGATGAAAATTCAAACTAATCTACAGTGGAACTGTCACCCACTTCCTTCAGCCCTAAACCTAAACTCACCTGATAAAAACATGTCGATGGAAAGCAGGGACCCCCAGAACTCCAGCTAACACAACTTGATGCAGCCCTGATAAGAAATACCTGGGGGCATTGGTTAACAAGAAGCTCAACAGAAGCTGGCAATGTGCACTTGCAGCCAGGAAGCCAACTGTATCCAAACAGCAGCCAACAGTCTGGGGAGGTGATTCTGCCTTGTGAGAACCCATGTGGAGTCCTGGACTCAACTCTGGGGGAAACAACAAAAAAAGGATGTGAACCTGTCAGAGCAAGTCCCAAGGGAGGCCATGAAGATGATCAGGGGACTGGAACACCTCTGCTATGAAGACAGGCTGAGATGATTGACGTTGTTCAGCCTTGAGAATGCTCCATGAGACCTTCCAGCAGCATTCCAGTACCTAAAGGAGGCCTACAAGGAGCTGGAGGGGGACTTTCTACAAGGGCTTGCAGTGAAGTGGGGGAATAGATTTGAACTGAAGGAGGGCAGGTTAAGATTAAATAGTAGGAAGAAATCCTGTGAGTAGTGAGGCACTGAAACAGGCTGCCCACAAAAGTTGTGGACGCCCCATCCCTGGAAGTGTTCAAGGCCAGGTTGGACAAGGTTTTTAACAACCTGGTCTAGTGGAAGGTTTCCTGCCCACAGTAGGGGGGATTGCCACTAGTTGATTGGTAAGGTCCCTTCCAACCCAAACTCTTGTATGATAATTCTATGGTTTACCTTATTGCACCACTAATATTGCAGCTCCAGGGTATTTGTAAAAGGTAACCAAATGACAGGCCTTCACATGCTTCATTGCAGCAGGAACACAAGGAACTTGGTTCTGTCCCACACCAATTTTATAACTCAGCTAACATTAACATGTGGCCTGTACAAGATGTATTGCCTACACTAGGCCCTAGAGTTCTGGGCATATAAATGTGAACTAAAACACGGGAAACTTCCTAAGCAGTAGGAGGAACCCAAGATCTGTATTCATTACTGATGTTATACAGCTAACTGCCTTGAACAGTGTGGCAGGTAGAAAAAAGACTTTGTTAAAATGCTATGGATCTGCACATGATCCTGGTATTTCTTTACGTCAATATTTGTCTGACTGTGTATGATTACCCATACAATTCTTTCATTCAGCTACCAAAACAGAATGCCCTAGTAGATAAGAGACCAACTTCAGCAATAAATCCATTCAGACCAGAGAAGTTTCATTATTGAAAATTAAGAATTTCCTAGAAATTTAATTGTTTTTCACTCTGCAAAAACTCTTACACACAGGTTAAGCTGATGAGTTGCACTTTGTGAATGCAATGGTAGACATCCAGAAACTACTTCAATATACGGCTTCTTGCAGGAAAATTAGTTTACTAATTTTGGGTTAAGTGTTCCTCTTTTTTTCCTTCTCTACACCACAACATTTCTGAATACAACAGGAGACAGCTGTTGCATCTGGATTATCACTAATTAGTCAAATGCCAGCTGATCCAGTCCTTTCCCACCAAACTTTCTCCCCAGATGCAAAGCCTGCCACCCTCTAGATTTTCTTCTAGTAGGGTCCTCTCAATTTAAAATTAACTCAAGCATTTTCATTACCATTTTTTCTACTCCAACACATTAAAAACTATTAAAAATGTAATTAGGTTATAAAAGTGATAGATATCTAATAACTAATATATTTTATTTTTCTTGTACTTACTTCAGCTTTTACTTCAGCAGTGTAGAAAGAATACAGTCCAGCTACACTGCTTTTAGCATTGCAATAAATCAAAATATATTGGAATAATCAGCAGCACACATTTGTAGAGAAATTATGACAGCTTTTACACCAATTATTCTCTAAGTATTTACATGGGGAGATTTAGGCAAGCATGCCATTGAGAAGAACAAGCTGCCAAATACTCCACTCACAAAAATATTTGATTATATATGTGGTCATTCTGGTTTTTTTCCATCCATATTTTGTAAATATTCTTCTCATCCTCTTAGACAATGCTACTTATTACATGTCTGTCTTTACCTTTCTACAGTGACCATGACTATATCTGATTTTCAGAAACTAAATGGCACTTTTAAATTACATTTAAATTTATAAAGGATATTATCTATGTTAGAAATGAGTATTTACATCCTTATGTGTCAAATAGCAATATGAAAGTTACTCATATACAAAAATCCTTTGTATATGCACTGAAAACTCAGACTTCAGGTTAGACTTTTCGACACAATAAATCTGAAGGAGAAGGGTGATCTTCAGGTAAAGGCTATGAACTTGTACTCACTTCAAGAACTTCTGTCAGGATGGAAAGCCTTTGTAATCTTCCTGCATCTTGTAATTCCATTAACAAAATGTAAATAGTAACTATATAGGTCAGTGGTGCATAATGAAAATACAAATAAGAATTATACAGTATCATAGCATGCTAGAGCCACTGGGTTTTTTTTAGGTTGTAAAAGACCTTTATAGTCGCCATGTTCAACTGTTAACACAGCACTGACAAGTTCACAACTAAACCATGTTCCCAGGTTCTGCAGCTACACATCTTTTAATACCTCCAGAAATGGTGACCTCACAACTTCCCTGGGCACCCTGTTCCAATGCTTGGCAACACTTTCTGGGAAGAACTTTTCCTAATATTCAATCTAAACCTCACCTGGTGCAACCTGAGGCCATTTCCCTTCATGCTATTGTTATTTGGGAGAAGAGACCATGTTCCCCCCTTCCTGCCTCGTAGTTGTAGGAAGAGGTAAGGTCTGCCCTGAGCATCCTCTTGTCCAGGCTGAACACCCCAAGCTCCCTCAGCTGCTTCTCATAGGACTTGTCCTCCAGAACCTCCAGCAGCTTCATCAGACCTTCTCTGGACACACTCCAGCATCTCAATGTCCTTCTTGTCATGAGGGATCCCTAACTGAACTCAGGATTGGAGGTGCAGCCTCACTAGTGCTGAGCATGAGGCGTGGATCACTGACCCAGTCCTGCTCGTCACACTAGTGCTGATACAAGCACAGGCTATTGCAGATAACAGCAGGGAGAGGTAAAAAACTTTGGTGGTGTTCTCAAAAATAGGGAACAAGATGGTTTTAACATGAGAAGAGCAGGAGGATATTCCCTCCTGGGAATGAGCCCTGTCTTTACAGGGGTCATGCCTGAATTGGCCCAAAAAGCAAGTTAGGAATAGGAAAAGCACAACAATTGCTTCACGGAAGAGGGATAATTCAGCACATCTCTCCCTCTCAAGCACCCAGAGGCCAGGGTATAAAAAGGGCAAGCAGAGGTGAACAACCACTCAGCCTTCTTTCAAATTCACCTGAAACATCATGACAGCACTGTTGAAGAAAGGTGAAATAGCTCTGTGAGATGCAGATTCTTCAAGAATACTTAACTGCTATCTAGTAAAAACCTGCTCTGAAAGCAAGCTGGAGGACCTCTTAATGTTTTTATACAAAAACATTCCCTTCAAAATAGACAATTTTACCTTGCCTACTACTAATAATTACCTGTTGACCTCAGTGGCTTCTTTTTAACTCCTTGCCTTGAGCTTTGAACACATATAAAGCTGGCTGGAAATAAAAGAAAAAGAAAGAAAAAGCCTGCTGCATTTGTGCATTAACTTTCTTGTTAATGCATGTTCACTCTGCCTGATTTTCAAAAATACGTTAAAATTTACATTTCTACAGAAGAAATTATTTATATATGAGAGGGAAAAGTTACCAGCACTATATATAGTCTCTATAGAATAAGTCAGAAAAAACATAATTTATCAGCTGAAAATAGCATATACAGACAAACTTACAGCCCTGATAATACAGCAGTGAAAGTGAAAAACACATCTCATTCTAGTTTTTCAGAGACATAACAAATATTATCTATTCATCTATTTTGGAAAAGAATTAAAGAAACAATAAACTATTTTTTAATGCACTAGACATTGCAACAACACATTAACGCCAGTATAATGCTAGTCTCTAGGACTGTTTATTCCCAGCTATTGAAAAGTTAGGAATGTTAAGAAGCAGTTGATGTTGCCTACGGAAAAATCTATTTTCTTTCAAGTTTTCAGGATGCATTCCCTTCTGACCCTCAGCAATTGTTTTGTCCCTTGAAAGTATGAAAGGAAAGCCTCCTAGATTTTGCCTATTGAAAATTGGGATAATTAGTAAAAAGAAAGTTCACAGTATGCTTGTATTGTCTCCAGCAACAGCTGACCATTAAAGACATGATACTGTGGGAGATGACACACTCTATAGATTTGTCTTGCTACCAAATCTCTCCAAGTATGCCTTCCTCTCCCAAAAAACCCAAAAGTGAAAACAGAGATCTGAACTTCCCTCCTAATAAATGTTGCAAGCTATAAGTATGATACATTATTAAAGAGAATAAGTCACTTTTCTTTAAATCAGAAGAAATATTCTAAAGTGTAATTTAGGGCAGAAAAAAAAGTAAATCCTCAAAACAAGCTGAAATTAGAAAATATAAACATGACCACCAAGTTTAAAAATAATGTTGTGAGACCAGCTTTATAATTCAATCTGTATACCACCAAAAAAAAATTCCTGCTGGCTAGTCTCTAAATTTCCTCCAGAATGTATAGTTCAGTCTTATTCTCATGGTAATGTGTTATAAATCTTTAACTGAAATGAAGGCTTTTGAGTCTTTTAATTTTACTGGAGGACATACGGATCTTCCACTCAAGTAAATTTATTGCTAAGTCTTAGTATTTTTTCTCAACAGTACAATATTATTACTTTCTAATTGTTCAAGATTTTTTATTTTGACACTGATTTACAGTACCTGTTAATAACAGTACTGCTTCTATTTCCTGGAACCAACATAGTCATTCAGGGGTGACCTGGCTGCCTAAGGTTCCTTTGGTGATGATGCTGCACATGCATATTTGAATCACCCCTTTCCAGCAATTAATCTCTCCCACTGGTTGTCTTGTCTGGACCAATGTAAATGCTAATCTGCCCCAAAAAGAAGGATTTTCAGATCTCTTGCAGTTAGGAAATATCTGTTTCCCTTTGCTATTAATTTACACATAACTGCAGTTCACTGAATGCTGAAAACTATGTAAATGGTGTCATACAGGTACAGGTTAGAGACATAATACATGCAGTCCTTTCAAAACAAAAACCTCAGACGATCAAATCAAGGTTGGTAATTTTTAAAATATATTAATTAGCTTCTGTACACGGGGTTAATATCTGCAGACTTTATCAAGATAACGTTTAGTCCTCCAGTTACAAAAGATGGAAACTTAATTTCTATGTCCCTCTGCTCCTTAATAAAAGCAAGACTTCATTCTGATGTTATTATTCAAAAATTTTGACATCTTTAGGAAGTACTAACTTGACAAGTAGCATATTAAAATGTATATTTGAAAGAAGGAAAGAAAACTATAAAAACAAGACATTCTGTAGGAATAAGTACAAATTGGAGAAATCCCACTATTAAAGGATGTTTTGACAATTAGTGGAAGAGTGTTACCTACACTTTGCAATATTATTGTTACACTAGTTCGTGATGAAATATGCAGAACTAAAAATATTTCTTTCCATCTTTTGACTTCTAAAACTTCAGAGTAGGATTTCTAATTTGGATCATCTGTACTCTCGTAACTTCCCTCTGTGTTGTTCCCATTGATTTTAACCTAATGTGGCACTTTTAGAAAGGGTTTATTTATTTCCACCTTGAAGCTAAAAAGCACAACTTTCAATTCTTTCTCTTTAAAAGAGGCAAACCATAAACAGCTATAGCCGGTGAAGAACGGTTCTCCGTTCTTCACAGCCCAACATATTCATTCAATGCAGGTAACAGAAGATGTAGTTAGAAATCAATTTAGTGACCCATCCAGAACAAGACAACTGGAACAAACAGAAGATAATCAATCTGGTTGCTGCTCATATGAAGCAAGGAATGTGTGGCATGGCAAAGGCTGGCACAGCAATTGAAAGAGAAACCACTCAAAACCAGCCAGATGTTCACCTGAACCACACAGGTAAGGAACACCAAGGTGGTCTCATGAGCAAGGCAGCAATTCAAACTGCTTCTTTTATGTCTTCTCTCTGCTGTTACTGTGTAGTGAAGGCAATAGATAGAAGTTCAGTTTAGAATGAGACTAGAGTGGGACAGAACAACAGGATGACTTGGAGCCAATCAGGTATTTTTCATTTGGGCCCAGTTCAGTGTTGTATGGACATGATTAGCTCTGCCATGCTACCACACCAAGACTTGAATACCAATATAGAGAATCCTATAAAACACATGGCACAGGCCTTTGATGAAAAAAATTGTCTTGATGCTATAGAAATTTCTCATTACCACTGTAGAGATGTTTGTTTTGGGTATAGTGTAGAGAGAGGGAGGGAGAGAGGGAGGGAGGGAGGTCTGTTCCACAACACCTATCACAGTATAAAATACCTCTCATAGAAACATCTAAAGACATTTTATAAATACTGATGAAGTCTCCAGAGACCCTGACAATTTTTGGAAATAATATGCTTGTATTGTGGAAAGTTACTCTGCTGTCTGGAGGAGTTATCAAATTGCACAAGACCATAAATGTATAACAGAGCTCTCACTAAATGTAGGTTAATGCAGCAGAACTCTAAGAAAATATTGTGGCATAAAGATGCGGTGGGTAGGAGGGGAGGTGATTTCTCCTGAGAGTGATTCTCCACATTTCTACCTCCAGATGTTTACAGCTATTGCCTGTCACCAGCCTGCCACCAAGGACACACCCCCCTTCTTGCAGGACAGGCTCCGACCTCACTGCTATTTAAGCCTTTTTTTCAGAGTACCTGGGGCAGTCACCCATCTTACTTTCCCTTTGCTACAGCTCAGTGCCTTGCCAGACTACAGCAGCAATGGCAGGAGAGATGCTTACCTTGCTGCACTGTCCCTTATGACTCAAAAGACACACAGCTGAAAGTGGCTTTATTTTTTAAGCACACAATTTCCCAAACCTGCCCCTCCAGCCTAAATACACTCATCTTAATATGACTGTAATCTTGTTAGTAGACAAGTACTTGGAAGCAAACTGCAAAAAGTCCATTAAGGGTTGTGAACACTCTCTGCCTAGGAGCAACTTTAATTTAACTAATGTTCTTTAATAACATAGCACTTGACAGGCAAAAGCATTTCTGTTCAAAAAAGACAGTGCATAGGAAATTTCAATGACTACTAACTTTGTGAATACATAACAATAAGTAAATCATTTAGGTTCTTACACATAAGTTTAACAACACCAGTTGCTAAAATGATAGTTCTCAGCACCAATAGGATTTTGGCTTTTATACCTATAAAACTATTATGTACTTATTGCATTACAGTGATGATAGTGATTGCTCTCATAACCAAAAAGGAAAACACTTATGAGCAACTGAAAAAAAAAAAAAAAAGTAAAAGAAAAAAATACGAAAGAATAGAACTATCCCTCCACATCACAAAAAGAGGTATTTAAGACTTAGGCTTCTTTTTCCCCCTTAAAGTTAGGGATATTTTACTTAATCAGCTCTCAGCTTGGCCATTTACATCACAATGGAAATAAAAAAAAGACCTGGCCACCTATCAGTGCCAAGTCAGACTGGTGACATAAATCTGCATGATGATCAGTACTTATTATCATAGTTACTCTTCCTTTGCACCTGGGTCACAAGGACAAGTGACGGGTGCAGCTGCTGGCTTCCAGAGAGAGTTAAACCTTGAACTGCCTTCCTACTCACTAAACTCACCACACTGAATATGTAAGCAGGTTGTTCTTGACTACCACAAGCACTTCAAGTACTTTTTAAGTATCAAAAAGTCTGCATTATCAGGCTGGAATTGCAGAAGGGGGAGTGTATGTTTTCCATATAGGGATACAAAAATGCCCTCATATTCTATATTTAATTGGCAATAGAATCACTAAAAATCCATTGTGATTGGATTTCAGGTGAACACCCAGGTGGACAGCAGCTAACTTAATTTTTCCTGTCCTTCGTGATATAAAAATTGCTACTCTAAAGAAGTCACAGGAGCATTTATAAAGGCTTTGGCAGACAGGCCATATACTAAGCAGAATATAAACTGTTAGGAATTAGCTCCAAATCTTCAAAAGTTTTAGGTATTACATTGTTTTTTCTCTTTCCTTGAAGTTTTTCTCTCCCTCAGCTTACTAAGTCTTATCCAGCTTCTATTGTTGTTATCATGAAACACTCAGAATATATTTCTCAAGTGAGTCTTTAAAGTGTGTGTCAGATCTGTTTGATCTGATTTGATCTGTTTACCAAATTTGTCTGATTTGATCTGTTTATCAAATACAGGGCAGACATGCTACTGCTTCCTTCTGGGAAAAAGTTATTTGGCAATTACAAGAAGTCCACAGTGGACAAAGTCCACTAGATACCAAAGATGATGACCCTTTTCAGATACAGCACTGCAAAATCCCAGCAAAGGGAAATGCAAATTTGATATTGAAAATTAAGGAAGTCTTAACTGTGACCAAAAGTTTCATGTGAGAAAAAAAAAATAAAAATTACTCTGCATATAAGTATGTATATAAAGATAAACACTCAAGATACCAGATGTGACATTTATTTACATCCACATGTTTCTTAATGCAGAGAGAGTTCACTAGTATTAAATTATAACTATTTATTTAAATAAATTAATTGAAAATTGTCATTTTCCCTATCTATTTTACATATTCAAATCATATCTTAAGGTGATGAAAGTAATAAATAAATCTGCCTTAGATATTTTCTTAGTCAGAAGTCAGAAACAGTATTATGTTTTATGGATGAGTAGTATTCAGTAAAAATACACAAGCACAATGTGTGCAGCTTGAGAGTCAAACTTCTGTCATCAAAGAACAAGCTGATAGTTTTTCCTTCAAAAAGGTTCATCCACATATCTCTGATATTCTTTTTTTAAACCAACCCTTCAAATAATAGATTTTAAACCAATGTATCAAATGTGATTAACAACTCAGAGTATATATAAAAGTAGATACCTTAAAAAGGCAGTGTCAGCTTTCTTAGCAGCAGTCCTGACTTTGCAGAAGACCAATTATTTCATGCAAAAGGGAAATAAATTAATCTGAGACGGTTTTAACCAGAGCTTTAGGCAGCCTTGCTAAACTGCTTGGTTATCTGGATGGGAGAGCTCTCCTTTTTACCAACATTTTCATCAAATAACCTCAGCTGTTTTAACCTGCCTTCTGTAGTGAGACATGCCTTATAATTTGGGAATTTTCATATTTTATTTCAAATAACCACATACTATCAGTTAAATACTCTTTTAAATACCTTTCTTTTAAAATCTAAACCTCGGGTCCTCTCATTCAACATTGGAACATAAAGAGAACTTGACATATATGGCAAATACAGTAAGTAATGAATACACTTGCATATGATCCTAAAATTTTCTCCTAATGAGGTTTTCCTCTACTCCTGTTAATAGGAGGTTGTATGCATTCACTTTTAGCTATAAGAAAGCTTCAGCATCTGCAGAATTACAGTAAGAGAGCAGACCTCATTTGTGCCACTTCAGTTCTCCCCTCATGTGGGAGTACCATCAAACATAGGACTAGAAGAATCATTAAAGATCATTGAGTCAAACTTGAAGCACAGAAACAGAATAAACTATACACTGTAAGATGTATAGATACACTATACACTAAAAGATGTAGGTAATATGATAATCTAAATCTGACATTAAGGACCATTTTCTTTTAAATTCCTGGAGAAAGTATAATGTGTTGACAAAAATATTTCCTGATTTGAATTCACTTCTTAGGGCTAATTCTGAAAACATGCTTGTGTACTACTCACTAAGCAAAGACTTAATTCTCCTTGAATCATTTGAATTGCCTGTGGAAGAAAAGCACAGTATCTGAAAATATGCCAAACACAGACTACAAACTGAAAACCAAAAAAATATAAAGGTGAAGGATTTGCTTCTTTGTGCTTAAGTTTGTTAAAGGTGGGGTTTAATGAAAAACAGTGATATTGAGAAGTTGTCTTTTCTGTACTTTGGGTATGAAATAATTGGATAATTAATATGAAAAGTAGGCAGAACTTTTTTATAACTATAAAATAATAATTAATTCCATTAATTTTTAAATTCAAATATTGCCATCTTTAAAGTCAGTGATATCATCTCACTGTAAATGTAAAGAATATAAAATATAGATCTCTATTTTGATCTATATTTACTTCCTCTAGCCAAGTATTGACAAATATCTGCTCTAGAAAAAGGAGATATGCCAAACTTGGTATGTGATGGGCTCATAGAGAAATTGCAATGATTTTAAGCTTGTGCTTGATAATAACAAGATATTTCCCTTCTTAGCACAAATATTATAAACAGAATCACAGCCTCAAACTTATGTTTCTAGAGATTATATACACACATTATCATTACAGTGAACTTCAAAAACCTTATTTTTAACATATTTTGATATAGCACATACATTTTGCATGTAAAGATTCACAGAATCACCGAAAGGGTAAGGTTGGAAGCAACCACAGTGGGTCATCTGGTCCGACCTTGCTGCTCAAGCAGGGTCATCCCAGAGCACATGGCACAGAGTTGTGTCCAGTGAGGGAAGCTTCACAACCTCTCTGGTCAATCTCTTTCACTGCTTGGTCACCCACAAAGTAAAGAAGTTCTTCATATTTAGTCGGAACTTCCTGTGCATCAACTTCTGCCCATTGCCTCCTGTTCTATTGTTTGGCCCTGCTGAGAAGAGCCTGGCTTCCTCCTCTTGACACCCTCCCTTCAATACTTATAGACACTGATGAGGTCCCCTCTCAGTTGTCTCTTCTCGAGGCTGAACAGGTACAACATCCTTAGCCTTTACCCATAAGAGAGATGCCCCAGACCTTCATCATCTTTGCCACCCTCCACTGGACCCACTCCAGGAGTTCCATTGTCTCTCTAGTACTGAGGAGCCCAGAACCAGACACAGTATTTCATATCTGGCCTCACCAGGGCTGAGTAGAGGTGCAGGATCACATCCCTCAACCTCATGGCAATGCTCTTCCTAAAGAGCACTGCTGGCTCATAGACACCTTGTTGCCCACCAGGGCTTTCTGTCATTCTGTGCTGAACTACTTTCCAGCAAGCTGGCTCCCAGCCTGTGCTGGTACCTGGGGTTGCTTCCCCAGGTTCAGGAGCCTGAATTTGCCTTTGTGGAATTTCAGAATATCCCTCTCTGGCCATGTCTCCAGCCTGTTGAGATCCTTGTGAAGGGCTGCATGGCCCTCTGGGGTATTGGCCACACCTCCCAGTTTTGTCAGTGAACTTGCTAAGAAGATGTCTGTCCCTTCAGCCAAGTCACTGATGAACAATTTAAACAATCCTGGCCCTAGTATGGAACCTTGGAGGGGGACTGATAGTGACAGGCCTCCAACTAGACCCTGTACCACTGGCTACAGCTCTCTGGGATCTGCTGTTCAGCCAGTTCTTAACACACCTCACTGTCCACTCATCGAGTCCACACTTCCTGAGTTTGTCTATGAGGATCTTGTGAAAGACAGTGTTGAAAGCCTTGCTGAACTCAAAGTAGACAATATCCACTGTTCTCCCCTCATCCATCCAGGGAGCTGTTTCACCAAAGAATATCATTATGGTTTCCAAGCCACTTGCTCATATTCAGCCTTTAAGAAATGCTGGAGAATTAAGAGGGTCCATTTTTTAGGATATGCTAGAGTTAGGAGAGCTCATTTCTTCAAAATGTTTTTTTTCCACAATGCCTTTGTAAATACATAAGCTTCATGGTGTACATTTGATGAATATTTATGCAACATTTAATTATTGTTGAATGCTTAGCCCAATGTCTTATTTACTAAAAATTACTCAAACCCTAGTTTGAAAGAACCATTGCTAATTTCCTCATCAGTTTTTTGAGAGCTACCATACACTAAACAAAAGCTTCAAGACAATTAATCTTTGCAAGTGAGGGCTGCAGCAGCAATCCTGATTTCCCAGCTAGGAATCTGTGACACAGTGACATCATGTGAGACATGTCCACAAATGCCAAGTCAGACTTAGGCAAACTGAGGTACATGGAAGCTTGCCATTCAGACAGAACTGAGCATATTTTAATGGAAAAAATAGCTGATGTGAAGATAACCTTATCTTTCCCATGTATAAAAATCTCACTTCAAGATAACCTTGTCCCTTCCACAGCAAAATTTCACAATCTTCCTCCTAATTAATGAAGTGCTCCTTTAAAATGGTGCTGTGAGATAGCCTAGAACATAGAAAAACTTGGTAGGCTTGCCAAATTTCATTAAGAAAGTTAGGAAGGACCTGGGGTGTTTTGGGCTTTTTCCCCCCCTCTCTCTCTCTCTCCCCTTTGTGAATTTCTCCCCTGAAGATCTAAGGGAAGCAATTCCTAAGAATCAGTGGAGCTTTGGGGCAATTGGCAGAGCCATAGGTTTCTGAAGCTGCCATCAGACCTCAGCATACATCGAGTGGCAAAAAATAGCTGTGCCACCACCTCCCACTACTCAGATCCTGTACAGAAACAAAGCAGTGGAGTTTAAGGTAAATATGGAAAAACTGCTGTAGTGCTCATGCTCTAGAGCTGTCACAATGATAACATTCAAGCTTACATGGTGTTATTTGGGACCACTTATATCTGGCCAAGCCAAGATATCTATTATATAGGTATTTAAATCTGACTTAGTTGCCCTAGGCTCTCTTTATGTCAATAGGCAGAAACAGTTCTAGGGTATGATTCAACTCCTCCTAAGGCAGGTGTTCAAAATAGGTCATATGAATCATGCCCTAAAAGCATCTGTTTCTTTCCATTGACAGTGAAGGGGCCAACACCAACAACCTCAAATGCAAACTTGTGTCTCATGAAAGACCTTGGAAGTTTGGGGAGCTGAACCCTACCCATGTCCTTACAAACAGGTTGACTGCTGGGACTCATCCTTGCCAAAGGCAGCCTTGCTAGGAAGAAAAGGCTCTTCCTTACTCATCCTCAAACCCATTCCCAAAAGTGCATCTTTATTTTTTCACCTCCACATAGCTGTTTTCCTTTTCCCTAATTTCAGAGGCTCATGTCACCTTGAGCCTCACAGCATGCCCTTCTACCAGCACTCTTCTAAGTGCTCTCCCTATTTCCTTAGGCACTTCCCCTCCTCTGCAGCCTTCTCCTGAGTGCATTTATCCCTTGCAGCTGCATTTCATCATCCCATCTGCTGTCTTGCCAGTGCCTGTGTTAACCATTTCTCTGCTTGAAAGAGCTTGTAAACCCTACCCCACACTACAACGTCAGATATTTTATTAGCATTTATCTGTACTGTGCACACTGAAAAGCATGTTAGCTTATTGCACTCGGAGGAAACGGTCTGGAGAAGTGACAAAATGAAAAATGTAAAAATTTAACACTTCTGGGTCCTTTCGAAATAAGAACAAATTTGTTAGGTTTTTTCCCTCAAAATTTATTCTAGTCTTCTAGAATCCTGCTGTAAAATATTACAGCAGCATAGTAATGGTGATTCTATAGTTCAACCATGATTAAAATAAAGCATGCAAGTTTACAGAAGGAAGCTGCATGAATGAAGAAACTGCATCTTTTTTCCTTCCAAGGGGAACCACAGTCTATACCCTTCAGGCAAAAAAAAAAAATGTTAACAGTATTTCACACAAATTAGAGGTTACAGTACCATGCACCAATACAAAACAGCAGTAGCACAGACAATTCCACAAAACAAAAAACAAAATGAGAGACAAAGACAGTGTCTCATGAATGCTTAATTCATTAAGGAATGAACACACTCCTTCAATCTGTAAAGGAATAAATGTGTTCTGAAGAACAAGGCAATTTAGCCAGAGTACCTAATCGCTTTCCTTTTGATCTGAAAATACATATTTTGAGTCTCACTATGTGTAGCTAAAAGAACAAGAAATGAAGGTAAAAATAAAACTATAAATATTAAAAATGCTCTATGAAGTCCTAATCTCTGTGAAGTTTTCCTAGTGCCTGAACAGTAGCTATCATAGAAAAGAGTGAAAAGCATACAATAAACAGAATAACTTGTGTCTCTAATATATGATGGATTTTTTTTCTGTTTCTAAGCCTTATTTTTCCAATCCCAAGTCATCAACTCATTCAGCCCTGAGGAAAAACAAAAGCATAGAGTAGTCTTAGACTTTAACCGTACAAAATGGAAACCCTATGGAAGTGTTCAATGACCTGGATAGGGCTCTGACCAATCTGGTCTAGTGCAAGGGTTCCTGCCCATGGCAAAAAGGTTGGAACCAGGTGACCTCTAAGGCCCCTTCCAACCCAAACCATTCTGTGTCGGTACATCTGTGAAAATAAACATGTTATTTTAAATTTAATGTATATGAAAAGTATTAGTGAATTAAATGGAACTATTAATTTATATTCAGTTATGTGCATGCTTACAGGATTAAAGCCTATTTCATGGCTAAGTATATTTCAAAACCTGCAACTCCAATGAATTTTCCTATCATTTTATGAGATATGCAACTATGGTAGCAAAAATTATCATCATTGGGTTTAATATTCTTTTCTCCTCTTGATGAGCGAAAAGAAAGTGTCAGACACATGAATGGAACAATAATTTCAATAGAGCAAGAATGATTGAGTGCAGCTCCATGGTGAAACATTTTTTTAACTTAACTGTCTCTATATAGTTTTATTATTCATCACTAAGGAACATGAGTGCTGCCAGTCATTTGAATGATCAATAAAAAGAAATGTGCCCAAAACAAACATTAAAAGACTTTATTAAAAGCCTGTAATTGGCATACTGGGGCTGCTTCAAATCTCTGGCCCTTGTTTAGGTAAGAAAACTAGAAAGACATTTGACTTCCTGCAATTAAGGGATAGCTACTATGGACTATTTTTACCCTTCATAGAGCAGCTGCCTCTAGGGGAGAAAAAAAAAAATTCAACTTCACACCACTTCTCAAAAAGAGACTGTTAAGATATTTTTAAGGGGGCGTAACTCAGGGTCTCTTACTGAAAATCAAAGAAAAAAAAATAAAAGGACTTCCAACAGACATCTTACATAAATCAAATTTATCCATCAGGAGAAGTACCTACTATCACTCATGCTAAAATACCAGAACTCTGTGCCACAGTCAGCATCTTCTTTTGCAATCTGGGGGAATAGGATTGGTCTGTAGATCAGTTCAATAAGCCATGAGGAAAGAAAAGGTTCAAACTGTCAAAAAAGTTCTGAGGAGATAATTCATTTCTACTAGATTTCTGAGTTTCCAGGAGAGCCTCATGTTTTGTTAAGTGGGAAATTGAAGAAAGAATGAACTGGAAGGATATTATTTTGCAAGAGATTTCTTAGATTAGATTTTTTGAGGAGATTGACATCTATAACAATGAAATATATTTATGGTTCATGCAGCCACTGGAAGAAAGAGATGAGATTGCAGCTGATTTAGGTTGGCCAAATGCATTCTTGGGAAATGAAAGAAACGGCATCTTTGTATCAGCATACAACTGAACGGACTCGGAGCAAACTGATACTGTTAAGTGCCCTCCAATGGCCATGTGACAATACCGTTAATCCCGTCCCTAGCTGTCTGCTAAAGTTATCTACTTTGCTGGTTTTGACTGTGGGAGAGTTAATTCCTTCACGGGAGGTGGAGGGGGGCCACGTTTTGGATTTGTGCTGGAAAACAGATACTGATAAATCAGGGATGTTTTCATTTTTACTGAGCAGTGCTTGCACAGAGTCAAGGCCTTTTCCTCCTCCTGCCCCACTAGGGAGCAGGCTGAGGGTGGCCAAGGAGCTGGGAGGAGACACAGCCAGGACAGCTGACCCCAAGTGACCAGAGGGATGTCCTGCACCCTATGGTGTCATGGTCAGCATGTAAAGCTGGGGAAAGAAGGAAGAGGGGGAAGTTTGGAATGATGGTGTTTGTCTTCCTAAGATGCCATTTTGCATGATGGGCAGCTTTCCTGCAGATGGAAACACCTGCCTATCCATGCAGAGTAGTGAATTAATTCTTTACTTCGCTTGTGTGCATGGATTTTGTTTTCCCTATTAACTGCCTTTATCTCACCCTGTAAGTTTTCTCACTTTTACTCTTCCAACTCCCTCCCACATCCTGACGCAGGGACAGTGAGTGAGTGGCTGTGTGGGGTTTAGTTGCACAAAATTTTCCCAGAAAGAATAAGAGCAATGACTTTTCAAGTCTATTCTGATTGTACTCTTAAGTACTACCTTGGTACTACCAGCATCTTGCCGAAGAAATCAAGTTATCTTCCTTCAGCCTTTTTAGCCAGTGCTTTTGGTTAATATTCTTTGTTCTTAAGTATCAGGAATAAAAAGGTACATTTATTATTATATATATGTACATATATTATATATATTTTATATAATCTCTCTCAGATTTTTCCATGAGTTCCTCAAGTCTGTTTGTGCTCATGTGTAATCATGAACACAATCAAATAACTTGAATAACAATTTCTGTGCTTCATCTCCCCATTCAGTATCTATGAAGCTATACCAAGGCTATGAAAAATCCAGTCCATAGAATCTCAACCAGCAAGAGTAGAGTAAAAAAATGCAACAATTAAAAATTATTTTTAATTTTCCCTATTGATTATGAATGGCTTTGGGAATTGGGCAGGTGTTTAAGATTTCTAGCCAATGCATATCTCTCCAGATGCCAGTAGGACACCACTATGCAGAAAGCCCTAAGACCAGTGAGATTTCCTTCAGTACTCATTATGTCTGTTTCTCCTAATTTTAATTTTTTCCTTTGAACAAGCAGTACAGCTTTCACATTCTTTCTATAATATTAGTCTCAGTTACCTACTCAGTATCAGCAGCTCCCCCACTCCTGTGGTACAGTTTTCTTTATTTCGGAAATTTATCAATATATTGGGGGTGTGAACATGTCTGTGAAAGCCCAAGCATCTCCCACACCCTTCACATTATTACTGGTTCCATAATTCTTGAACCTGGTCTCCACAAACTTTTAGGCAGAGTTTAGGTGGGAGAATTTGGGTGCACTGTGTTTTTTGAACATTGAAACAGCTGAATCATTTCCTGACTTTAAGAACTAGAACCTTAAGAAAATTTCCTAATCAATGCTATATTCAATGCCTGTGAGCAACACAGGCCTTTTAAGTATATCTAGAGAAGTTCTTTTGCCGTGTACCATAACCCTAGAGGGCTTTGTACCTGCCATTTACAAAACCAGATAATTAAACAAAAAATGCATTAAGCTTAATCTGCACTGAAATTAATCTCTACAGAGCAAATATTTGTTGATCATGAAACAGCAGCTCAGAATCAAGAGTGTTATTTTCTGGTGGTAACTACTCACAAAAATAATTGGCATTTCTCATTTAAGCAGAAGTTCTTCTGACCAACATGTCAATACAAAGTTGACAAACATTGGAGATAAGCAGTTGCAAAGGTGTAAAAGATTGTGCCTGTTACTGTGAACACATGTGAAAGCACATGTGTGTCCATCTTCAGTTAGAGTTTTATTCTTTCAGCTGTTGTTATTCCAAAAATACTGGACTGGATATAAAATGGCAGACATTTCTGTGTGCTTTTCTTGTTTGGATACATGCCAGAAAGCAATTTTCAAGCTTAACTGAAAGACTTGTTTAAATTGTTTTCACAGTTTTCCACATTTAAATATTATCTCTTGTACCGTTCTTTAAATATGCATTGAGCTTAGCCAAGCTATACAAAAATAAGGCTCTGAAATTCAGGTGAAAACAAAGAAAATCCCAGTTGCTCTCTGACAGGGAAATTTAATTCCTTCCCCACTGACTTCATAGGGCAGTCTGCTGTGCTTTCTTCACACAGGTGCTTGGGCCATGTACAATTCTTAAGCCATCTAAGAGATGGTGTGGGCTGAACTGGTGCTGAGCACAAATCTTGGGCAATCTACAGAACAACTTCACATCCATTTTACAAAGAAAATTACGCTGCTCTTAAGCAAGATTTTGCCCCTGTGCTGAGCCTTGTTGGCACAGTCTGCCAGACTCCAGCAGATAATTTGCACTCAAACTTTAGGTGATGAAGCTGTTATCTAAAGAAATAATAAAATTCCTCATATTGCAAATGGAGAACAGGAAATGCCTGCAGAAGAATAACACATCTGTCAAACACAAGTACACGGATTTCAGCAAAATGGCTCTGCCTCTGGATACTTCTGAGTTATCCAACTCTTTCCACTTGTATTCCTATGAAAATAGTTTAGCAGATTAAGTCAATTTAAGGGAATCAGTAGCCTAAAATTGTAGCCCATGTTAGGTAAAAGTCCTCTCTATTAAGCTTTGTTTGAGCATAACACCTACTTGCAACACATTCTGACCCCCTCAGTCTCATACATTGCTATTAATTAAATATTTATTGACTTCTGTGATGTTAATGCATTCAGTTATGGATGCACAGTTGAGCAGAAAATTTAGACAGAGGTATTCTGGTATTCATGAGAAACCTGGTGATGAGAGTCTCACACTAACAGACCAGTAAATCTGAGTGAAAATCAGCAGAAGGAAAGAGAAATACAAGAAAAAAACCATGACTTATAATGTATGTTTTTATGGGTTTTTTTCTTACTCCACAGAGGTTAAGAGGAACTTCTGTAAACGTTAAACTGAAGAACTACAAAAAAATGAAAATATGTTAGTAAATGAAAAGAGAGATTAAAATAATGATTTCAGTAACGATTGTGATACTGAGATCCCTTTCCAAATGCACCTTTAGGAAGATAAACTGCCTGAATAAATAGAAAGCAGTGACAGCACTGTAATAAAAGCTACTGAGAAAATGGAGGTGAAATAACGAAGACTGCTTTGGATGAAGCCTATCATACTGTGCAGCTGTCTTGGAAAAGCCACAGGCAAGTAAGTGCTGGAAAACTGCAGGAACATGAGACTGGCCTAGACAGGGAAAAGAAGGACAACATTTTTCAAATGCATTATTCATTGTAACTACTCATGGTCTTTTATTAGCCCAAGTATGAAGGGCAAAGCAGTACCAGTGAAAGGTGCATGTGAGTATAAAAATACCAGTAATGTCCCAATAACAGTTTATTAACATTTTAAAAATGCTAAAGCACATGAGATTTTGCAACTGAATGCTTCCCAGGTAATACAAAGGATGTTATTATGTATTTAAGCTTTGTTATTTGTTCTTTTTTTGTTTTGTATAGGGTTTGTATTTTCTACTTAGATAATTATTTTTTTTCCTAAACCCTGTTCACGAAAAAGATATCTGAAGCTCTTTAAATGAGAAGACTTTACTGAAACTATATGTTCATAATGACTGAAGACAAGCCCCTATTTCTTCAAAATAAAAAAAAACAACCATGGGCAAGTCAAAATACCAACAAAAACCCCATCTTATTTCGATAAACTTATACAGAAAGAAGCCAAAAATGGTTTTAATTTACCTTTGATAGCAACTGTGAAGAAAAACGAATGCTCAAAAGTGATGGGCAACATTCCTTGTAAATAAAAGGAAAAATTTACAATAGACCTTGTTCACAGCCATTTGACTACTACTGAGTGTCTTTAAATATCAGAGCATAGAAGCATTTAATTAATATATTCATATTTATAGCTTTCCCTGTATATTTCCATGGGCACACTTAGAATAATGTTCTCGTGCTCTTGCAGCAGGGAAAAAATACTCCCACTAGTGAGGTAAGAACTGAACCACACGCTGTAGACTGCAGAACTCAGAGCCTTGCTCGATACAACTGGTGTTCCTATAGTGTAGTTACCATAGAGGTGTGCAAGGAGAATAATTCTGGCATATCAATAAGGGGCTATTTTGAGCAGTGGAGATGGACAGATTAAAGTCAGAACTTTAGAGAAGGATGACGCAAAGATGACTTTCTTTTCATTCTGAAAATTCTGAAATTTTCAGAAGACGCTAACGTCTGCTTCCAGCATGAATTTGGTCTTTTTATATGTCGAGCCACTATTGCAAGCCAGTACTATAGCTGGGAAAAAACAGAACTTCAAAATGAAAACTGCCTTCAGCTTCAGGCTGCAGTTCAGTAAATGTAACTGTAGCTAAATATAGCTTTTCCTTTTTTCTAAAACCAGAAACCTGTGCAAGTCTATCAAGGTAGTTGGACCGATTCTTTTATTTGATAGCAAATGATGCTGGTGTCCAGGTAAAAGAAGTTAATGCTCCACTGCTGAACTGAGATGTGTTTTAATGGAGCTGAGAAGGAGTGGAACAGTGTAATGGTCGTGGAAAAGCAGATTGAAAAGTTGTAGGTTGTAAGTGTAAAAGGTAGCTGTTGAAAGGCACAGAAAGTTCTAAAAGGAGAGATAAATTAGGATATTTTACAATCATGAAAGAAGGAATAAGTTTTTATCATCAGTTGGAATGCATTAATTTATCTTTATTTATTTATTAAAATTCAATTTGATTCAGGTTTGGGCTCCAGGTAAGTAAACCAAAAAAAATCACCTGAAACTTAAGGTTCTTAAGCTATTTTTTTTAAACTCACACCGTCATCAACAATACCTTGTAAATCTATTCCATACATTGACAGATGCAGTTTGTTAGAAGCATAATGTTCTATACTGCAGCAAATGATGCAGGAAACACAAGATTGTAAGGTATAGAGATTGTCATTAATAACAGGGCAGCAAGAATACTATTTCTAGAACACATAACTATGAAAATTTTCACT
This sequence comes from Pseudopodoces humilis, assembly GCF_049639895.1. Classification (NCBI taxonomy): domain Eukaryota; kingdom Metazoa; phylum Chordata; class Aves; order Passeriformes; family Paridae; genus Pseudopodoces; species Pseudopodoces humilis. Next base: position 37,317,432 of record NC_142201.1, on the reverse strand, counting down.
ATTTTGATTTATTTGTTTTTGCCACTACTTCAGTATGCAGAAAAAAAAAAATTCTGTTTTTTACTGTCTAAAATTAAATTAATGTTATTAGATGCAATGCATATGCTTTGACATGTATATGACTTCAAAAGTGGTCCTTCTTTAGAAGCTCCCACTGTGTCAGATTCTGGATTCACTGTCTGAGACATACAGCACAACTTGGAGCACCATGAAGTGTCCTGTCTAACTTTAACCAGCACTCCAGAGAGTCTCCTAAAAGTCTTCTTCTATATTAGCCAGCAGTACATTTAATGGTACTTCACACCTATATTGTTCCTGCCTGAAATAATTAACTTTCAGAATTAAATGCCAACAGATATTTCTGAAGCGTATTAATAGCACATACTGTACACCTTGGAAAAGGCTATATATTTAGATGCCTGAAAATGAGATTATGACATAACTGAGTAAAAATCTGTTCCCAGCATTTTTGTTGACAAAGGCCCCAACTCTGTGGATCCCACACAAAACGATGCTTTTTGCAGAACTGGAACGTGATAAAGCTTATCTTTGTGTTTCACCCTTTCAGTGTGATTATGTCCAAGATAACATGCAGCCAAATTTCAGGAATATCTATCATATAGCACTATAATGGGTTTTTAAATTATTATTACTATTTTATAATAGTAACCTGTAATAAAGAGGTTGTCACATTCTTGAAAAGTTTTTCCTTGAAAACAGTCCAATGCTTAAATCTTGACATCTTAAAATTTGTATTTTTGCTACAATCCATTGTCATCAGTGTGTTCAACTAGTTTGTGTCAGCTAGTTTGCAAGCAAATAATTAAAAGCAAAGAGTAATTCTAGGAAGGTGGGAAGAAATTAAATTAAACTATTCACAGAATTCTTAACACCATCTGCTAAGGTACATAAAGTCTCAAAAAACAGTATAAGCTAGCCAAAAATTAATCATGATACATAAAATTCAGAACTGTGTTATATTTTTTGATAAAAGCAGTAACAGGCTCAGTATTAACCAGGTGAAAAATGACATGGGTTTACATGTTAAATATTATTTAAATACTATTTTTGGAGGTCTAAGCAACTTATTTGGAAGGAGAAGTTCTGACATCCCCCTTTGAGCATCCAGTATGCTGCAGAAACATGAAGAGGTGCTGGAGCATATGCCAACATCTATTTTTAGTACAAATTCACTGAAGGAGGACTTCAGTAGAAGGAATAAAAGGAAGTCCAGATAGGATGAAACTACACATAAGCAGTCAACAAGTAATGTTTTGGTTTTCACCAGTCAGCTGGAAGAATTGGAATGGGTGGGCAAAATTTTTGATCACCAAGTAAGGAAGGTCCCCTTACTCAGCATCTAGAGCATACTTTAGCAGGGCAAAAGATTAGAAGAGGAGCCTGTCCAAATCACATAGGTTAAAAGTCAGTCTTGAAACTCAAGTGAGCATTTTTGTTGCCCTGTGTACTCTCTGGTGCTGAGCAACCATGTACTCCTTGGGCAACTTTGCTTAGGATCTTTTGCAGAGGCCTGGAAGGAGCTGAGGCACAGGCAAACTTCCTAATGCCCAAGGCCACAGAAGAGACCTTCAGCATGAGAATAAAGCCACTACAGAAAACACTGCTTATCTGGAAAGCAGCAAGTTTACAGCCAGCAGTTTGTCCCCCTGTGCCCTGTGGGTCTTCCTACCAGTCAGACCAATGCTAAATACTACTTGAAATTGGGACAGTCAGAGAAAACCATTGTATACTTATGTACACTCTCCCACAAGAATAATCAAAACTAATTTTTCTAAGTTCAGACCTGTTCCCCAGCATCAAACAAAAATAGTTCTCCTGCTGAACTGGACAGAAGCATAAGCAAGATGCAGAAAATGTATGACAAGATGTATGCAAATCCAGAGGAAGAAGCGTGTTCTGCAAGGTCAAATATTAATTTCCTTTCTCCACATTGAACACTTTTCCACTTCTCTGCTCTTCAGAATGAAGGACAAATTCTCCCATTACTGTGATTACCCAAGTACTATCATTTCCATATAACTGTATTGTTATTATGCATAATTGTAATAAGAAAACTTGGACAGCATGTCTACATGAAGTGCTTGAATCAGCTTATAAATGTTACTGTGTTACACAAAAAATTGCATGGCCTCTGTCAAACCAAACACATTGAAATCTACAGTAAGCCTTAATTCTCTGCCTAACAGCTATCTAATAATCACTAAGCACTCCAATTGCACAAAATGTAAAGTCCATTACAGATGCTTGTTAAGTTTAGACACTTTCCATGACCAAATTTAAATGGAGTTCCCTTCAAAAGTGTCCCGTTTGACATTACTTTGCCACCAAGCTCACAGGAAGGTTTATAAGAAAAGTTTTCTTGTGAAATAATCCAGTAAAAGAAAGTGAAGAAAATGCTAATAAATTCCTTAGATTTCCTTATGAGTCATGCAGTAAAATGTACTGGTCTGTGTGACCCTCACTTTTAAAGGTTAAAGAGAGAGGCTTTGAGCATGATGGCATTTGGAAGGAAATGTGGTGATCAGTATCTGTTCCATGGCATAAAAAAGCACAAACTGCTGTGTGGCATTGCCAGGCATCCAGCAGCTCACTGCAACTGCAGATTGCAGCATCAAAGAGGAGGACAACTGGCATCCCTTCCAGGTAAACACCTGCAGTATAACACAAGAGTTGTGCTAATGGAAACATCTAAAAACTCACTGTAATACCTATTCAGTCGTGAGTCTAAAACTCCATGTTAGCCAGGAAGTCATCTCAATTTTTTATAATCTTACTACTTGCAAAGCCAGGAGACTTTAGCAAGAAAACAGGAATACAGGTAGTGATGAAGGGAATTTCCTATCAAATTCCAGGTACTGTTAAGAAACTTATTTTTTTCTTCAATGATCTTCTGTTCCTATTCCAGGGTGCTCAACAAAGAACTTCCCATACCTCCAAAATTTTGAGAAAAAGAGTAAGAGTTAAAAAGATTCCTAACCGACCAAATCTGGGCAGTGAATACAGATGTACCTCCTTTGGTTGAGCACTGAGCTCTGCTCCAAAAGAGACCAATTGTCTGCAGACCTCAACTATCAGAAGTGGTCCCAATCTAACTACAGAATTTTCTGAAATAGTGCAGAAATAGTAGCCATTTTAGAGCATTCATGTAGGTAAGGCCTCATTTGTAACAACTGATCTTTGGCAGCACAGCTATAATGATGTCACCAGAGTAAGCAGAATAAATTCTTAAACCCAACTATCAGCACAAATTCATCAGTTTTTTTGGACCAATCTAGCTGTGAAGCCACAAAAGCCTCACAGGGTCTAAAATATTCAGCATTGCCTCATCCAGTGGAGACAGAAGCTTTTAGGAAGAAAACTGGCACATCCAAGACTTCACTGAGATGTTAATCTTCCAAGGTTGAAACTGAAGATGAAGCCTGGAGTTAGTTGATGCCATGGCAGTGACAAAAGCTGTTGTGCTAGATTAGGTGATATTGTCTCATGGGTTTGGAGAAAGGCTTATCATCAGCCTTACGAGCCCTATAGGAAATTAGGAATTTATGAGTCCTCTGCTCTTACCGTGGCACGTTGGGGTGCAGATGTACTCCTTTCCTCCATATGAGTGGGAACAACTGTCACATTCAGAAATAAGGAGAAGATAGTACTGAAGATACAAAGTGATACTGCTATTTCAGGTCAAACTGAAAAGAGTTCTGACTTAAATTATGGGTGGCTGGAAATAACATAAAGACGCTTGTTTCTATTTGTGATCACCTCAAGAACGGGCTGACTGCTTCAGCACCTGGATTTCAGCACTCCTTGCGCTCTGGTGGCAGAGCAGAGCTCAGAGCAAGGCAAGATGTATTGCCCAGGATGTTGGATAATGTGATTTGGTATCTAAAAGCCAGATGCCTTTCTAAGGCATCAGCAGATACGTGTGACTAGGAGGGATTAGGTATGCTTCACACAATTTCCCTTACTACCACAGCTGCCTCTCTTGTGCTGATGCAAAGAAAACCTCCCAGCCTTGACCCAGCTGGTTACCCTCAGTCTTCTTTTGCAATGAGTGGATCAAGCAAAGTGATGAGCAGGCCTACCTACTGCCTCGTTCAGCAGGAAGCACATCAAAATATTATGGTGTCTGTGCTTACCCTGGGGAAAGCACAGCCCAGTATTTCATTTGGGGTTTGCCACAAGGAAACCCAATTCCAGTCCCCTGGAAGGGCTGGAGGGATGAGCATGCCCACTACCTCTCGTGGGACCACAAGGTGTTGGTGTTGTTTCGCAGGGGAGCTCTGTTCCTGGGCAGATGAAGAACCACAGGTCATCCACAGAAGTCCCACAGCCCCCGGCTTTGGGGCAGCTGTATGAGCCACCTTATTTTTAATACTCACACCCTGCTGGGGAACAAAGCTGTGAAAGCGGGCCCCACCACCCAGGGGCTCCACAGAGCCACCTCTTTGCTGCAAAAACAAGAGTGCAGAATCTCCTACATAAAGGGCTGACGATGGGCGGTGGAGGAGGGACAGAGGTGTCTTCCCATAATATCCTGTCTCACAGAGCCTGCCAGAGACAAAGCAAGCTCTCTGGAAGCAGTTCAGCTTCCTGCGTTGTTGAATAGGTCTGAACCTACTGTGTTCCTACTGTCTCTCTTTAGACTTGAGAATTATTGGGTATGGAACAATGAAATTTCGCCCAAATGAGCTCTGCTGTGCAGATTTGCAGGAGGAAGTGCACCTTTATCTATTGTCATAAGAGAAGAAAACAGATCAAATAATCTCGCTAAATGAGTTAACAGTCTCTGGCACACCTTCAAGAGATGCACAGTATCTGAAAGACACTACTTTTAAGGGGTTTATCCTTTTCTCCCCCTCCACAACAAGGCTCAGATCCTCACAGATAGGCAAGTGCCCAGCTTTCACTTAAGCCAATGCTGGGCCTTCACTCACAAAGAGTCTTTTGGGGGTGCAGCCTTTGACTCGGCAACAAACAGAACAACCAGCAGATCACCGGTTATTTTTAAGTTATTCTGAATTTAAAAATAATCTCTTTTTTTGCTTTTGATTTGCCAATCTCCTTTTAAGAAATGGATGGGGTCAGTTGGTGAAGAAGGAAGCACCCTACAGATTCTCCAGTCACTGAGTAGCTACTGACCATAAACAAGCCCTGGAAGAACCACTCTGAACAACTGTTTACAGGAATAAAACCTGACCACCTGAATAACCTTGAACATATCAACCTGAACAGCTAGGTTTCATTGCTTCAGAACAGTTGGACCTCTTAAAAATCTTTGAAAGGATGTCAGAATTACACAGTGGCTTTTATTACCTTCAGATTTAGTAACCAGTGTGTTAAGAGCTACTTCCCAAAATTGAAGGGGCACTTAGAGCAGAAATGCTTTTCCCTTTTGGACAGCAGTACTCTATTGGCAGGGCAACCACTGTCAAAACACACTGAACCTGTTCTAAATAAATGTAGGAAATTAAGGATGGGAAAAAAAAAGTAATTTACTCTTGGATTTTTTTTTCTCATTTTTTCTAATTGCATGTTTATCTTATTGTCATTTCATTGAAGAAAGTTGGAACATGAATCTGAGCTTCAAAATATTTCACCAATTTTTCTCTTACACTCTTCAAGCCTGGGTCCTTTTACATGGCACAAACATTTAATGACACAAATATTGCTTGTCATGAAAAATTATTTCCAGACAAAAAGCTATTACGAGAATCCATATAATGATATGAGTAATGTGACACACAGTGATACCATTCCTTTGAGGTCTTTTTTCAGTATTACTGGCTTTCCCAACTGACTTTTAAGAGCATGATGAACCACTTACTGATTATAAGCAATTTCATCAGCACTAACAACGTCCTCGAGACTCAGTGCTATGTCTCCTTTGAAACACTTCTATCAACAGACAAGGATCACATTGTAATTATCAAAGGTATCAAAGGTAATTCAAACTATTTTGTGGCCTAGTACTTTGGATATAATGCATCCTTTCCTGGTTGCAGATGACCCAGATGTGCTCTAAATGCTTCAAATTTAACACCTCTGACCTATTCAACACTTGTTCATTATGCAAAGTGGGATATCTCTTTTATAGTTATCCTGGTTTTAGCTGGGATAGAGATAACTTCTTCTCAGTGCTGTTTTGGATACAAAATGAGAATGACATTGATAACACTCTGACGTTTTGAGTTTTTGTAAGTTGAGTTCATAATAAATCAAGGAATTTTTTTTTTTTTTTTTTTTTTTTTGGGTTCTCCCACTCTGCCATTGAGGAGGTCCAGGAAAAAAAAAAAAAAAGGCAACTCAATAGGAGGGAGCATAGCTAGGATAGGTGACCTGAGACCACACCATAGAACACCATGCCCAGTACATAAACTGGCAGAGTTATGTGGAAGGGAGGCCAGCGTGGGTTCAGAAACAGGGCCTGCATCCACAGGCAGTTCATGAACAATTGTATTGTGCATCACATGTTTGGGTTTTTTCCCTTTCCCTTTTTATTACCACTATTAAAATTATTTACAATTATTATTATTTTTTACATTGTTTTCAATTATTAAACTATTCTTTCCCAAACCCTCAAGTCTTACATTTGACTGTCCTCCCCTGTCCACCATGGCAAGGGGTGGAGAGAGGGAGGTTGGGAATGGCTGATGGTGCTTAGTTGTCAGCTGGGCTTAAACCACAATAATAGCCTATATATTCCTAGAAAGAACCTATCCCATCACCTACAGCAGATGAAATTAAGCACTAGATGGTGTTTTCTTTTCTTTAAATTTCTATACAGGGAGTTTCTTTGCAAGCCACATTATTTGAATACTGAGTTGGTGTACTGAGAGTTATCTCAGTTTCTCTGAGGAATGACTATGACCTTGAGATAAGGATTGTCATATTCCCCACAACTGCACGGCCCTGAACAGATGCCTTTCACAGTAGTCCACCAACATGTTGTAGTCATGACTACTGTTAGGAGTCCAGTTCTTCCTCTAAACCATACTTGGAACATTAATTTTTAATTAATGAAAAAGTAAGTAGGTATCTTTCTAGTGAAAGCTACATGCAAATCAACACAGTTTCAATAAGATATTGGATAAGTTACTTAGATTTTTCAACAGCATTAAACATTCCGAACTGGCCAACATCTACAAGGAGAAAATTTCAAACATCATTACCATTCCTAACAAATTATCAAGCCTCCTAGATTTCTTAAAATTTAAGTAATAAAACTGGATTTTATTTGAAAAAGAGCATATTTAAAATTAAGATTTGTTGCTATTTCACAGGTCAGAAATTAGTTGAACTCTACAGACTTCTTATGATAAGATAAACTGTAATGGAGCCACCTTCCTCTCTCTCTCATCTTCTTTACATGCATCCAATATATGCTTTTCTAAGCCATACAATCACATTTTAGCAGCAACATATCTCTAACCAACATCAGGAGCTAGTTTTCAAGAAGAAGAAAGGGAGCCTAAAGTCTTATCAAGTTCCAGCCCCTGAGTTCCTCATATCACTCCTCATTCCTCATATTCTCCCTTCCCTGCCACAGTGCTGGCAACTCACTGCTTCCCAGCTGCTTTCCAGCCAAGAGGGAGAAGCAGCAGAGCCACACCACAGCCAGGGCACAGGCACATGTACACACCTCCCCTGGCCCAGGAGCCTTGTCATGTCAGACCGGGGCCCATGGTGCCACCAAAAATCTTGGTGAGGCCCAGCTAACTCCATCATTTAAACCTGGCCCCACTCACATATATGAAAAGAAAAAATGGAATCTCTCCCAAAGCAGGCCCTGAACACATGCAGCTTGCTGTCTGCATCTTCATTGACGATGCGCCTCGTTTGTCACCCAGTTCAACGTGGGGTAGCCAAACCATATGCTCTGTGACCATTAGTAAACCCATAGCACTTGTCCACAGGAAAAAAATTTCTGCATGAATACTGATGAAATCTAACACTTTTCTCCCAAGCAACCTCATTTATACTCCTGCACTGTGTATGGGGAAAAACATTTGATAAACAAAACACCTTTCTGTGATCCCTGACCCATTGAAAACTGACTAATCCAGCACTGGGTGAGAAGAGGAGGCACAGGAAGAATGTTACAGAAATGCACCACAGCAGCAAATCATTGTGAATAATTTAATAGCTGCCAGAACACCACATCCCTTTTCTCACACACAGATACATCAATTTCAGTGTCTTCAGATCAATACCTTCATGTTTACGGACTGAGGAGCTCTGCACTGTCATCAGGCACTGCTTTAAGCAGCTGAGACTTTTAAAGCAGGGACAAACACTGCAGAACAGCTATGCTCTGCCATTCTCTTACTATTATTTGTTTTGTCAGCATGCTTCCCAAGGGATAGAACTGCACTCCACAGTGTACAAACAACATCAAACCATTATCTTCAAAGCATGATAAAGACAACAAAGTGAAACACAATTCTAAGGATGACCTTTATGTGCTATTATCTGCAGTGCAGTAATTAATTTTATCTGCTGTGCACAAATGAAATGGAGTCTTTTCAAAATATGTGAATGAATGGATGAACAAATGAATAAATAAATAAATGGAAATCTTCCAATAAATCTCCCTTTGTTTCATTCTTTGAAGCTGTACACAGGGGCAAAAAATGAAAGACAACCCTATGTCTGTGCTTTGAAGTGCACACTTATTCACTCTGAAGTACTACAAAGAATATTTTGGTTTCAGATGCCAAGAAAACCTTTTAACAAATGGGATTCGATTCAAGTGGTCATGTAATACCAGGGAAAAAAACCAACGCTGATGTCATTCATGCTTTCAGACATCAGCAAAAACTTGGTGGTCTAGGTATTTCCTGGGCTTGGTGGACTGTGCCATTTGACACCTGTGGGTGACAGCTCTAGCTTATGTTCTTCTGTTATATCCCAGAAAACTGGGAAGTCAGGGAAGAAGGTTCTGCACAACTGTTTCAAGGCTGTAAGGTAAGCAGCTCAAACAACTGCTTAACCTGTAAAGTTTCTAAGAAGGCAAACCACACTTTTACACAGCACACAGCCTAGCTATTCTTAAAATAGACCATCATGGGCAGATATCACAGACAAAAACTAAAGTGGCATTTTTGCATGCATTTCAAAGAGTGTTTTCATATCCCTCCTCCCCAAATTTTAGCAACAGAAATGCTTCTGACCTTAATTCAGGGGTACCAGGACTTGTATTTCTCAAAATAATTCCCAGAAAGGCATTAAGCAGAGCCGAGATCCACTTGCTTTGGGCCTTGCAAATACCATTGCCTCTGCCCCCTGATGAGTACTAGTTATAAACACCTGTGAATAGTTTTTAGGTAATAGTCCACCAAATAATTACAGATGCTCAGAGATTTGTTTTTCCATCGGAAGTATAAACACTTTTTCATTTGTTACAAATACAAAAATTTAAGGTTACCTCCCCTCTTCCCTTTCCAACAAAATGAGTATCATAAAGAGGCTGAGCTTTCCCAAAGAAAGCGGTTCACTTCAAAATGTCATTCTAACTTTTGCATTGGTATAACAAAGTGACTGAGGTCACTTACTATCTTCTTTCTGCTAATCCATTCATTGATAGGAGTGAGACACTGTGAAGTGTTTTGGGCACACTCAAGTCCTCTCTACTTTTCTTAACTGCAGGAGCTCAGCTACACAGTGCTGTATGGTGCTAAATCCACACTCTGAAGTCATTAAAAATTTTGAGGATCTAGTTTGGGGATAGTCTGCACATTAGGTCAATGGCCCCTGTTGGTATCTAATTTGCACTGATCACTCAATCATGTAAAGCTGTATGTTAATTAGGCCAATAACTGAAACATATTGTGAGAAGATTTAAGCTTTGCAAAGCTGACAAAGATTACTGAAGTATCAAACAAAAGAAGAACGAAAGATCCAATTTCAGTGGGATGATTAATTGTATGAACCATTTCTTTTTAAACCACTGATTTTTTTTTAGTCCTTAATTGAAAAAAAATAAGTTAAATGTAAGAACAGAGAAAGCTCTTTACTCCTTTACTGCCACAGACAGAGGCAGTTCCTGAAGCCAGAAATGCCATAGCAAACCAGTAACAAAGTAGCACAATTGCTCCTTAATTTATAAAAGTTCTTTCAGTACTTTGGAGCTTTTTTCCTTTAAATTTTGAAATTAGAATAGTACATTACAATGAGAGCTTTTTATTAAAAAATTATAATAAATGTGTATCTTTGTATTCATGATGAAAAGCTTGAAAATATCACATTTAAAAGGGGCAAAAAGAAGTTAGCAAAACAAAATTATTTTCACTGCAAGATATTACATATACTTGAGAGGTATTTTATGTATTTTAAGGAAGTACATAGAGGAGAGTTTGGGTGCCTTTTCATTGCTTATCAATTTTCAAGCCTTTAAACTCTTTATAGTTATGATTCCACTTACTTTACAGGTGGAGAGAGGCATAAAATAATTTGAGACCCAAGGCTTGTAAATGTTCAGTAGCTTTGTTTACTTCTATATTGTGTAACCAAAATGAGCTACTCTGGACTGCATTTTGAGGTTTGGAAGATAATTGCTCTCGCTGATGTTTTTTCAGGTTTCTCAATACAGAAAAAAAAAATGCTACCAGGACTTTTTTCTTTTTAAAAGAGGTCCACACCTTGGGAATTGACTCCATATGTTGTCCAAGAAATCCCTGAATTGTTGGTATGCTGCAGACCATGCATGTCTAAGCTCTTTTCTTTTGAAGAAACTTGCTGATTTTATGTGTTACACTTTCCAAAGGACATTATGTTGAGCATTCTCACATTTTCAGGAGAATAGGCATCACTTTATCCTGCAAGTGATCTCAGGGATTACAGTAAGAATTTTAAAGGATAAGAGACATTACTTGACTTGAGTAAAGGAAGAAAAATCTGGTCAAACTTAAACATGAGATTTTCAGGGATTTTACAAGTCTCAGAAGGATTACTGAGTTAAATAATGCCTTATTTGAAAAATTTCTGTTATATTCTAAGCAAGAAAGCATGAGTTATACCCAGCAATGGAGTTGTGCTAACATAAAAGCCTCACCATTAACAATCTTCAGCTGTATTTTAAGCTCATTTGGGGTTTTTAGTTCAAGTTGATATTTTGCAGTTTTAAATTAACACATTGTGTAAGGCTGTCACTTCTTTTATTTCCAGCAGCAGGTAGACACAAAGTTGATTGCCTAATTAAACAGTAATGCTACAAGAAACAAATTAGCACCAAACCTCTTTAGAAGAATGTTGCATAAAGGCATAAATAATCAGTTAATAAAATCATAGAAGTCAAATGAATCAGCTTACAAAAAAAGTGATGCATTTCAGCATGATGTCATCCCAAAGAAACACCCTTTCAAAGAAGGCTTTTATTTGTACAGCCAATGTTTACATTTTTTTTTTAAATTGCTATGAAACAAATGAGAGTTTATCATTAAAAAGAAATTATTTCCTTTTGCCACCTGCATGTTGTATATCTGCATTTTGCATGCTGTATATCTGATGAGTTCCTTTAGTTCATGGTCCAATTTTATTTTTACTGGAGAAAAAACCCAAAACCTTAATGTATTTTGCTTTTAAACATCAGTTTCTATCATTGCCAGGAGATGTTTATTTCAGCTATTCAAGCCTGAGGAAGATTTTCTTATTGATTATTGGATTTTTTCCAGTATAATAATTTATCACTAATCCTTATTTTGATAAGGTCAAACTGGAGGCAAAATATCCCTTAGATGGAAAAAGACAATGAAATAAAACACCATCTGTCCAAGAAATGCCATATAACACGTACTTTTCCTGAAATGTACACCTCTGAAGCTTCCAAACAGAGAGTTCAATAATTAAAAGTAAATAAATTTATTACTTAAAGTAGTACTTATCAGTTTTAATTTATTTGAATACATCTTTCTTCATTCACAGAACACTCTGTATGGAAAATTGAACATTAATTGGAAGCTCAGGCTTAACAGAATCAATATTCAGCAGGTCTTGCAATCTGTCCAGATGTCTTTAGATAACTTTCCACTGATGTGTTTGAGGCAAGACTGAACATCATGATTTCAGAATGACTAAAATCAAGACAAGAGCAAATGGGCTAAATCGAGTTAAAGTAAATTTTCTTGTTGAAATTACAGTTTGGAGGCAGACATTTATGTGCTAATACACTGCAGAATTAAAGTCTCTGTGTCTTGCTGATTCACAATGTGTGTATACTGAAAAAATAATAACCAGAACTTATTTTTAAGGAAGGACTTACTACCATTAATGTGTCAGAAACTTTGTCATGCATAAAATAGGGTTTTTTTTTATCTAGCTTTCAAATGCCTTCATAAAAACTTTAAATATACTGTGACAGAAATAGAAATTAGTATTATGTCATTGGCAGCATCTCTTCATCTCTGTCTTTCATTAATGAATTTAAAATTGCTGTCTTCATACAAAGTAGGAAGCATCTTAAACCAGTTGGAAAATATTTTTATATACTTTTGATTGTGAGCTGAAGAGTGTGACAGAGGCCAGAGGAAATTTAATTGAATATAAACAGGTCTGACTCTTTTGGAGTTGATAACAAGAAGGAAATCGAAATTTTTACTACACAGTTTTCAATTGATGATGGTTGACTTTGCCGAATGCTGCAGTGAAAAAGTTGGTAAATACCTGGAAATAAATGTTCATCCTACATTTCACTTATCTCTAGACAAGACAGTGTCTACAAATAATGTCTACAAATAGAAGCATTCTTAGCTGCAGATGAAGAAGATACCCTGTCAAAACTGAAAGCAGTTTATACAGTATGTATTCTTATATTTTAAGCTATTCCTAATTCTTTTAAAATATAACCAAGGAAACAAAAGATTCTTTTCACTGGGTCTATATAATAACAAATAATTTTGAAGCATTTTGGTGTTTCCTTGGTCTGAGGCATCAGTGGTCACAGAGAAAAATATATCCTTTCAAAGAAGTAACTAATTTTAAGAAGTGTTACATGATTGACTATTCATAAAGTTTCTATCCTACTGTGTGGCAAACAGCAGTACTTTATTTTTTACCATAGTTAATTCATCAGTATGAATAATTATGCATAATATGTAGTAAACCAACATACTTACTCCAGAATCTTCTTTATTACCTACTATGTTTTCTTATCTTATAATGTTATTTCTGCAAAAGTTTCAAGAATTCTATTCTTGAGCTATGCTGGGGTTGGGTTTGTGATCTGCTTGTTTTACATGCTGCCCTACATCTGACAGTCATTCGTATGTGATTGAGAAATTTATTCTGCACAAACTCCAGTAAGTCTTACTGCTATCTCTGCAGATGCATGAAAACTGCTCTCCTACTCACTTCTGAAAAAGTAAAGCTTCTCTTTTTGTACTTTGACTCACTAGTGTGATGTTACCACCATGGTAGCACTGAATATAAATATGAACAGATTGACTAAGAATATTTTTGTAATATCAAAATGTAGACTTTAATAATTTTACATGTTCTTTCTTTCATCCCTCATGTTCATCAGACTTGAGATTCTGCACCCTGAAAATGTTGCATTCACCTCTGTAATTTGCCTGCCTTTAATAATGGATATCATATCAGTCATATCGGTCTGTCTGCCATGATCTAATGAAGTCTTTGCTGTGTACCACAAAAAAGGGCCTGGCCAAAAAAGGACCAGAAGACGCAAAACATTTAAACCTTGAAAACCTGAAAAGGAACAAAGAATATATTTAGTAACACAAAAGTCTTCCTAAAATTAATTTGTTTAAGTGACACAGAAAAAACATTTTCTATTTCTTTAGAGAATGATAAAATTCCTTAAGAGAGCTTGAGAAGAAAAAAGAAATATGATACTGCTACTGATAAATGCAGAGGTTGAGAAACATGTGAATTCATCCTTTAGAAATTACAATTAATTGGGAAGAGATCTTAGCGGCATTTTTAAAGCTTTCTTTCTGAACGTCTAGCGTCACCTTTCTGAATGGCAGTGTGATGTAAGTTACACTTAGCTTACACTTTTGGGGGTTGTAACTGCAATAGCTGGGTCCTCCCTCTGGACCAAACAAGACTTCAAAGGTGGAATTCCAAGCAAGGAGCCATCAGAAGTCAGTGGCTCTTCCCAAACCTTTGCATTCAAGGCTGCTAGCATTTAGAAGTTTTCTGAATATCTGACGGATTCTGTTTCTTTCACACAACCTTTTTTCAGCACAAATACATCTTTATGTTTGTGGTAACCACCTCTGAGATGAAGTCCTGGTGAAGACTAGACTCCAGTAGTTTTAAAAATATTTCATGACTTCCAGGCTCTACCCCAATCGATCCTTTGATCTGTTTTCTGTCTGGGAGGTATAAAACACCCCAATGTTCACTAGGGCTCTGCAGTACCTTAGCTAAAGAAAGCATGCAGCTTTCATCCTGTGGTGAACATATCCAAGCATAGTCAAGGAAAGTTTTTAACAGAGCAGCAACTGTCCTTAAATTCATTATCCTTTATACTCATTGTCAAAAGTACTAGAAATATAAGGTATGTCCATAAAACAAACAAACAAACAAACAAACCAAACCCCAGGAGTTTAAATGAAAACATTGAGAATAAGAAGTTATCAAAAATAGAGATTAGAGGTTTGAGTGGAATTTCAATGTTTTTTTTCCTTCATTACCACTGCATGCCATGTTCTTTGAGAAATGCTGATTTTTGCTCCCTGGGCAGGGCAGTCAAAGCTTCTTTTTACAATGAATGCAACATGACTGTAACCAGTCTCTAATTCCAGTTTTTAGACATTTATTGAGGGAGGGAAAAAAAAAAAGTAAGAAAGAAAGGAGGTGGCAAATGTACTAGGAGGCAGAGGAGAGAAATTGTGCATGTATGTGTGTGGGAGAGCAGAATGAGTTCAGAAGAAAAAAGTCAGCTTTAAATCTCCTTTCTGCCTTAGCCCAGATGTCTTTGCATCATCAGATTTTGGTGCAGCATCCAACATCAAGACTTATTTTCTGCTGGAAAGCTGATTTACAGGAATCGTTTAAGAATGAACTTCCTTTAGTAGAAACTACGTAACAATGAACTGAATCAGAAATTGCTGCTTCTGCAGGTAGTAGTTAGATTCAGGAAACTGAAAGGAGATTGGGATTTGAAATAATAAATAGATTTTTTATAATAGAGAGAAATTAAAAAAAAAAAGAAGAGGCTGACCAGGTGATTGAAAATATGTAATAGCATATATAAAATATCATATAGTGATACGTTCAATATACCAGAAAAATCCTGCCTGACTCATTTCTCTTTCTCCTGCCATTCATTTGACATCAGAAAATATTGAGGGACAGATGCATTGTCAAAAAAATCCCAAAGATTTTATTATTTGAAAGGCATTTGATCTTATGATTGGTAAATTATATTTTCTGAGACTATAAATTACTGCATCACTGTTACCTCTCCGAAGAGCAGCAGAATAGTCACAGTGTACATAAACAGCCTAGCAACAACATCCATGAGATTTATGGTCAGAAAACACTTTTACTTTGTTGCAGTATGTTTACATTTAAAAGATGCAGTTTAATTAATGATCATGGCAGGAACTGAGGAAAACAAGAAAGGTGACTGCTGACTTGCGTTTTAGGTGCATTAATTCTGATATAAGCCTGATTTAAAAAAAAAAAAAGAAAAAAAAAAAGGCTTTATTCTGCCTGGACAAATAAATTATAAATTAAATCATTCATCATTTTTAGTCTTCAGTTATGAAAAAGATGACTTCATTCCAAAAAATAAGGGTAGCACTGGCAGATAAAAAAAATTATGTTGCAGGAGAAGCAGCCATCTAAATTAGATTGCCCCTTTATGAGTAAGCAGAAAAGATTACTATGAGACTAAGCAGATCTACAGAAAAAGGCCTGGAAAAACACACCTTTACTGCAGGAAAAATCTCAAAGACAGAAGCTAAAGACTTGTACTCTTTTAAGAGCCTCACATTCCAGAATTCAAGAATTTGGTTGTGGAGTCCTATTACACTGAAAATATTGCAAGTGAGAAAATATCAAACCTGGTGGCAAAAGGAAAATGTGTCACATTGATGTTCCAAAGATTTTAGAGAAAGCAAAGTATAAAATATTAGTACTGAAAGAGCTACCAGCTCTGGGGCTTTTGATAATACTTGACAAATGGATCTAACCCTAAAACTGTTTTTAAGAATATCAAACTGAGAAAAGCACAGAGGTATCCTAACATTTATTCCCTTCTTACACAGAACTAAAACAGGACTTAGACCCTTGAATTCCCAGGGTTATCCCAAAGTTTGCTCAAAAGTCTTTAACAATCTAGACAAAAATCAAACCACAGCAAATGGTGGGCTTGCTGGTAGCAACACTGCACTGGAACTCATTTGTTAAGCTACAATTTTATTTTTAAGAAGAGAAGAGATGGGGTAGAGACACAGAAAAGAAAGGCAAAACACTGGATGCTTTCCATTTCTCTAAGTTAAGATCCAAATGTAACATCAAGATGATGCTAATATTATACAAGCTTGCTGCACTGCACCAAACTCACAGAACATACTGCACTACTTAAAACACTGCCACACTCTCTCTACAAGCAGGCTGACATAAAAAAGCCTCCTAAGTTATTTCTAGCATTAAGCTGTTCATCAGTCAGAGAAGGCATTCATTTAATCATCTTAAAAGGGTGTAATATTTTGCTGTGTTATCCATTCATTGTTATATATCCAACATTACGTGATCTGCAGAAGAAAAATCCAAAACAATTGTGGTTTTCCACTGCACAGAAGCTTCCTTTTGTGAGCACAAAACCAGTTTCTTCATCTGCATCATTTCCATTAGCCCACAAGGACTTTCTATTATAGAGGATTACAAAGTTTTACAAGACATAGGACCAGTTGGTTAATAAATAGTATAAATGTCATGTTACACTGCAGAGCAAAAGAAAAAAGTGTTGAAAAATTTATAATACATATATCAACCTTTGTGCAATTAAAAAATATAAATCTGATTAATTCTACAAGAGTTTTAGTAACAGAACTCACAGAGAGTTCCTCCTCACAGAAGAAACGCATAATATTTGCCTCCCCCACCTGAAATTTTATCAACCATGGTAATCCCAGCATCTAACATTCAAATCCCAATCCAATTTACTGGCAAAGGATGTAGGATATCAAGGAGGTCTGTTTCCATGCCACATACACACCCTACATTGCACCCGTGGGTTATTACAGCTTTCATCTGCCCATTTATCCTTATGTTTAGATTTTCCTGGCATTCTCCATACCCCCAATATGGGACAAACAGATCTTGTCAGGTGGATTTTACACGTTAGCTGCCTAATGAACACGTCTAGAAAAGGTCCAGAGACTTTGGTTAGATAAACAGCTACCTGTTGGGCACAAATATACATGTGTGAGCATTAGCAAACTTTCTTTCAGAGTATTAAAATGTTAAAAACCTGTTTCTTACAAGGTTTTAGGTAGGTGTGTGTTGACTTGTTTTAAAAAGGAAGAGCATCACCCAAAGGATGCAAGACAAGCTGTACAAGTTGGCTTCACAGCCAGAGGCCATCTCCTGGCTCACTTTATTTACCAGTAAAGACATAAGAAGTTCAACCTACGAAGGGGATGAGAAGCCACTTGTTATATGTAGAGAACAGGAGATTTTGACATGTAGACAATATCTAATACTTTTGTGATGGCAAGTTGCCAGCCAGTTAGAAGTACCAAGATGATTTCAGCTGCCGACCTGTGGTCAGTGCTGCAGAAAAGGAGTGAAAATATCCCCAAGGTCTGTGCCTCTCAAAGCTGGGATACCCAGCTTGTGCACTCTGACTCTTTATAGGAACAAACCTTCTCATAATTTTCTACTTAGAGTAACCCTTTAATATTTTTTTTTCTTTGAAATAAATGCCCTCCAGTTTCCTATTTTCCTTACTAACAACCAAGACTCCGTCAAGAATCACAGACACCCTCAGGAAAGGTAATGCAGACCACAGCAGACCTGCTTGAGGCACTGATTTTTCCACAGACTATCATAAATCTCCATGTTAAGATTTAAAACTGATGACAGATGCCAGGCCAGATCGTTCTCCCTCAGGTGCACTGGGGTAAGTGCCAGGGTCAGACAATTTTGTGCTAGAAGCTGGACAAGGAGCATGACCTAATTCTAGCACATGTACACTTCTCATGCCAGAAGTACCTCCAGTGGTGTTACTAGCAGTGTCCCATATGGCCTATTTCTGTTCTCATTTTGATATCAAAACACTGCTCATTACTTATACACCACCATCAATCCAGTGTTTTTACTAGTTCTGTGACTTCTATCAAATTTCTACTAGTGTCTCTGATAGGAAATCTAATCAAATAAAATGAAATAACCTGCAAAGTACCAATGGCATTATCATACATAAGCCGAATTTTGCCAAATTTCCATAAATAAAGAAAATAAATGTATTTTCTCTTTTGACAGTACACTGAATTTTTCTGCTTATAATTCCTTGATGAAGAGTATACGTGGACATTGGAAGTATTTCACAGACTCTTCCAGGACAATGAACTAGCACTCATAAAAGCCTTCCAGCACCTAGGGAAAGAAGATACTTGAAGACATGGTAGAACACTGAGAAAGAATAGGGGGGATTACAAACCAGAGAAATGTAAGATATATAAGTAAGGGCGAAGGAAAGAAAGATGAAGAAAATGAGAATGCCATGCTGTAGTTGTATCTGCAAGTCTTAAATAGTTGTCAGTCACATAGGAGAGGAGAAATAAGTCAAAAATATATTATGTATCTACAGGAAGTGTATTTTTATATTTAAAACCATCTGTCTTACAAAAGTTCAGGTCGCATCATTGAGTTAGATAATTATAAGCCCTTCCAAAGACCCAGTTTTAGTAAAAAATGCTAACTTCATATGAGTTCCTGGCCTGAAATAGCTGTAGGGTTTGCTAATGCATGACAGAGGCAAAATGGATGTGGTCAAAAATCCTTCCAGCTTCATAAATTCCTGCTCCCTAAGGGAAGGTAGAGTGTCAATTGTAAGACTGCTCCAAATCACCACGACCCTGATAGCCACAGGATCCATGATTCAGAGTGCAATGACAGTAAACAGCATCCCCCTGAGGATTTAGGTGCTGAGGTTTACTTAACAACCAGTGAGACAAGAGTTTTATTCTACTTGATTATGAGGCATTCACACTTCCACTGCCCCCACTGCCATGGCTACTAGACTTTGCCATCTACTCCCAGCAGGAATATTGCTGCTGATTCAGGACAGTCAGGCAGAAAGTCAAGTTAGTTTCTACCATGTCATTGCTCACCATGATCCATGTTGATTGGTAGGAGGTAAGGTCCCCGGGTGTCCCCAGGCATCCATCTCCAGTTGGGTCTTTGTGAGATCTTTGGTCTTCAGGATGGACTTCCATGATCTTTCTTCCAACCAAGCTCTTCACCTTCATCTCTCTAGGCACTTACTGACATCACCTCTTCTTCCCAGCACTCCAAGCCCTGAGTTTTCCTGATCTAAATAGCCTACATGCAGAAGTGTGTGATTGTTGTTTCTGGCTCATGTTTCTCTTAGCTGAAGAACTGAGGATGATACACTTTGCTTAGTCCAGATGTAACCAAAGTTTAAAGCAACTTACAGTGGCTGCAGCCAGCGAGTAGCAGGTTTCTGCTCAAGAGTTCAGCAGCTCAACTTGAGACACTCACCCATGCACATGAGTGCATCCACTTATCTGTCCCCCATGGCATTCATAGTTCAATCCATTTCTTCATCTACGACAGTTATTCCACCTCATACCAGGCAATGACACCTAAAAACTAGAAACACAGTATTTTATAGACACAATACACATCTAAGAGAGTGCAAATGCCAGTTCCTGCTCCAAAGATTAATTTTGATGATATCAGACGAACATTTCTCAGCTCAGTCTGGGACCACAGCAGTTCTGTCTGATATGGAAGACAGCTTGCTTTACATGGAAACAGGAAGTCAGTAAGAAGAGAAGCTCCCCTTACCCTCTTTGAGCTATTCTTACCAAGTGGTACTGGGCAATTTCCTGGGAGTTGGAAGGTTTGGCTCTCTAGGAAACTGAACCAACATTTGCTTCTTGCTTCCTGAGCTGCTCAGTGTGCTCAGATCAGATTAGCACAGGGTAAACGAGAAGCAGCTTTGGATCCAAATAGCACTTAAGTGCAAGCCGTTTGATCATATCAAGAATCATAAAGCCTTTCCATTCACAGAAGTCAGACTACAGGTGCCCAAGAAGTTCTGTAGTCCAAGAGAGCAGAACTCATACTGCCCTTCCTAGGGTAGGAAGGAGATGAACAGCAGTTTCCACGTCACAACTTTGTGCACTGGCTTCTGAATTCTGTGTGAGACACATTTAGATTCTCAGGAAATCCTTTTGGGTCCAGGCTTTTCTGCTTCAGTCAGATTCCTGGAATGTGCTTGGTATTATCATTAAAAAGTCTCAGCAGCAAAGCCAGTGACTGATGTGATCAAACAAGGCATCCATATGACTTGCCAGATATAATACTGTTATACATTCCTCACTCTTGCACAGATGCCAGCACAAGCCTGGCTTTCTTCTTTGCAGTAATATGGGAGAGACATGCAGCAGAAGTCACTTTACAGAGGCAAAGGCAAAAACAAGAGTTGCTGCCTATTATGATACAGTGCAATAGGGTGAGATAAAAAAAGCATACAGGATTCAAAAGGATCTTGAAATATAGGGGTTTCTGTCTGGAAATAAAAGCTAACAAGAAATTCTTACAGACTCTTATATTCTTTCAAAAAATTCTGAAATGCTACAGTAATGCTGCAATATCCACTGCCAGCCTTCCCACAAGCATCAGGCTCAGAGAGAAAATAATTCATCCTCAGTCCTTTTCCAAAGCAAGGCAACCTGACAGGCTACAAAGAAGTTGTCAGGTCTTCTCATGGAGGCCAGTTGTTTAAACATTCTCCTACTTGTAAAATGGGTGGTGAAGTCAGCAAGCACTATCAATCTTCTCAGAGAACAATGAGTATTAATGGGATGCTTAAATTGTGAAGCTCAAAGTCTGCCCAAATGTGTCCTGCCTCAAAATGCTCTGACAAGGAGTCAAAAATACACCAGACATTCTTTAATGTGAACTGTTGTCGTGGAATGTTCCATCAAGGTTAATGACATTATCTTTTAAGGTGCCAAGGCAAACCAAACAAGAGTTAAACTGCCCTTTGTTTTCAGAATTTTTTTTGCTTAAAATGACAGAGAGGAACACAGCTCTCAGATTCCATTGCAATCGTCCACTTTCAAGGCAGGAGTAGAGGACTAGAAGTCAGTGCCACACAGACATTACAAAGCATCAGTGTATACCTTCTATACATGGTTCAGACCCTGCTGCTGCATTATCTCAAAAGCTTAAGGCATCACACTAATTTTGACTAAAATATCAATGTTTTGGGAGTGCAGCTGAAATAATAAGCTTGTTACAACACTAAGGTTATGTGCAAGTTTTCTGTGTTTTAAAGAAAGGGAGGAAATCAAAAAATTAAAGATTTTCTGAATGGCAAATTGTCCTAAATATGAAACCAAAAATGCAATGCAAATAATTTTTATTACCCCCTCTACGCATATATGTAGTCATATTCTTTTTATAGCTTTTTAGAATTACAGCCTCTGTGCTCTACCTCAGCAAATTTTGTTCAAAGGGACTGGAGAGTGGATCCACTCTGAAGCTGCAGACAGCTGTGAGGATTTCCCATCATTCTGTATTATACCTCGTATTTCCAGCATCTGCTGAAGATGTAAGAGTAAGGCCAGTAGAAATGTAAACCATAAACTAGCCAAACATAAAGTAGGGCCTTTTAATATCACAAGCCAAAGAGAGACGTGGTTTTCCACTACAGATAATGCTACATGTTGTCATGTAGGTAAAATATTTAATACTGATTGTTTGCTAAGTATTACTATTTTTATTACCACAACAGCATCAAAGTCAACATGAAGAGTCCATGACCCTGTCTTACCACATTCAGTTCAAATATTTCTGTTATGAAGTTAAAGTTCTTGAGATCTCAAGGCACCACACGGGAGCAAATGGTAGAGACTACAATCAGATCATAACCTCTGCACAGTAGCCATCTGACTTTACTCAGTCTTGTAAGATACAAGAACAAAGGATCTGCATTAGATCTCACATTGCTGCATCTGCATACTATACAGACAGGTAACAATAGACAGACTAACATTGAGAAACAACTTCCAACAGAGGAATAATCTTCATTCCTCTTTGCCAAAAAGTCACAAGAGATGGCATCCTTAGCCCCTGCCTTTAATGCATCTACTCAAGTAGGAGAAACAGAATTATTCAGCCTATAAAAATGACACAACCAGTAACAATTGTACAGTGTCTGTGCAATCACCATGCTTTAACTGAGTAACACAAATCCAAGAAAACTATTTTCCTTTCTGTATAAGTGATTGCAAAGGAGAGCTGCTCTGCCTGAAGGTGAGGTGGAATGACGATACAAAGCACTTTTCCATTCCTGGGAGTAGTTGTGAAGGGGAGGTATGGGGTCATAATTGTTTTATGACTTCTGAGCTCCTTAAAGCAGGGAGTTTACAGAGGAGATGTGAAAGGATGGAGAGAAATAAAGGGAAGAAAATTAACTTTAAAATAAGCCTGTACAGTTACAGTCCCATCATCTTCTCATGCCTCTCATGTAGATGTTGAAGTTTCTTCTGAAGGGACTTGGAAATCAATGCACTACTTTTGCCGAGAATAGCACACAAATTCCCACACAGGAGGGAGAGGGATTACTGAGCCTTAATAGAGAGATCTGCATGTTCGCATTATGGCTAATGAGAACCAACTGCACAAATTGTGGTAATTTGGTCAGCCAATAATGGCTGGTTCCAGGAATAGTTTAAGTATTTGTTTACTTCACTTTCCCTGGCCAAATCTGTACAACACAGGCAGAAGCAGAGCTCAGGTGCTGATAACACCCAAGTACTGTAATAAGATTTTTGTTGGTAACAAGGTTGTTGTAGCTGTGTATCTGTGCTTCTGCATCCCCTTGTCAGATTTAGGTGAACACTAGTTTAGGAATATCTGAACCTGCTCTGATCATATCTTTCTTCTTCTAGAAGAACACATCCAAAGCTATATGCATGTTGTGAAAAGCAAGCAGGAGGCAGGAATCTGGCCTCTCTAACTTGCGTGTATGTTCCAAATCACTGCTAAAGATTCACAACAGAAGTGTCAAAGAGGGTGATACAATCAATGAAGGAAGTGCCTTTAAAAATCCCCAAGGGAGGTTAACAGGTTTACCCTTTATTACACAGGCAAATCACATACCTTCTCGTGGCCAACTACTGCCTTCTAAACTAGCATTTGGAAATGTTGTTTGGCAAACAAATAAAATATGGTGAAAATATAAATTGAAATCAAGTTATTTATTATTAACAGCACGTAGGCACAAAGGTTCATTCTTCTTCCATGTTATTTGTGACTAATTAAACAACCTCCATAACATCAACATCCTGGGATCCTGATTCAGATGCTCAGAATGTAAGGGTTACATTGTGAGGAAAAAATATTTATTCCTGTACACTGATAATTGTACAGCATTCCTCCCCTGTCTGGGACTTTTTTTTTCAGAAGTCTATAAAATAATTTGTGACAAAAAGAAAAAAAAAAAAATTTAAATTATGTCTATAGCACCTATAGGAAAGACAAGAAAAAGCCTGCAGCAGACAAAATGCATTTATAACTTCTTTCATATTTCTCAATGTTCTTTTTTTTTTGTACTTTTCTTTGAGAGCAAATGGTGGAATAATTAACATATTGTTATTGTTAAAGTGACTTGGTTTTGTTAAAGTGACTTGGTTTTGTTAGTTTATATTTTATAATATACAAGAATCTATTTGCATGGATTCTCTTGTAAGAGTCTCAAGACAAGTGATTCAGGCATCACTGCCACTCTTCCAGGATTTTTCCTCAGTACAGGTAAATGTAATCTGCTGGGTTTTTTGGCTTCAACAACATATCTTCTAGTGTCAACAAGAAAAGAAATTCTTTGAACTAGTGGAATTGATTTCAACTGGAACCAAAGTCAGTCCTACCAAAGCACGTAGTTGTTTTGCCTGTCCATCCAAATGGTTACTCTGGTGCTGGCAACATGAGGGCTCAGACTGGCAAACAAAAAAAAAAAACAGTAAAAGTCCAAAATCCATGTCTTCTTATAGCTGAAAAAGGTCACTGGAAGTAAAGGGCAATACTTTCAGTGACAGTACGTAATTTTGGAGCCTACATATCATCCTCATACAGCATTTAAAAAGATAAGGCCAGACTGCACACAAAAGTGCCTGAGGCACAGGGAGCCTCTGTATGAATTTCAGCTGTATCCAGGGACTGAAATCATATTAATTTCAGCTTGTTCAGACCTGTCAGTGGACTGGTCATCCTCTGCAGTAAACAGTTTCTGTACAATGGCAGAACCCCAGGAAATCCCCTGCTTTACCACAGGTGATTGGTAAAATCATTTTTACTAGCTTTTATGAATACCACAGTTGCTCTCTTTCTGTAACCGCCTGAATCCCTCTGCTGATAATTTATTAGGTTTCTCTGTTTGAAAAGCTGCAGGTGGTAATAGAATATTCAGAAATTTAAGACACGTTCACAGTTTGACATGGTGGAGTTCATAAAATATAATTACTGTGGGGTCATATGAACACTGTATTAGGAAGGTGTGGAAATCAGTCTGACTTTATGAACTCCCTGTGTATACCTTTGTTAAATGACAGCTTATATTTAAATTTTTATAACAACCTGACATATCTATTATTATTTTTACTTCCATTTATATATGAAATCTAAGGCAGTGCTGGCATCACTAAGTAATGGATATTCTTGAATACTGAAAAATCTTCCATTTAATAAGAGCACCATACAAGAAGATGGTTAGGTCAGCAAAGTGAAGCTAGGGAGCTTAAAAATAAAAAGTAAATCATTATGAGACAAGGAACATCATTCCAGCTATCAAGATCTCCTACTGAACTAAACTAGAAAAGAAAGTTGAATTTTCTTAAGATAGACTCTATCGCTAGGTGAGAGGAAGGAGGGGATTTCAGCATACACAGCAGTAAACCAGATCCTGGATCTATAGCTTCTTGTACTATATGAAAGTTTGGACTCCCTGAAAAGGGGGTGCTGATTGTCTCCAGCATCTCAGGAAGCCATAGGAAAACCCAAGCCCCCATATGGCACCGCTTTGGGCCAACAGTGCACTCACAGGACCCCAGCTCACCCTGTTCATTAGACAGCCAAAACTACAGGGTCATGTTGAACTCATTAAGAGACCACAAACCTTTTTTTGGTCAAAGAGAAACCAAGAAGGCCAGAACTGGAGTGCTCCCAAATTAAAGAAAGTTTAAGGAAAGTGTGGTTTTGTTTGCAGAGCACCATATGGTGGGAAAATGTCCCTTTGCAACACCATTTATGATGGCTAAATTAACTAGGGATGCACTGTGAAGGAGTGCAATTTGATATTTACCCTCTTTTGTTATTGATGGCTGTCAGTTTGGAATACAATGTCCCAAAATCAGCTGCAGAACTTGTCCTGTTTATTTATCTTTATCCAGCCCTTCATTGAGAGATTGCAGCAAACCACACACAGGGAAATAAGACGCGTGAGCAATTGTCACTTCTGTATTCTTTTGACATGAAATACATTTTATTATTCAGCATATCTGTCATCCTCATCTCCTCTCTTAGCTCTAGAAATTCCAGCTGTATCGTAAACGGTGTGCATAAACTCTGATATTCCCAGCATATCGAAATATCTATCTTCCATATGTCTTAGTACATCCTGCATCATTTGAGGTTTGAAACATGCAGGAGAGAACCAATTTGTCTTTTCATTGAATCAAGCCCTTAAAGAAAAAGAAATAAATTGAGATCCACTGTGAAAGGGACCAAAAATCCCAGCAAAAAGCATAATTTCATCCCAATCAATTACATCTGTAAGGAACAAGTCAAACTCACTATTTCTTTAAAGGCAATAGTAAATTCTAATATTTCACTTACATAATTTTTTCTCCCAATTCTCCTATGCATTTAGGAGAAAGCGCAGACACTTGATACAGTGTCAGCATAATATTGGGAGAAAAGAAACCAGTGTCAGAATAATACTGGGAGAAAACACAGAAATGTACAGATCCTCAAATAAGTCAGCCAGTTCCAGTATCTCATCTATTTCCCTTTTTGTACTGTTCTACTATTTGTAAAGGTACACCCCTAGTCCTGTTGTTGATTGAATGCACAATTCTCATTTGGGCAGGCAGCTGGCAAGGACAATGCTGCTCAAGATGTTTAGTAAATTAAATACTATATATAAATTGAGAATTGACACCTATAGCCTGGACTTCTCCACTTCCTGACCCTGCCTTGGATGTCGAGTGCATGAAATGTGGATGGAATAATTCACATTAAAGTTAAAAGGCCGTATTAGATGGTCTGATAGTCATTTACTGCCTGTTCTGTAACTTCCACTTGGAGCACAAAATGGGTATACTAGCAAGTGTATTCACTGCTAGGAACCATAGTTTCCTCATTACCTGGCTGAAGAAATGAAGTGTGTATTTAAAGTGATGGTTTAACTCAGTGATTGCAGAGATTCTTTGCAGACCATGAGGGGCACCCTTTGGTAACAGCTGGACCATTCACTCTGAAAAGACAATCCTGGAAAAATACTTGACCCCTAAAATCCAAACCTCTGACCAAAACTATCCAACTAGAGGTCACATATGGAACCTGTAAGAGGTGACAGGAGTCATGGTAGGGAGGAAAGACATCTGTAAGGACCCAGTGGTAACTACTGAGCTTTTGGAAGAAGTGGGAGTGGGGAGAGCTATTTAGCTTCAGCAGCACTGGATGAAGAGATTTCCTAGAATTATAGAATATAAGGCACTAGACCAGGTTGCTCAAAACCCCATCCAACCTGGCCTTAAACATTTCCAAGGATGGGGCATCCAGACCTGCTCTGGGTAACCTGTTTCAGTGCCTCACCACCCTCACAGTAAAGAATTTCTTCCTAATATCTAATCTAAACCTATCCTCTTTCACTTTGAAGCCATATTCCCCTTGTTCTGTCACGACATGCCCTTGTAAAAAGCTACTCTCCATCTTTCTTGTAGGCACCCTTCAGCTACTGGAAAGCAGCCATTAGGTTGCCCCAAATTCTTATTTTCTCCAGGCTGAATAATCCCAATTCTCTCAGACATTCCTCATAGGAGAGCTGCCTCTGTGCTTCATGTCTCTGTTCATCTTAGTGTCCTCTACAAAGTCCTCTTCTGGACTTGCTCCAACAATACCCTTCCTGTGCTGGGGACCCCAGAGTTGGATGCAGCCCTACAGGTGGAATGTCACCAGACTGGAGTAGAGGGGCAAAATCACCTGCCTTGACCTGCTGGTCTCACTGCTTTTGGTGCCATCCATGATAAGATTGGCTCTCTGGACTGCAAATGCACATGGCCAGGTCATGGCCAGGCTCTCATCCACCAGCACCCCCAAGCCCTTGCAGGGCTACTCTCGGTGTGTCCATCCCCCAGCCTGTGTTGATAGTGGGGGTTGCCCCAGCCCAGCTGCAGAACCTTGCACTTGGTTTTGACAAACTTCATAAGATCCCCTTGAGCTCACTTCTCCATGTCCAGATTGAGACATCAAGCTAGCTAATGAAATCCCCTTTCTGCTTTTCAGAAGATCAAGAAAAAAAGACAGAGATTGGCAAAATTGCATGAGAAAAACGGCCTTTAGAGAGAAAGCAGCTCAGAAAATTCTGTCTTCTCAGATGAGACTATAGTGAAAGGTTGTTTAGCCACTAACTGTCTGGCAGATTTGAGGTTATCAGAGGATAAGGATTCTTAGGGGAAAAGAAAGGGTAGTTTGTGGGCTTAGAAGAATGTTAAAAGCAAACAAGCAAGCAAACACACACATAAACCCCCTCATTCCCCAGTAAGTCCATACTGATTATGAAGCTCCTGTTATACTGGAGAATGATATATTATAACATTAATTTGAAAATATTCCCTCTATTCCCATTCTTAATCAAGCTGGACAAGCATCTTCAAGATTTATTATTGCTTCACAGTCTGTCTAAAGATGAAGACTGCAAAATCCTGATTAAGTATACAGAAGAATAAACTACAGGTCAGGATGAGAGCAATTAGTAGACACTCCTTACACTGATCTGGCTGCAACAGCCCTTTTTTGTTCATCTTAAGATAACAAATGAGCAGGAAAGCTAAACTTTATTGAAGGTTTATATTTTATACTACAAAGTTTTTCCATCAAATAATTAATCTTTATTCCTCTACTGAACCATTTATTTCAGACAAAATAAGTTACTAAACTATAATTGGCAAAACTATTGCTCATCTTAGGAAGCAAAGAAATACTGGGCAGAGTGGTCATAAGCCAGCTGGAATGTCTTCTTTAAAATGCCTTTCAGATGCCTTGATGACAGGGACCAAGAGAACCTTTTTTCAGTGTTGATTGTGTACTCTGATTCCTATTTTAATCTACATACAAAATGAAGGTCTACATTTCACCCATTATCAATTCTAGTAGCTGTGAATGATAAATTAAAAAAAACATCAAGAACCTTGAGAAATCACCCTCTGCCCTTGAGGAAAAATAAGAGGGATGTATGTTAAGAGCAGGATATTGCTTAATGTATAAACCCAGAATTTTCCACATGTAAATCAGTTGACCTGATTGCAAATCAGTTGACCTGATTGCAACAAGTACTTAAATCAAAGATTCATATTGACCATTTCTGAACAGGGCTGTTCAGTAACTGTTATCAACAGTGTTAAATAATACACATGAAGGCACTGCCCTCCGTGTTCCCACCAGACACTGTAAAGGAACAGAGATCCGCTTGCAGATTTTTCCACACAAAGTCCCCAGTGATAGACCACACTAAACCCCAGCAGGGAAATGAGATCATAGAGAGGAACTGAATAACATAACCTTGACTTTTTTCTCAGTCATAAGATAAAATGCCAAATACTTACTGAGGGATAGCAACAAAAACAACTTTATTTTTCCATTTTACCTTCTATATATTATGGCAGAAAGCAAAAGAAAATCTGTCCCAGCAGAAAAATTGTAATGACTGTTTTACAAGTCTCTCTTAAAGGTCAGTGGGAGTCAGAGACTAGTATAACAAGGCTCAAAACTCACTGTAAGAATTTTAGACATCAGAAATCACTATACGTGGCTGGAAAGCCCTTGGCTGTAACAGTTACATATCATCTTCTTATTCTTATCAAGATGAAGTTTGCAAAGGAATCAAAATCTGGAGAGATAAGTGAAAGACAAAATTAAATTTTCTCAAGTTGCTTGGACTTCCTGATTTAACTTTCTTTTTTATCATAACAAAATTTGAAAGGTTGCATTAGTGGAAAAAAGCCTAGGACTAAGGGTAAACAGTAGAAATCTTATACTACACATCAGTCCAAGCGGAGATGCAACATATACAGAAGGCACAGACAAAGAGACAGGCTATTCAAAAGACTAGATGAAAGCCCCAGAGTGGGAAAACAGTCAAGGGACGATCCAGCTGTGAGTGCTACAGGTCATGACTTGTGGGGAGATGTGCTGGTGCTTAGGGCAGAAAGAAGGGGCCTTGGCAAAGGCTACCCCAGCAACAGTAAGCAAACAGGAAAGTCTGTGTGGCACCATTTGGATTTAAGAAGCAGTGCAGTCACTTTAATGTGAACTTCTCCCAGATACTTGCATCAAAATTAAAAAAGTCTCAAGAGCCCACATTGCCACCTCAACCACACATCTCAAAGGCAGCCTTTGAACATTGTATCTCAACTTGCCAGATTCTTATGGTACACCTACA
Organism: Pseudopodoces humilis; assembly: GCF_049639895.1. Taxonomy (NCBI): domain Eukaryota; kingdom Metazoa; phylum Chordata; class Aves; order Passeriformes; family Paridae; genus Pseudopodoces; species Pseudopodoces humilis. The sequence goes on along the minus strand of NC_142201.1, from coordinate 37,287,524 downwards.
CACCTAAATCACAGAAGTTTTCCCATCGCTTATTTGGTATTTCATCACACAACTGAATCCTGGATTGACTATCCTCTCTAAAAAACTCTGGTTACTCTTCATAAAGTGCAAGCTGTACCAAACAGCAGTAGAAACAAAGACCACGTGATGTGCTCCAAGTATGCCCCAAGTTCTGCAGGGTTAAGCACACACTCCTTAGCCAGGGTTTGTAGCAGCCTGAGTATCACACATCAAAATGCTGCTCTGAAAGGCAGCCACACATTCCCCACGCAAGGCCCAGAGAAGAACCAATAACAGGTACCATGCTGTTGCCAGCCAGCCAGCCAGCTCTGGAGAAGCTAATCCTTAAAAAAGTGGTTATCAAGATCCTTGGTGTTCTTTTATTTTGCAGTTGATGCAGCCTTAGTGTCTAAAAAAACGTATAAAATGTCTTGTAGTTGGCATTTTGAGGATGTAGACCCTTGCTACAAAAAGAAATACAGAAAAGGAGAGGGTTTTGTCATATAACAAAGGGGGCACCTTGCCAGTAAGATTAAGATCAGCTCTGCACCCCCAAAAATGAACTAAAAGTCCTTTAATTCTGCTGCCAAGTTACGCAGGAGGATTGAGAAACATAAAGGCTAGAAGATGTTATTTCCTGGAAAAGGTTTCTCTTTGATTAGTTGTCATTTTGCTTATTTGATGGACTTTATAACCAAACTGGGCAGGCCTGGATAGAAGTTATTTAGGGGTCCTGCTGAATCAGCTGCTTAAATATGCTACAGTAGTTTTGATGAGCCTGAGTAAGGGTATCCATAAAATCCTTAGACGGGTGGAGTATTCCCAACAGGATCCTCAGAAGCTGGTGACTACTACCCTGTAGGCTATGTATGGACATTCTTTGTGACATCTCCTTTGCCTGACTCCTCATCTTTCACATCAAGGGACTTACATTTGCAGCCTTTAGGCTATTAAACTAATTAAAATACACAGTGTTCAGGACGGAAAGGCTGCTGATCTGGCTTCTGTAAAGATATAAAAAAAAAAAAATTTCCTTTCCTCTGAGTCTGAATAAAATCAAATTATACACAGAGTAGATTAGATTAGAGAAGATCTGTTTCTTAAAGTACCTTATCTGTTCTTTTCTCATGCTATTCAGTCAAAGCAGGCAGATTCAGTGAATGCTGCTTATATCTCTGAGCCTCATGCTTGCATAGAGATCAAATTCTGATCCTGTAAATGTTTTACTCATTCCAAAAATGATATGTATAATCTTCATCTGACTCCAAAGCAGGGGATTTTAGCAAAAAAAAAAAAAAAAAAAGCAAGTAAACTGGGATGGATGTATAAGAGCACTAATGGCTCCTGCTAAGTCCCAGAGATCCTCTTACAGGTACACAGGCTATAATGGATCACAAGTAGACAGGGTAATGCAAAGAGCTTCCTGCATAGCTCACCCTCATGGCAGAACAGAAACAGCGCTCGCTGACCACATCAGGGAACTGAGCCTTTTTCAAAAATGCCTCAGTGGCTCAGAAATTGCCATGGTTCTGGTGGGCATGAGTGCAGTGAAAGCTCAGAGGAACTCGGTGCTTGAGGACTTCCCCAGAAGGAAATGGGAGAAACCACCTAACCCTGTTCCCAGCCCAAAAGCAGTAGCAGCTACACTTCCACATTATGTGAGAACCACTCTGTTTCTGGGAAGAGGCAGTGCATTTTATCTCTCACCTGGGAGTCAGAAGTCAAAAGAGTCAGAAGTTGCAGGCGAGCTTTTAGTCTCGCACATCAGGGTGAGGGGTGCATGTGGGTTCACTGCTTTTTTCTGAATATATGGGTTGACATTACTACAAACTGAGCATTCCTTGTATCATTAAGCAGCCACTGCTATTACAAGAGCAGTTCTATGCATGTCATGCTCTCTTTTGCTATTCTCTTCTATTACATACATGGGATTATTTTTCCAGGATGTGTTATCATCTGGTGGAAACACAGCATGGGAAATTATGAAATTCTTGAATAGGATATTCTCCTGCCACTGGAAAGAGCAAACCCAAGAATATTAAATAAAAATTAGTTCCTCCTTGCCCTTGTGATGGGGAATATCTCTCAAGAAGTGAAAGTCTAGACAAGTGTTATTGTGTTATCTCCTGGTTAAGAGGCAGTTTACAAGCCATCTCAAGCAGCCTGTAAATTGAAAATATTTGAAGTAAATCACAGTTGCATCACTTTTCCAGGTAACAATTTACCACTTTTTTATCCTTCTATACACACAAACACACCACACACACAGAGGAGTTCCTGCATTGCCCTGGGCTCACTTAGTTCTTTTAAATTTTCTGGTCAACTAGACAGGCATTTGAGTATGAAATAGAGACAATAAATATTAAACAATAGGGACTCCATTGTTTTACTTCCATTAGAAATTTAGAAAATTTAGAAATTGTTATCTTTCCTTACCTTTATAAGAGGTGTTGTTGTCATTCTATTACACTGGGTATGTTTTCTTGGAGATAGCTATTGTTATTGAGCTTTCTTTCATTAATTTCTGAATACTAAATGAATTTAATATTTTATGTAAGCATTTCTAAAATTATTTATAGATATTAAAATTATATTTTGTTTTTAGGACTTTTTTTTAAAGATCTTTCAGTCAAAATATGTTCAAATGCATAACAGAGAGGTAACCCCATAGATTCATACATAGAAAAACTCACTTATAAAAATGTCACCACTTTTAAGTGTATTATCTTTCTGATAGCAAGCTTCTAATTAGGTAATATTTGCTGTGCGTATGTCTAAGACCTTTAGAAAAATAAACAAAACCTTTACTGCTGTAGGACCAAACGTTTTATTCTCACTTGTGAAATTTGCACATCATTTGAAAATGCAGTGGGTAGCTGCATATTTTGTACTGAAGAGGACAGAGTACCAAAAATTGCCAGAAGCAAGCAAATTATTTGTAGCAGTGTATGTTTATTCAAGGTCAGCCACCTGAAGCAGCTGGGAGGTTAAGAAAACTGATGTCCCTGACAGGGACATATTAGTGAACATTCAACAGTGCTTAAGTACAATTCATCTGCTTCCCCTGAATCCTGTCTTATCAGCTTCACAGCTGCTGGATGCTGACAAAACACTCACCTAGCTTCTATGTAAGCAGTGCTCATGGCTGCTGCTTGTGTTTGTGTTTAAGTTTTGGAACTTTTTCCTCTATAGTAGGGAAAAAAGAATATAGGAACTTTTTCCTTCTATGATGGGGAAAAGACAGTAAAAATGTGGGAAAGGAGAAGAAACTCAATGCATGAAGGACAGAAAGATGGAAGAAAGGGATAAATGTCAGAATATTCTGGACTCTTCTGAAGAGTCATGAGTATCTGATGTTAGCTCAGAGATAAATAAGCACCTCAAAGCTACTTTCTTTGTCAGAAATATTTTGCACCTTGCACAGGCCTTAAGAACAGTGAAATCAGCTAATTGCAAGATAAATTTGAGTGGGGAGGATGAATAAATGTCTGATTTCCTTAGCACCGTATTTCCTTCAAGTTATCTAGTCTATATAGGTATATCAGAACAGTATAGAGTGATGAGACCTCTTCTTCTCAGGCCTTCTTAGTGTAAAATTCATTTGAATGACAGAGGAAAATTTGTTTGGATTTCTGAAAATGTGAGAAGGGAAAGAAAGCCATAGAGAGTCATGTAATTATAACAGTAAGTATCTAAAACCAAGAAAAAGCTAATATGATTCATCAACCTGAATCCAAGAAAAGAAAATGAAACCTTGACTTTCAAGAAGTGGCATTACAGTAACTTGTAGAGACCTCTGCAATGGTATAGAATTGTATCAGGTTCCTGTGAAGGCTGAAGAACTCCAACACATGATAGCAGCCCATTCCAACCCACCTCAAAGCTCAAAATAATCTCATAAAATAGCATTAGCATTTCTGCCGACAAACCTGGCAGGCAACTTAGATAAACATTTTCACTGGCGCAAAAACATTTTCAGCAAATTGCTACATGTTCCTCAAAACATTTTTTTTCATTAGAAAGCAGAAAAATTGAAGTATTTTTTCCATTGGAGATAACATTGCATAAGACTCTATTTGCAATCCTCTCTGAATCCTGCCTGCAGGGTGGAAGCCCACAGTGCTAAGGAGTCACATCAGATGTCCAGTGTCACACAACGTACGTTTAAATAAACTAAGCCTTGGGACAACTTAAAACTGCAGAGCAGTGGAATCAATGAGAAGAAAGCTGATTTATTCTGACTGTAAGGCAGGAATAAGTTGACCTATCACAGAGAGTGACTGATCCCTCCTGGTTTCCTTTGGAGCACCTTCTTTCATTTGATGTTCAGATGCCAACCATGATCACCTCTATCAGTATTAAAAAATTCACTCTCTTCAGAAAGCCTGATGCACAGACTAGGAAATTTCTCGCTGTAGTACTTATTTTTTAATAATGTTCTTTTTTTTAAATGCATCATAAAAGCAACAGACAAGGCCCACTGTCCTTGTGTAAAATCTCTGGTCAGGTACTCCCTTAAAAGCAGTGTTCTATTGCAGCCTCCAAATAAATATATTAATAAAGAAAAATCGAGTAGCACAATGTGACAATCCAGTAATCTCCTTTGCGCTGTGATTTGGCCAGATCATTGATTTGTACTGTGATTACATATTGAAGCTCTTAAACTACAGAGACACTTCCCAGCTGCTTCTGTTTGCTGTCTTATCTGATTCAAATGATGCCCTAAGCCATGTCCCTGAGCTCTGACAGTCAGACCACTTCAGCTCCTGCACTAGGCTCAATTCCGTGCTGGCCCAGAGGGGCAGGGAATGGGCAGCACTGTCCCTGGATGTGCAACCCAACACAGCCTTCCCTTCAGAGATGTATGGGGAAGGTACTGCTGCTGCATTCTCCTCCTCTTGCTGGATGCAGGGTGCATATGTGTTTTCTTTTCCCTTCCCCACTCCTGCTTTGGCACGGTTTTAAATCCTGAATAGTTTGATCCAAGCTCAGGTCAATCCAAGCCATCACAGTCCTTTGCAGTGCCCTCCCCAGTCCTCCTGCCCAACACAGAAGTGAAGAGCCAGTGGCAGTACAGGAGCTCTGGGAACACAGACACACTGGCAATGAAAAAAGATCCTCAGATTAAATGCTGATTCATAGTCCAGTAGTAATAAAGGGCTAATTTAGACAAGCCCTCATTTCTCTTTATTTTCAGAATTTCCTTTGTAGGCATACATTTCTTTCTCTCTGGCTCTGCAAAGCAAAGAGCCACTGCATGCGCCTGAACTTTTTAAGGAACGTGCTATCTGGGAAATCAGATCTTTATCTGCACCTAAGGCTATTCAAAAGCTCTGCTTTTTCTCTCATATTAATAAGATTATAAAGACTCTATGGCATGAGTTAAAAACATTTTAACATTTTCTTAACATCAGTTTTATAAGAAAATAGGAGCTAATCAAATGCACGAGCACTCTTAGGGAAGTAAATTTAAAAGGATACTACAAAAGAATTCCCTTTATCCACATGCCAGGCACTACTACCTTATGAAAATCAAATTGTATATCAGACTAAGCAAAGATCTGCCTTTGTCAAATGCTAGCTTTGGCTTAGGTTAAACTTTGGCAGCCAGGGATTTCATAAGGAACATTTCTCAGTGATTATGTGTTTAACATTCTTAATTTGAATTTGTATTTTCTTAAAGCTGCTTTTTGATTTTTAGGTAAGAACTACCAGATTCAACTTTGTGCAGTAAAGCAACATTTTAAGAAACTATAGTGCATCCTCACCTTGTAAATACCTGCCTGGCCCACTGCCTCAAACTGCAAAAAAGGTAAACAAACTTTACCACTTAAAGGGTCAGTTTTGAACTTTACCCACTGAAGATAAAATATTACTTGAGCTCCTCACATGGGTGCTACTGAACTAGAAGAACAGTTTCCTGACTTAGGTTGGACTACATCTAACTTAGCTTAGGTGTTTAAAATTTAGGCATTCATATTTTTGCATCAGATATTAATTATTCATTTGGTAAAACACAAGTGTCTATTTTGATTGGCAAGTACCACCTTCTAGAGTTGCCTTTTTCTCTTCAGTGACAATTAAAATGGCTGAGGAGAAGTAGCTCACATTCAGCTTTACAGACTTCAAAGATCAAGAAAAATGGATTCCACTCACAGGCCTTATGTTTTCTTGAAGCTGTAGCACAAACCCATGTAGAAAAACATTTCATCTTTGCTCCACCAAGATTTCAGCTTATCTACACTGGAATTTACAGTACTAAAGTGCACAAGAGCAAAATAAGTATCTCAAATGTCTCCCTTACTATTGTCATGCCAATGGAAAAAAAATATTTTCAAGAATTTTTACCTATTTTGAATGACATCCTTCTGTGGGTAGGGTTCTCCAGGAAACCAATCAATACTCGATTTTCTCAGCATTTTGGTAAAATAAGAGGAAAAGCACAAGTCCCATGAAGTTTTATGCAACACCTGATATATTTCATTTTTACAACCCGCGTAGGCTTGTTTGAAGTAATTTCTTGAAAACGTTTTGATATTCTTGCTAAGTTTTCAACTTACACAAAGCAAATCATGAAATGTTTTATATACCACATAAGAACAAAAAAGTTATATGTATATTTACTTAAATGTACTTGTTTAGTGTTCTCTTGTATATATGAATCTGAACCACCCAGCTCATCTGGAAACCAAGGGCATGAAAAATTTAGGAACTGGCCCCATCACACCTATTTGCTATTGAACACAGACATCAACAGGCTTTGAATAACTAACTAGATCTGAGACTCTTCTTTCTTATAAATACACCAGAATAATTATTATTTTTTATTTTAGAAAAAAAAAAAAATACCTAGTCTTAGAAAAAATCAAGTTCTTGTCTGAAAAAATGATACTGTCAACTACAGCAAGCACAGATGCATCAGTACAGGTGATGCATTACAGGCAGAAATGTGAAAACCTCCCCAGAAGCACTGATAATCTATCTCAGCAATGCCTCAGATAAAATTATTTCTGAGAACAGAGATTCACTCACTCACCACATCAGTGTGATCCTTGTGTGATAGTTTTATACATCTATAACCAAAGTGTACCAATTATGGTCCATATTTAAAAATTCAGGAATGACTAACAGAAATAAAAAAAAAAAAAACCAACCTGCTGCAACTGAGTTAATAAAAACATCAGATTTTCAGTGTGAATTAGTTAATTCTAAAGTTTTGATACCATCAAAACAGAGTTGTAGCCAGGTGTAAAACTCTTTTATCTATTTGCAGGAAGCTGTTCACTATCTGACCCACCATACAAATGACAGTTTCAGTGCTGTTGCTCCCTGTCCAGATGCTAAGCAAAAGTGGCAATTTTCTGTCTGGCTCACCTCATCAAGCACTATCCTGCAAGACACAAGACAATTATCACAGAGCACATCTGCCCTGCACACACCTCTCTTTCCACCTGGACATTCTGGTAATACAACAGCCAAAGGAGCTCATGAGAGGAGCCTGAGTGTTTCCCAGGCTGGTCAGTACAGTAGCAGGAGCCCTGTCCGTATTGCCACATGTTCACAAAACCATAGGCAAACGGCCATCACAGAAATACAGATCAGACCCACAGTGCACAAGAACAGTCTTCCTATGCACTGAACAGGCTGTTTGCTTTGGGGATGTGGAAAAATTGGATGCTTTATATATATATATATATATTTTTTTTTTTTGAGTATCAGATATTTTACTCATGCCCAGATCAACCAAATGGCACATGCGTAGTTACTGTTATCCCAGATTAAACAGGCTTATTCTGCAAAGGATTAGCATATGCTCTTGAATTTATGGCACCTCTATATTTTCAGTTCTCCACAGTGCTAAAATGTACCTTGACATAATTTTATACGGTTTAAAACTACAGCATAACTTCTGCTGTTTATATCTGCTGAGGATCTCACCCTTTTCACCCAGGAAGGGGAAGAAAGGGCCATGTAGTTTTTTTTTCTCTAGGTCTGCCTAACAGTTCCTTTTACAATCTTTTTCTGGTGATAAAATCTGCTGTGGAGCTTGTGAAGGCCAAAATCTCTCCTGAAAGATTCAGCTCCAAAATATATATTTTCTGATTTTAACTACATTCTTCCAAACTAAGTATCAGATAAAGAAAAAAAAAATTGAAATATTGTGGATTTACATAAGACACATACAGCACATGGAAGCATGTGAATTAACAGAAAAAAATGAGACTATTTATTCCAAAACATAAAGTTTGCTTAAAACAAAAAAATTGGAGTTTGCCCTATCTTTGGTGTTATTGTGCCTCATCAGAGAACGACACTCCATAAAAATAAAATTACAGATTATCTGTCAGAAAAAACCCATAACATTTGAATTTTTAGTAAGGATATTAAAAGAAAGGAGATGTAAGCAATCTTCCAAGCTTACTTAAGAAATGGAAGGCATATTTAACTTTCAACTCAGCCACTCCTGAATTTTGAAGGATATAAAAAAAATAAAGATCTTTACTGATACTGAGCTTAAAGTTAGTAAAGTAAAAGATTATTTCTTTCAGAGTTTTCTTGATGACTGAATCACTTCCTATCCTTTTAAAACACCTTCATTAGCAGTTGGTGAGTGTCTTTCTTTAGCACTTGGGTGTAACTACCTTTGAATCATCAGATTCAATTAGTGGCAACATGCTAACGAGCAAAGCTAAATCATATAAAGAGGATAAGAGGGAGCACAAAGTGGTTTAGAGTGAAAAAGAACTAGATGAGTTCAATATAAAACAACTGCTTCTCTTGGGGTGCTAGTCAGTGTGTTGCAAGTGTTTGAGGATTACTAAAGCCATTTTTGTGAAGAGTTGATTTAAGACACAATGAAAAAAATTTTAATCAAATGTTAGGATTAAGCACATGGTAGGCAATGCCCTACCTTAACACTCCTATCAGGAGCTAAACACACCTCTTTGCAATCTGTTTATTAAACAATGCAATTATCATTGCACAGGTTGCCTAGAAACCTGTATGATATGGAATGAGGTCAGCTGAGTGATCAAGACTGTTGTCTTTTAATCTCCTGTCAGTCAACACAACATTGCAATATATGAGCTAAGAGATCCTTCAAACTTCATATATATGCCTCAGCTATCTCAGATGATAAATGATATGGTATCCATTCAATGATTTACTTGAAAAAAACACTAAGCTTTTAACAATTTCAATAGAGATTAATGTGAAAAATGTAGTATTTCCAAAAAGCTGCTCTGTTCACAACTGTAATCTTAGTGTTATCTGCAGACCACAGAAGCAGTAAGGACCAGTAAAATGTTATCTGTTTCTTCTTTCCCTGTAAGTTCAAAGTGTTTTGGTATAAAGACCATGCAGTTCAGTGTACCTTTTTCCATAATTACAAATTGACTTTATGGTAGGCAACCACAGCAAACATTCTAAACCTCTGTACTTATTTATTTATACAGAAGTCAACAGCTGAAAAGGATCACTCTGGTTCTCTCATGGCACTCTGGAGTGCATAAATACCCGAGCTGCTCCCTTCAAAGCAGAGGTGAGCACTCTGCTGCTGGAGCGCACAGTCAGGCAGAGCAGATGTGCCAAGCACAGAAACCACCAACACAGCAGGACTTCCCCTGTGCTTGGGAGGCAGAACCAAGAAGAAACTAAGCCTGCAAGTGCATTGAAAGAGGACTGCTGGAAGCTTTTGCTTCAGCAATTTTCTTACTAAACTCTGCTAAACTTTCAGCTTGCATTGTGTCTTCTAGTAACATTTTCCTGAGTTCTCTCTCCAGGAGTATTTGAGGCCCTCCACTGTCACAGAATTACTGTGTTGATTGCTGTCAGCACTGCTACCAGCCTTGTTGCATCGCCAGATTTTGAATCCTTCAAAGTATCTTTTGAGATGATGAAAATCATGTGGAAGAACAAGATGAGAAACACTACCTGAATGTACAAGTCAGTGTTTTCCCAGAATCAATTTATTTCCAAACTTCCTGGAACTGCTTCCAGACCTGGAAGCACACACATGTACATTTTTTCCAGAGATAAGCTGATGCTTCCAGTATCACATATAAAGAAAACAAAAGGGCACAAAAGGATTTGGAAATGGACAGAAACACTTTCACATTACCAATGGGTTTTTCTACTCTTTTAAATTCCTTCTGTCAAGGTATCACAAAATTATTATGATTATTATTATAAATCCCTCGTCTCTCTCCTTTCTCCCTGCCATTTACACATCACCATCTCGCATACATAAACCTGTACAGCTCAGCTGGTCTGCGCCAATTATTGTCCAAGCCTGATCTTTCAAAAGCTAGTAGATCCCATTGTATTTAACATTTGGTTTCTTCAACATACATTTTTAACACCAAAGAAATATTATTTTTTGCAAAACTGTGAAGCCATTCAGGAATTATGGAAAATACAAAAAGACCTTAAGAAGCTAAGACACCCTGTGAAGAAAGGAAGGTAAAATGTTAAGAAAACATGGAGAAAAATAGAATGCCTTGCAGAAAATAACCCAACAGAAGTGCTCAACATCACAGTTTTGACACTTTCTACTTGAGCAGATAATGTGCTCTACCAGATGTTGGGAATAATTCTTCCATCCTACACCTGAAGTAACCAAGGTATTAAATTATTATGATAAAACAAAGAGTGAAGAAAAATGTGGGTAGTAGGAGATACAGAGGCTGCCTGTAGTGTTATGTGCCTGGTCACAGGATGAAGCTCAGGGTCTGAGGAATACCAGGGAGTGTTTTTGTTGTGGTGGGACTCTTCCATCTACCTCTTTTAAAATTGTTCCTCATCATAATCAACCAGTTATTTTGTTTTCTTTGTTGGTTTATTTTCCTGATGTGGGTAAACTTGTGACAGACTCTGTTCCCATGCAAGAGAACAACACCAGAAATCTCCCATTACTACCTTAATGCCAATGTCTGTTCCTTGCATTTACCTTCTCTTGGGTCTAGGGAGGAAAACCAGTGATGCAAACACAACCTCATCCTCCCTGGAGATAATAAGAAACCTCTGGCCTTATGTGATAAAAGGTTTTTCTTCTACTCTGACATTGTGTTTGCTTTAAAAAAAAACCAAAACAAAACAAAAAAACCAAAACAAAACAAAACCAACCCCAAAACACCCAAGCCCATATTTTTATTTTTTTAAATACCTCATTTTTTTGTTTGGGTTTTAAGGCAGTTGGTGGAGATTATGGAATCACCTTCTTCTTTCTGGGCTTTTTCTGCTGCTCCATTTAAAGAGAATCTAAGTAGGTGTAAATGTGATGTATGCAAGACACTGTCAGAGAGACAAAGTATAATCATACACTTAGAATTTTGCTGAGCCAATAGTCAGTCCCAGGCTAAGAATCAACTCAAATGCCCTGTGGACTGTGTGTTTATGTAGGCTATCACTGTTTCAGTCAAAACTCAATTTTAGGAAGCACTAGCCCCTAGTGTATGGAGAAAAAAGCTCTGTCTTGCTACTTCCTTCAGTTGTTAATAATTATCATAATTCCAAGCAAGCTCCCAATTAGTGTGAGCTAAATATTCAACCCTTCCCTTCATAGTTTACTAAATAAGGATCTCTTAGTCTAAATAAACATAGTATTTAGTTTCATTTAAATACAGATATGATTCAGCGCTTACTTTTAAAATTATTCCTAGATACACTGTTCAAATACTTCATGCCACATCTTTATCTGGCTGTTACAGCCATCTAAAAGAGGTGTTTTAAAAAGAAAAAGGTCTCTCTTTCATGGGCTGTTGTTTACTTATTTTTTTTTAATAAGTGTTACAGGCAGAGTGTGGAGAGCTTTTAAACTGATTATATAACCTACAGAAAGATCCATTCACTCCTTAGTCATCACTAACACTATTAAGCGAGCAGCTGCAATCCACACACCCATTTTTGCTTTTATCATGAAAGCAGAATGAAATTTATCAGTTATCAAACACAATGCCTTCTCTGTATGAATAAATTATCTTGTGGTTATAACTTACAAAATGTTCCCTTCTGTATTCGTACCAACTGCACCAAGTCATTCGGATGACAGAACGCTACAAAAATTACCTGAACTGTCAGGAAGCTGCTATGACTTATTGTATAAAAATTATTCCAACTTTTACCAACTCAAAACAGAAGCAAAAAGGGAAAAAAAGAGATGCCTTTCAAGAATATTGGTCATATATAGTTCAGAGTGAATCATCACTGACTAAATCATGTTTGTTCTTTCTAAGGAATCAATGATTTACATCTTAACGGCACTTGACAGGGAAGTCATGATCCCTTCTTCCAAACAAATCTCCCCCCAAAAAGCACCGTATGAAATTTTGAAAGTATCAATAACTTTAACAAATGAATTTACAGTAACAAATATCTTCTTACATTTTGCACTAAGATAATGCCATCCACCATGACATGATGGAAAGCCTGAGTGATTAAAGTCACATGTGATTATTTTTGCTTGTTTCTGACAAGCTAAACTCCAGCTGAAAGGAATTACATGGATGAGGGAGAGATATACTGAGCTTACTGATAGATCTGGAAACTTGAAGAGATCTTTAACCTTTTTTTTTATGATCCTGCAATTGAAATCTGGTCACGTGTGTTTGATAAATATTTACATAACTGAAAAGAACGTATAAATCTAGAAAAGAAAAATAACACCTTTGTTTGTTCATTTTAGTGATTATAAAGCCACTTCAAGGTTTATGTTCACACAGAATAGTGTAAGTCTTTTCAAAAAGACTTTTCATAAAATAAAATTGCAGTTTCTTAAATCTGTAAAAGAAGGTTAAAAATAAACTTATTTTTTCTTTTCTGGAGACAGTAACTTCCTCGTCAACTGCAGAAACTTCAAGCAGTTTTCACTTGAGCTGAGTCAACACAGATTGAGCTGAAGCATCTGGTCCTATGAAAGCTGCTGTGAGAGTTTGCAGAATTTTAAATCCTATTTCAGGAGCATCGTGGTGACACTGTAATTATCACACTGCACTACTAAATAGGCTTGAGCTCCATTTTAAACACACAGAGCTTGTGCTCCAGCACAGCCCAGAAACAGTACGATAGGCCTGTCTGGTGGTGTGACTATTCCAGGAACGTCTCCTACAGCAGCACCCTCAGAGCTCCTCAGTTAACGACAAAGAAATCATGAAATAGGCGATTATTAAATTACTCCTTTGGGGAAAAAATAAAATCTTCCTAAAAAAATAAAATCTTTCTAATTCCTCAGTAATACTGGAAGTTTGGCTTATGCCTCAAAGTGTTGAGTTGGAATTTTCCAAAGTCACAGAGGTGGATCCCCAGCATACAGGCTACTGTCACAGCACTGAAGGCTGTGGCTGAGGTACCAGCCCAGTTGCTGGTGTTTCTTTCTAATCTCTGCTGTGTGTCTGATTGCTTTATACTTCATATAAACCTTTTAACCCTAATTCATTTCATTACTGATATCCATTTGAATTGTTGATCTACAGGAGTTTCCTGCAGTACAAATACTTAATTTGCTTTTCTTTTAGTTGTCCCTTAGTTTCCTTGCCCCTGCATCTCTGAGTTATCAGAGCTTTCAATTTACCTTTTTCATCCCTTTGCATTCTTTACTCTCCATAGCCTTTCTGAATTGAGTGGTCACAATCTTTTAAATCATTTTTCTCCCTTCATGACTTCTCTCCTTCTGCTAGTCCAATATTTTTTTAAAAACCTTCTCATCATTGATCTTCAGTCATATTAACAGTGGAGAAAGCCCCTTCACTGTCAGTAGAATAATATTAATTGACACAGAGCACAGAATCTTCCACATTGTTCTCAGGGAGAAAAATAAATAGGCTTCACTGATTTGCCCCACATGCAACAAGGTCTCACATACCTCCTTTCATGCTCCACATAAGGAAGCTGGCAATAAATAGAAATGCACAGAGAAAGTATGGGACTTCTGTAGACCTTTGTGTGGCACCAGCTGTCCAAAATGTTTCAACCTTGTTGCATACACGCTACACAAACCACAGTCTTCGCATTTTACTTATAAATGTTAAAATAAAAATACCAGCAAGACATGTTAAAGTTGGAAGGAATTCACACCAATGCCTGTGACCTTGTGATCCATGACACACATCACCTATAATCAACTTACGAGATGTAGTCATTCCGCCTATAATTTCCTAACATCTTGAAGCAGACATCATCATCTTTTTTATATGAACTTACAACATGACCTTCATCCCTTTAATGTAGGCCCTAGGAATTTTCTAGGGACAGCAGCTTACAGAACATAGAGCTGATAGCAAAAGGAACGATACTTGACCTTTCTGTTGTTATTAATAAACAAACAGCATGCCATTTCCTCAGCACAGCACACTGAAAGAAAAGATCTTTCTATGTCATGCACTGTCCTTTCCAAAGCCAAAGCCTTCCTTCCTTCCTTACTTTTCCTGCCTTCTTTCCTTTTCCTTCCTCCCTCCCTCTTCTCAAGTGACTTATATTTTGTATGTCTTGTACTTGTATGTATAATTACATCTTGTACCTATATAATTCCATTTTGTATCTGTATAATTCCCCATCAGTTTAAGCCAGGGCATGTTTAAAAATCTGTGTGGCTGCACTGCTGTTGCACCAATTATTTTAAAACTTTAATTTGCCAAGCACACCTCATTTTTCCTTATACTCTAACATTTTTCTGAAGTGATGCTCTTCTGAGTAATCATGGAATTACCATAAGGAGTGTTTCTCCTGCATCAACCTTAACCCTGCTTCCTTTGATCAGACATTATCCAAACTAAAAATAAGACAGCTAAAAACCTTTCCAGATGATCACAGACAAAATACAAAATTGGGCCTTAAAAAATGACAGACAAAACTTTGATGGGTCTGGTCTGCCTCTGTATAGGTAACTCAGTGGGCAGGAAGGAGGTAAAGTGAGGCATCACCTGAACCTCCGCTACTCACTCGAGTGTATGGTTTATCCATGAAAAAAAGCAGGAACACATTGCCCTGACAGTGGAAAAGAAAGTTGGGGAATTCCCTTGATTCACTGAGGTTGCAGATGTGGTACCTCAGAAAGAGATGTTCTGTAATGCCAATCTGTGCAAAAGAACAGCTTTTCCATTGAACATCTTCTTTTGTCTGCTAACATAAAAAAGGAGTTTAAATGTTGAACCAGGTGTCCCAGAGAGGTTATTGGCACCCTTGGAAATATTCAATATTGACCCTGAGCAACATTATCCGGTCAGGCCACTTTGAGAAGGAATTGAACCAGATGAATTCCAGATGCCCCATCCAACCTAAATTACCTCATGATTCTGTAATATGTATCTTAAATGCTTCATTTTGGGTGTACTGAAAGACAGGCCTGCCTCAGACATTCTCCCTAAAAGGAAGCAAGTATCAGTGTATATATATAGTGCTTATAGGAGGCATGGCCTCAAACCAAAGACACAGAGTCTATGAACCCTCCAAGGGTAGTGTGATTAGGAAATACTCAAATGCAAGCGTTTTTTATTCCTTGAACCTACCCCCTGCTCACAGGAAAACAGATTTGTAAATTTATTATAACAATGACAAGGAGCTCTTGAAAAAACACTCCTTGTTTTCAGATTTGGATAACCACAATCTTCCTTAAATTTCAAAATAATATCTTCTTATTGCCTTCATGAATTTGTTTTGTATTTCCCATTGGATGTATTTAAATATCTGCCCATCTTTCATGTTGTATCAACTCAGCAGAGCTTGAACTCACAGAAGTCTTTGTTAAACTGGGACATGTTTTGAGTATGGAGGCAGAAAAGATGAGAATCCCTAATGGCTAAAAGAATACTTGAAAGAAGAACAGATCTGGTATTCATTTGTAAAGGAGAAAGGAGAACTGAGTTTTTAAAACCCTGTAAGATTAAATAGTTCAGAATTTGGAACTTCATATTCAAAGAGAAATCTAAAACACAATGCCAAGATTCAAATTTAAAGAAATGAAGACATCATATGAATTAACTAGATTTTAATGTGACCAGGCCTGCCTAAACATTCATTGGTTATAGCTCGAAAGTATTTGCAAAAGCCATTGTAAGATGAGCCTGTATACAAAATGTAAAGTGCAAAATGCAAATAGTAGGAGTTGTCATTAATCACTTTTCATGCAACTGGCAGGGCCACCTAGACACAGGAGACACCTATGGCAAACACTATTACTATGAAGCTTTAAAAAAGTGAAGTGAGGAGGCTTTCAGTCAAGCAAATACCACCCCCTAAATCTGTCTATAACAAGGACTGATTTTCTCCTCTATGTTTCTCATCAGAGCATACATTAGTGGGAAGAAATTACAGTACTGTGCAGATGGTTCCTCCCTGCCAAAATGAAGGCATTTAGGGGAGAAGAAAATAGAAGTTGCCTACTAAGGCATTTGTTTCCTTCTAGTAGTTTTGGGTAAAAGTAGGAAAAAGACTTATATAACAGATAATCCACCAAGAAAAGTACAAAGTACAGGTACAGCCTCCCTCTGGTACTCTAATGCAATAAAACCTCTAGAAGTAAAATTTTGATGTGCACACATCTTTATTAACACAAATTTAATGTTGTATTTTTAATTAGAGGTGATAACACATTCAAAACCTATTTTAATGATTGAGACAAAAAGCTTCCTGGATATGAGTGTTGTAGTCTAAAGCGATGACACCACTAAAATGATGGGTTCATCTACCCAGTTGATAAACATGAAAGGAATCTAGATGAGGTTATTTTCCCTAGAAATGTCTGCAAATAAATGGTTTTCTGACAAGTCCTTTATCAACTTTCTAATACAGGGAATCACAAAGACCCCTTATTAAATAAGGATATGTTCTACAAGTGAGGTCAGAAGAAATGTGAGCATGTGTCAAAGAAGTTATAGGGAAACGTCACTTTAAAACCCTGTAGCATGTAAAATACATTAAACTAGATGAAAGGCAACAAATGTGTTTAATTTTAATGTGCCTAATCTTTCAGGCCAAAAAGCCTACTTCAGCTTCATGTTATGCATGTGGGCAGACATATCAGTGCTGGGGGAAAAAAGACAAAAACATAAAGAAAAATCAAATCACTTTGAATTTCCTTAAAATTTCTCTCACAGCTTCTAATTCAAAACTCTAATTGAAGACTTGGATTTAAATAAAGATAATTTTATGTCTCCTGGGAAATATGCATTTCCATACCAGAATGTAGGGTAAACTCTCAGGCTAGTGATGTCCAAAAAGAAGGGGAATTACAGAAAGGGAGGCAGGCTATACAAGAGAAAAATTCCTCTGTTACTAGTATAAATTCCTTCCTTTCAGTGACTAAAACTATGGCAATGCATCCATTTTTATGGTAGGGTACTGGCCTAACAAAAAATAAAATAAAATAAAAAAACTCAAAAAACCTAGGAGAGGTTATTCAGAGCATTAGCTAAAAAGACAGCATACAGACGCTTTGCCTAGTGTGGACAAAGATAAAACAATCCTTTTCCTGTGCTTTAAGCAGTGTCTGGTGACTCAAGGAGAATTCAAATTTAGAAAAATTACCAAATTAAATAATTGTTTTCCAGAAAGACACTGTGTCTAGATTTGATGACATAGTTGTTAATAATTTGTTCCATCTATCAGGCATTTTGATCATTAACAAAATTATGCCTATTTTGGACTTTTTCCAGCTTCAGCTATCAGGTCTTGGTTTCTCCTATGCCTTTGAATCATAGGATAGAATCACAGAATGGTTTGGGTTGGAAGGAACCACAAAGGTAATCTAGTTCCAACCTTCCTGTGTGGAAAAGGACACCTCCTAGACCAGTTTGCTCAACCCAGCCTTAAATACTTCAAGGGATAGGGCATCCACAGTTTCTCTGGGTAACCTGTTTCAGTGCCCTACCACTCTCACAGGATAGATTTTTTTCCTAATATCTGAGCTAAACCTATTGTCTTTCAGTTTAAAGCCATCCCTGTTGTTCTATCACCGCATACCCTTGTAAAAAGTCCCTCTCCATCTTTCTTGCAGTCTTTCTTGAGTCTTCTCAGGTACTGGAAGGTTGTAACTAGGTCACTCCAAAATCATCTCCAGGCTGAACAATCCCAATCACCTAAGCCCTTCCTCATAGGAGAGGTGTTCTATCCCTCTGATCATCTTGGTGGCCTCCTCTGGACTTTCCCCAGCAGCTCCACATCCTTCCTGTGCTGGGGCCCCAGAGCTGGATGCAGCCCTGCAGGTGGGGTCTCACCAGAGCAGAGGGCAGAATCCCCTCCCTTGCCCTGCTGCCCACGCTGCTTTTGAAGACCTACCTCTCTGTAGTCTTCCTTTCTGTAAATAGGGTCTCCATCCTACATCCCAGTGTGTATTTGCTCTAGCAGCCAGACCTTCCCAAACAGTCCAAGTGATGTGTTGTGATCACGCCTCCCAGAGAGATCATCTCTCCTAACATGATCTATTTCTTTTTGTTTGTATTAAATTAACAGCAACTTTTAAATTTAATCTTGAAAGCTTTGAAAACAAAACAAGCAACTTCTCAGGTCCCAAGACCCAAAAAAACTAGAATGGTATTCTACATATGGAGAACCAACAATAGCTTTAAGAAACTTGTTTTCACCTACACAGCTTTCTTTCAGTCTTTTAATCTAGTTTGTAATCTCTTCAAAATGAAATAAAGGCTGCTTGATGAGACTTGTTTTCCATAAAACTATGCTGACTGGTATTAATTAACTTCCTACAATCTAAGGCATTAATAATTACATCCAGTATCAAAATTTCATTATTTTTCCCAGTGCTTATGTCCATTTATGGTTACCCATATCAGACTAACTACTTTTCTCTAATGCTGAAGCAATGTTTTCCTGTGATAGTTCTCTCAAATTGCAGTATTTATCTGATATGCTTTAAAAATTAAATCTAGGGTGGCAGACAACCTTCCAATGAATTTACTAGTTCAGGTGATTTAAAACTGCTTTTTCCTAGCAGACATTGTTTACCATCCAAATTGTTTATGAACCAGAATTTGAATGTCAAAATTATTTTCATGTAGTAAGAATGCACCACCCTGATTTTTTCCCAAATACAAGAAAAAATATTCTTTGAAGAATCTATTTTTCCTGAATCATTCTAACAATTTTATATTTTTCATTCCATGTTGGATTAACACTTTTACCAACATTTCTTTAGTTCTTAATCTATTAAATGTAAAATAAATGTCCCGCCACTGAGACACACACAACCCTATGGGGCAAGATGAGATCCACTGTAGGGTACTAAGGGAGCTGGTGGAAGGGCTCACCAAGCTGTTTTCCATCTTTTACCAGCAGTTCTGGTTCACTTGTAGTACTTGCATTTCAAGGGCCAGTGACCAAGAGAAGGAAGTTAATTTCATAAAGTTAAGGGATATAAAAGAAAAAGCCCCAAATGTCAAGTGATTATAAGATATTTCAGCTACACATGCAAAGTATGTGACATACGCTTAATCTCTAAAATTATTAGAGATTATATAATTCTCCTCAGAACAGCTTTTTTCACAGTATGCAGGATTTGGAGCTATTCTCAGGTTTCTCCTCTTAAAGATGCTGCCATCAGTTAAAGAAATCACTACAAGCCACTGAGTAACAGTGACAAAAAACAATTAAGTTCAATTTCTTCCATGGAAAAATCATAGCATAAAAGGACATTGTTGCATCAGTCTTCTGAGAGGAGTATTTTTTAAAAACGAAAGTGAAGAAATTGATCAAAAAGACACTGAAAGAGAGTGAATACCCTAAACACTTTAACCACAGTATGAAGAAAACGAGATTTTTAAATGGTTTACGTGGTAAAATACCAAATATCTTTAAATAGTACCAAAGGAGAAAGAAAAGAGAAATGGGAAAGGAGTGAGTATTTCTATGCTTCAGAGAATAGGTACTTATTTTTAGGCAATAAAAATAAGTAGTCCATAGGAAGAAATTACCACAGATAAAATGTTCATGAGAGAAGAACATGGACATCCTGCAGAGGAGTTCAGTGAAGACACCTGCTCACCCTGCAAATCAATAAAACAAACAATGCTGGGATACAATCTGAACAAAAAGTAATTTTCGATTTGATTATAAAGCTTGTGTGTGAACCAGCTCAGCCTCAGTTGGAACACCATGTTTTGTTCTCTGAAAGGGAAGAAGAGCATCAGAGAGTGCAGGTAATTCCCTCCACCCCAAGCCCGTAGAGACATAGAAAGACCAGAAGATATGGTGAATAAAGACATTAAGGTATAAGTGGGAGATACTTCAATGAGGTAGATGAAAAAAAAAAAAAAACCAAAAAAAACAAAAAAGCCCTAAACCAATTTTAAAAGGGAGAGAATGCATGAGAAAGTAAATCACATCCACTTTCCTATTCATAGTGATAAAGGGTGATGAACAAGACTGAATAGCCATAAAATTAAAAGAAAATTTTGAATGAATGTTGCATAAATCCATAGTTTGCTCTTCTGCTGTAGAAGCTAGAATTCAGAGTTCAAAGAAAAATCACTTTTTTAGGTAACGCTTTAATTGTACACATCAAGGTTCATATAGAATTTTGAAAAAGTTTAGGTAGTAGCCCTTCCTAGATTAAGGGGCAAAGTCAAGAATGCATGTTTGATAGTTAAGAAATGGAAGATACAGTTGAGCATGCTGGGCCAACTTAGGGTCTTAGCAGTAAATGACAGTGCAGGGCCTTGACAGGGATGATAAAGGATGCCATGGAGAGGTGAAGAGACCAGGAATACAGTGGAAGCAAGTGCTTGGAAAAATAACTTTGTGTCAGGTAAATGTGTGCATGTACTCTCCAAGCCCTACCCCTTCTCTTTCCCCACATTTCTCAGAGCGAGCTACAAATGAAGTGAATGAGAAGGAGAAAGCCCCAAGAGACAAAACAGCAAACAAGATCATCAAGGTCTTATTGTGCCCAAATATTTGCAATATATAATCAGGGCACATAGCCTTGTTGTGGGACAATGTATCCTCTCTATAATACATTCCACTAAAAATTCATTGAACATGTTTAAATCTCAGCAGAAAAAAACTAGTTTTTCAAGTAAACACTGGAATTTAATGGCTACATTATATATACATGGCAAAAGTCTTCTGCTGCACCCACAGTGTTAGGATTTAAATTTTGGTTCAGGGATAATATTGAACAGTGTGCAATATCCCTTAGAGGTCCCTCTGCATTAAATATCTTAGTTTCTCATGGAAACCTCTTTCCCAGGGGCTAAGACTCCAGGTATAAATTTAATTACTGTCCAGAGGAAACAGCCCATGTTGCCACAAAGTTTGCTCATAAAGCTATGTTTAGGAAACAGGAAAGTGGGAGAATGTGGCACTGTAAAACCTTGCTCAGCCTCCAGTAGTCCTGTGTGGCAGCCTATCACAGTGCTGCACGTGAACCAAAATTGTTCAGCGAGCTGGTACTATTCTGTCTCAGTTCATTAATGAGGATCTGCTGAAAAATAATGACTTTAGACAATGAGGTGTCACATTTTCTGATGGACTAAATGGAAACAATATGTTTCCTTTTTAGTGATCTTCTGTCTCTTTGTCTTCAAAGCTGCTTTTTTTTTTTTTTTTTTTTTTTTTCATGGAAACAGTCTACCTTTAAGAATAAGGCAGGGAAATATTGGCTGGTCCTTGTGTTGAGTCACACAGTCACTGCAGATTGGCTAGAATGAAATTATCATGACAAAACACATTTCTTGATCAAGTCATTGATCAACTTTCCCCTACAATCCAGGTGAAATTCACATGGTCTAACACAGGAATACAACTGACATCCAGGTCTGAGCAAATCAGCCTGATCACTCCTTATCCAATGAAAATAAACTAGTATTTGCAAAGAGGAATCCAGCTCAGCCCAAACAACGTGTCTAAAAATGGTCAAATTAAACCATGAAATTCCCCATTTCATCCGCTCTGAAACTAGACTACGATTACAAGATCAAATTTAGAGGTTTAATTCTATCATGTCTAGACCAAGGAATGAGGCAAAACCTCCTTCTTGTTTCTATGTGTCTACCCAGAATATTCTAACATAAGCTTAAGTTTCTTCTTTCCCTTCAGCTTTTTAAAGCTTGTTATTCTGAGTGCATGCTAATTGTCATAAAACTGGTCCAAACTCAAAAAGGGAGTGGGAAATGGAACACACTGAACATCCATCTGCTTACCCCTTGCAGATCTTTGTAGGATGTCCTGACACTGAATAAAATTTTTGGCTCCAAAGCCTTTGAAATTTCCAAAACCAAATACCAAGATTGGATCCCACTTCCTTATGCCCACACCCTGGTGCATATTTTTCCTAAGAAAATGCATGCTGCACTTATTTATCCTTGTCTTGTCATTTGACAATATACAAAAAGGTCTCCTTTCAGTTACTTTCAAGTCAGCTTCTACAAAATACTTTTTTAAACAAAAGACACTTAATTTGTGTCACCTCACTTAGAATTCAAGTAGTGTATGTCCTCAGATGAGTCAGCTCACAGAGCCCTGAACCTCTTGAATCAAGGCCTGAGCTCAAATACTTTTTCAAAGGAGCAGAGCAGGACACGCCAGCTCTGAACTGAGGACCTGCCTCAGAACAACCTGTGTCACTGATGCAGCAGCCCACCTCCCATGGAAGCCCAACACCACAGGTCAAATAGCAAAATTAGACTGAAAACTAAAAGCATTTCTTTGCCAACAGGGTGGCTGAAAACTGGAATAGTTTCCTGTAGGGGTGGTTGATTCCCAAAGTGTGTCAGTGTATAAGAGGCTCTTGGACAATTGCCTTTAGCAGCATACTTTAACTTTTGGTCATCTCTGAATCAGTCAGGCAGTTGGACTAGATGATTGTTGTAGGTCCCTTCCAACTGAAATATTCTATTCTATTCTATTCTATTCTATTCTATTCTATTCTATTCTATTCTATTCTATTCTAATTCTAATTCTAATTCTAGTCTAGTCTATCTACTCAAAATATCCCTTTGCTTTGCTGATATAAATTGTATTTACACTTCTAAGGTGTATACACTTATTATTCTTAGGACATTCTGTACAGCCTTTTTACTACAGAAATGAAGTTGGAAGAGATACAATCCAACTTATTCTTCCCTTCCTGTTTCTCCATAAAAACAAAAACAAAAGAATGGAAAAAACCCTTCAGCATGGTGATAGATTATAAAACCTGCATTGAAAATAGAACAAGCATGGCCACAAGATCAACCTGTAGTTGTGCTGGTAGCTGGCACAGCCACAAGACCTATAGTGCTGTGCTGGTGGCTCAGCCTCATTCCTTTTGCGAAAAGACCAGTTTCCCCACATTTTTCCATCATTGCTTTACACCCTGTACCAGGAAATCCTCCCTACTACAGGAAAAAAACATCTCTCTCTTCCATGTTTCTTGTGTATCTCCTGCAGCAATGCAAAAAAAAAATAGGAGGGAAGAAGATCTGGATAAACCTCATTAGTAATTCACAGCCCTTCAGATGGCCACTGGGAGCCAGTAAAATTTTTGGCAGACACTGGACAGACAGCTATGCAAATTCTTCTGCTTTCCATCACCAACATCACACAGCTCAGTGCAGCCAAGACAGAAAAGGCAATTTTTCTTGAGATCTCTCCACTGGCCTAGACATCAGCCATCAGCCAGGCAGTTGAAAGCTGCTGGTAAGATGATGGAAGGTGAAAAACTGAGCTTGTAAACGTACCCTGTTCAATCACATCAATGCCTCAAAACTCCTGTTTTCACTTCCCAAATATTATTCTGGTTTTTCACCTTTGAAAATATTTGAACTTTTCTTTGCCTTTTACCAGTTAACAGCTGTTTTCCCCTCACACCTCTGTTCAAAAGCAAAACTTACAAAATGGCATTAAAAATCCTTTTCTTATTTTGACTTCAGCACACCACCAACGTCTTTGCCAAAAGAACAATTGCTGACTACTTCTTTTGTTCACAGGTCAGCACTAGAAAAATCAGCAATTCAACTATTAAACACTAGATTAATTTTTAATTTAATTTTCAATTTTGAACATTAACAGACTTTCCTGCTGAAGTCCAAATTAATATATAAATACATTGCATGTTTGTTTTTTGGAGAAAACCTTCTTTGCTTTAATACTTATAGAAACCCCTGGTAAAGCAGTATTAGTGTAACCAGGGGGCAGCAGCCATGAAAAAAAGCATGGTTTGTTTTTAACAGTCCTCAGTATGTGCAGGTAATGATAGTGCTGACAACCAACAATCTCCTCCTAATGAAGGAAAGGTTTCATTCCACCTGGAGCGAGCAGTGGGAGTTAATTCCTGGAGAGAAAGAATTATAGGCATCAGACAGCCTTTAAAATAATGCTTGAAATATCCATGCCTGACTCTAAAGTCCTGTTTCATTTATTTATCTTTTAAGGAACTGAAATTTTGGTATGGAATTTCTAGATGAAATTCTGTAATTGCTTGGGAATAACATTTCCTCGCTTAATTTATATTTCATCTCAAAAAAAAAGGTCTCTCTCCCCTTCCTTTTCAGATAAGTGCTTTGGAAAGTCATCAAGAATGTAGAGGTTTTTTTATTATTATTTAATTTAGACTTCATTGCAAACCAGTTCAAGGGCAAATCTGTTTATTGCTTATGGGATAAATTTTTAATTGTTTCCAGTAAACCTTATGAAGTTTCTTCTAGGACTGAAACTTAATTATATGTAACATCATATAAATTCCTATGCCATATTACAAATATTAGAAAATGTCCATAACTAGAATTTTAATTTATTTTATTTCTTACACCTCTGAAAGTCAAAAAATAATGATGAAACAAGATGATATTCGCTGTATCTATCATTTCCCAATGATTAAAAACTTGAATAGCTGAGTCTCATCTTTATTCCCATTTAAACTAACGGAGGCAAAACTACAGACAAATAATTCATGAAAAATCAGAGATTTCATAGTCAAATAAAATAAGATTAATTTATGTTGGATCTTAATGTAAGCCTTAGTTACCCTGACAGAACAAGACAGAACCTGAGAGGGAGAAAAACCCAACTATATATATATAGACTGAAAAAAAAAATTTGGAAATTAACTTCAAAAATGCAGAAGTTATAAAACACATTTGGATGAAATAAACAAAGACATCACAACAATGCATTGAGTCCATTCATCTTTTGACTACGAAGTTGTTTACATGGCCAGATTGATCGCATTTTGGGGGAAAAAAACCCTCAAACCTGAACTCTCTATTACACCAAATAATTTTAAATACTTAATGGAATTTTGTACTAACAGACAATGCCCTAATTCAGGGCCAGCAGAGGTGATTTTTTTTCCTGCAAAATCTTCTTCTATCAACAGTTGCTTTTTCTGTCATTCATTTAGCTCCTATCCCCTAAGTTATCCCAGTTCTAAAGACACATGGACACAATCAGTGCATTTTACCATGATGCATCCCCTCTGAAACCAAAAGAGCACACAATACACGGTGCAATAAATCTACTAAAACACTTCTTTTGAGAGCCTCTTCTGGCATTAACCATTTCTAGCAGACTTACTCATGCCTGACAATATAAAAGATTATG